>NC_080790.1:71100799-71409799 GCF_028018385.1 Neofelis nebulosa
GCAGGGTACAGGGAGAGAAAGATCGGGAAGTCCTTGAATTTCAACTTATATTAATATTTTTTCCATACAAGCTGCCTGTTTTCAATCAGGTACAACCCAGTTTCTTTTGGCTGCTAGAATCAGAGACTTCTGTTGCATTCTATGGCTGCAGTTTAATGGTATAGAGCTCCAAATGTAAAGTTGAATAACTTTGAATTTATGAATGATTTGCCATGGGTGCTATTTCTAAGCAGTTATATACTTTGGTTTATTCTAAGGAAAATATTCTAATCATATAAACTCGATTCAGATAAACATCAGTGAAAAACGGCCACTGCTTAAGTTATCCTTGCCTCTCTTCCATTTATGAACATATACTGGTTTGCCCAGTATGTGGATGTATATAGAAGAATCCTAAGAGGGATTTGAAAATGCTAGTCTTAACAAATATAAGGAGGTGCAGTTTTCTGAAAAGTTGAATTTAACCGTACTTTGTGGTGAGAGGGATTGATTTCCTCCCAGAGAATAACTTTTACCCTTAATAAATATGTAGCATGACCCAGGACTTTGCTAAGTTCTGTGGGCATAATAAAATAATTATTATTTTCATTATTAATAATAGTACTGGCATATTCTGAACTCTTATTTTGTGTTTGCTGCTCTCCTAAGAGTTTCACAGGGATTTCCACAGTACAAGTAGTAATTTTATTATCTACATTTTTCAGAGAAGGTATCAGGTTTTGGAGCAGGTAAGTTTCTTGAGCAAGTCTCACAGCTAACAAGTATTAAAGCCTAGAGCTTAATCAAAGAAATCTGATTTCAGACTCTGTTGTGTTCTTAACCACCTAATATGGTGTCCCAAAAGAAATGTCTGTTGGGGTCCCTGCCATAGGAGACTGTGCAAACCCTTGAGTCTCTTACAACAGAAACAGCTTTTGTAAATATATAATAGACTGTGATGAGGGACTAAATTGTGCGGCAGAGTTATGCCCTTTGGAGTCCAAGAGAATGAAATAATTAAGAGATCTAGTAGACAAGGAAGATACACAAAAGAGTAAGAATGTGAGAGTCTTGATGGATGACTGTTTGGTATAGACAGGGAATGGAGAATATGTTCCAGACTGGGGAGAAACATGGTAAAAAAAATAATAACTACATTTCATGATAAGATGCCTCAAATCCCTTTATGGTTAAGAGGACTGTGAAAGGGGTGCACAGAAGCACACCCCCACCCACCCCATTTCCTCACTGTTACTATGAACAGGCCAACCTAGAGTCAGTCCATAGGCTCTGTTCTATCTATGGAAAGTCAGTCCTGCTGTGGACTAGAAAAAGGAAAGGAGATCTAAGGGGATCTAAGCTTGAATGTAGCTAAAGAGCTCTTTGGGGTATTCAGTAAAAAACATGAGGTTTTCTGTAGTGAACACTCAGGTTTAGCTGAGCCTCGTTGTCTTCTGACAGTTCAGCGTGGCAGGACAACTTTCTGAGTATAGGAAGCTGCAATGGATTGCTGTGATCTGAAATTATAGTTTCAGATTAAACTGTACTTCAGATTAATGTCTGTAATGTTTAAATGTTAATGAGTAGTAGAAACACTTTAGAACTCATCTATTTTTAATTGGTTTTTCAATCACAAAAATCACTATAGCAAAAATAAGCCAAGTAGTATTCCATATGACATTTAATTAGCCCCTCCTGAGTCCATGCAATGCAGGTTCACTCATGTCATTATCTCTACAGGTTTTGGATTGATATCATTCCTCCTTATTGATTGGGTACATCCCATGTCTCTCACTTCCACAACCTGGGGGATGTGTATAGAGCAAGTGCTGCCAATTTGTTTTTGTTTTTGTTTTGTTTTTGATATGTTATCTCTTTCCTTCATTTCCTCCTGACATACTAGAGATACTAGAGGGTAGAAGGTTATAGGCATCATCAGCCTGTAAATGACAACATACTTTACTTGGAGGGCTTTTGGATGGGTCATAGTTTCCATCCATGTCTAAATTACTATTTAGAATGCCCTGCTCTTCCTACTTCTGAGATGAAATTGTGACCAACTGTCATAGATTTGGAGTTAAATCACCTCATTTCAGGTAAATGAGCTTTGTAGAGTTACTAAAAAGAGAGAAACTGCCCATGTTCATTCTCACCACATGTGATAACAGTAAGCCCATGTAAACCTTCCTTAAGTTTCCATAAGCATTCTGCCCTGGAGCATGTGGCGCATAAAATTCGTTTTTCAATATGTTGTGCAACCCTTTGAAGATAACTAATCCTGGGGCATATACTAGTAACACCATGTCTGAAGTCATAGAAGAAATTTTGGAGGGTTAGAATAAGAAAGATCCTGGAAATCATTCTCCAAGTCCAGTCTTCTTATTTTGGAAATGGAGAAACAGACCTAGAGTAGTCACCTGACCTACCCAAGAGCAATGAAGGGGTAACAGGAGTAGAACACAAAGTACTGTCAGATAAAAGAGAATATCTGAATGGCCGACTCTGTTTTATTGCAAACAGTGATCTCAAGACAAAAAGATGGCCTGCCATCCTCACTAATTCACACCTTCACTCTTTAAAGTGGAAAAAAAAAAAAAGACATTACTCAACATGATGAAACAACCCATAATCTAATGTTCATTCAAAGCAGTTAGGGCTTTCCCTGTATGGCATTTGAAATGAGACTAAGCTTGCATGTAAGACAACCAAGCCTCAGTAAGAAAAGTGTTGTTATACTTTAGTGACAATCAAATTTCAAACTGAAGTAAAATTAGCTTAACATAATTTGGCAAAACCTAACCTTAGTTTGTTGAGAGAGAGAGAGAGAGAGGGAGAAACCTTGAATGGCCAGGAATTTATAATAAGACAATCAAAGTATTTTTAAAAAATATTTAAATTTTCATCATAAGTAAATAAAAATGTCTTTAAAGAAATGTTTGAGCTCAGTGAAAATGACTTTCAGGGATATAAATTTGAGAATAAAGTACAAAATTGTAAGTAATAAATTACCATTATATAGCCCACATCTATGAGATTCCTAGAGGGTGATAGGTCTTTAAAAATATGCTTTGTAATCTGACTTACAAGAGCAATGCTAACTGTGCTTTGGCAGAAACATTTGTTTATATCTTTTGCATTTTTTATAACACTGAGTAAAGCTGAATTATATGTTGCTTAAGAATTGGTGCTCACTTGGGGCACCTGGGTGGCTCAGTCGGTTAAGCATCCAGCTTCGGCCCAGGTCATGATCTCGCGGTCTGTGAGTTCAAGCCCCGCATTGGGCTCTGTGCTGACAGCTAAGAGCCTGGAGCCTGCTTCAGATTCTGTGTCTCCCTCTCTCTCTCTGACCCTCCCCCGTTCATGCTCTGTCTCTCTCTGTCTCAAAAATAAATAAACGTTTAAAAAATTTAAAAAAAAAAGAATTGGTGATCACTTTAAGTTAAATTTAATTTTTCTAGCAAGCCATATTTGAGTGATTGCTACAATAGGAGAGGAAATTGGAGGAGCCTACAGAAAGGTAAATCACAGCATCAGAGTGGGATTCTTGCAGTCTATCTGAAGACACCTACAGTCCTGTCCATTCACATTAAACTACTTGGAAAACTATTTTTCTGTATAAACGTATCCCAGTTGATTCCTAAGGTGCTCATTAGAGAATTTTTTTTAATCTTCAAAGATAGATGAAAATCTCACTAATCCTTGTTTCTATCCCAATATTTTGACCATGAAGGCTTCTGTAGTAAATGACTTACAAGAAAGGATCATGCCACTCCCTCATTAATCTTGCCTGGGAATCTACCCCTGCTATTATGCATTTCTTAGTCTCTTTGTACCTCCAAAAATGCTTTGAAACACCTATTTCCCTCCTGCAGTGAAGATTATTTAACAGAGTTTGTTGGTAGGGAAATGAAAGTGAAGAGGGAGGAAAGATAGAATTGTCTTCAATAAAACAACTTAGAATCTTTTATTTGAAGTTTGTTTTTAGCCATATGTACCTGCTGGAAGTTTTCCAATCAGTTTGAGTGGAGATGCTACCTATGCGAGACAATTTAGAATGTCACCACTAAGTGACTTGGGATAAGCCTAAAGAAGGATTCTAGAAAAAAAAAATTGGAGAAATGCTAGGGGGAATTAAATCCCTACTGAAAGTTTCATCAAACTAATTAGATCAGCTCAGCCTTTAATTACACTGAGAAGCTTTTAGCGCTAAAAATTTGGAAGATGTTATGTGGTGGATGAGATTCAGAAAATATCCTCTTATGTAAGCATCCCCCCCCACCCTGTTAAAAAAATAGTTGATTCCTCCACATAATCAGCATGGTCCTCTCTGCCATTCACAGTGCCAGCCCTGAAATTCCTATGGGTGCCAGCGTCAGCACTGGGAAAGAGGTACTATGTATCCTTTGTGTAAATACCTCTTATTTCCTACCTTTCTTCTTTTGGACAACAGAGACGTTTAGACAGTTGTGAAAGTTTCTGAATTTAAACCCTTGTGGTAGAAGTAGCTCATCAAATGTGTGTCCTCAGGTGTCCTTCTGTTCTTAGTTCCCTCTTTGCTCAGGGAAGAATGGAGTGCCTGTCAGTTACATGTAAGAACAAAGATCCATGGCAGAATTTGCTTTTAAGTTATCTTAACAAGTTTGAAAGAGAAGGCTTTGTGACCTCTTGTAGAAATTTTTTTAAAGGAAGGTTTTTTTGTTTGTTTTTTTTTTTTTATTTTTGGGACAGAGAGAGACAGAGCATGAACGGGGGAGGGGCAGAGAGAGAGGGAGACACAGAATCGGAAACAGGCTCCAGGCTCCGAGCCATCAGCCCAGAGCCTGACGCGGGGCTCGAACTCACGGACCGCGAGATCGTGACCTGGCTGAAGTCGGACGCTTAACCGACTGCGCCACCCAGGCGCCCCACCTCTTGTAGAAATTTGACCTAGCAGGAATGTGGAGAGTAAAGAGGTCTTCACTCGTGTCTGCAAATCATGCAACTTGGGAAGAGGAAGGACGTCTTTAGTTGGGAGGACCTATTCATATGAGCTCCAAAGTCATGATTCAACACATTTCTCCCCAGGTTTTCATTTCCTCCCAGGTCCCTGATACCTATACCTATGTTCTGCCTTTGCTCTCTTGCTGTGCTGTCCCAGTCTGTGCCTTGGTAGGTAGCATTTTACGGTTTACACTGCCCTCTCCCCATGCCTCATTCACTCTCTCAGGAAGGGAACTGCGTTTTGCATCCCCTTATCACTTCTTCCTAGACATTTTCCATTCAGATCTGAATATATTTTACTCACTGTATTATTATATAACTGGGGATAATACCACCTTAATTATATTTGGTAAAATGTCCTCATTTGAACTAATTACTTAAAATTAGGTTTTGCTAATGATCTCAAAATAATTGACTGCAAAAAAAAAAAAATAGAGAGGGATTCCTATTCCTAACACGAGGACTCACCAATTTGCTGGGGGCTGACTTTCTAGAGGCAGGGTCTTGGCTTAGTGACTCACAAGAGAGCTTGGTTTAGTCCAACAGGAAAGGAGGCAGATTGGCCTGCAGGGTTCTGGTCAGACGTTCTTGTCTAGAAAGAAAACAAGTTTTCTCCATCAGATTTAGACAGCAGAAGATGGCAATTTACAAGAAAATGAGATAGAATTTTGGGAATGTCAAAGAATTTGACAAAATCTTACGTGCCATAAACCTGATTTATTACATGCCCTGCCTAATTTCTTCCAGATATTGGAAATACTGAAATGTTTTTAACTCTTCTGCTGTAACAAAGTGTCAGCACTAAAATGCAAACAGGTCAATTACCATGGCCTCATTTCATTTGCAGGACAGCAGACCACAACTTTTTTTAAGTCAGAAAATCCCTTGTTCCTTTTAATGATGTCTTTCCAAGCACCCATGTGAGGTAACAGTAATAGTGATAATAATAATAATATCCCCATTATGCCAATGAGGACTCTTGAGATCTTGAGATCTCAGCAGAACACATGCCTCTGGTAGGGTTGGACGTGGCCCTGATACTCCATCTGTAAGTTGAGTTCTTTCGCTGGTTAGATTGCATTGCCTGAATGAGACCATCCAAATAAATTCCAGTTATACAAACTCTGTGGTACCTAATTGTGTCTAGGGTTGGACTAGGCACTCTACATGGGGACATTAAAAGTCAGAGCTATGACTGAAAGGATAAGGTAGTTGATATATTCCAAAGTAGTAATAATAAGGTGTTAATCATTCTTTACTTGTCATACTGTATCTACAACATTTGGTGAGTTACCCAATAGGCTTGTGCTGGGAGCATCAGCAACCAAGCAAAAGTAATTTACTTTAAAAAAATAAATGAAACTGTGTGAAATAATTTGATATTTAGTATTTCAAGCAAAGCAGCAAGAGAATCATGGAAGAAAAATAAAATTTCTGTGTATATATGTGGATTTAGGGTATTTTATATTCAGTACTTCTTATATTATTAAATTCCATAATGGGGTGCACTATCATTTTTTTTTGCAGTGCTTTGAATGTTCAAAGGTAACACTCTGAGCATGACAATAGTTGCACATAACTATTATCCCTACCTGGCAGAGGACATGGAGACAGGAGAACTTAGGTAACTGACCCAGGAGAAAACAATAACTAAGCAGCAGAGCCAAGATCTGAACAATCTGACCGTGGAATCCTTGACTTTAACTGCTGTTCTATGTTGCTTCCTCTACTCATCATGTAATCGCTCTTCTCTTTTCTTGTTCTCAGTATTTTTATTAAAGTAAAATTAGACAAAATGAACTTTGTAGGTACCTTGAGGGGAAAGAAAAAACACAACAATGCAGTCCAGATTGCTGTGTTGTTGAAGAAGAGTGTGTCAAAGGGGGAGGGGAAGGAGCAGGAAAAATTTCTTGGGTGCTCAGTTATACATGAACCTCCAGTGGGATTATATCTCCCAGTGTTTTAACTGGTACTGAGATGATTGATACCTTCGTGAGCCTCTTCTTTCCTCTAGCAGCCTGCATACCTTTCTTCTCTGAGGCTGTAAATAATAATGTTTGTCATAAATTTCCGTACTTTGTCGCCAACCATATGAACAGAGATACACAGAAAACACATTTGTAAGTACTTTGTAGACTTCTCTGAAGTATTGGCCTCCTCCATTGCTAAGAGTCAGTTTCCCTCTGTACGTTGTAGCCTTGGGGACAAGAGAGATAAGCAAATGGGGCAGAAGCTAGGCATTTTGCCATCGACACTCTTCGAGACTGGGTTCAAGGAGTCCCATCTGCTCAGTCCCCAAGGAAGTGGAACTCAGCTCTTTAGTTTACAAAGCATCTGGTGAGTCCTCGTCTGGAATTTAGCTTTTTGGACATAGCAGCCTCCCTTCCAGGGGACCCACAGACTTTTATTTCCCATCATTTTTGGCAGATGCTCCCATAGCCTGGAACTGTATCAGCAGTTGGCATAATGGATTGTAGTGCTTTCAGATATCAAGCTAGCATAGCATGGTTTGGTCGGGGGTTCAATGACATTTTAATTTGGAGAACTTGATACAATTTATAGACAATGGCATTTTCCAGCGAAGCAGAAAGCAGTAATGAATAATGTCTAAGACTGAACATTTCCTCCTAATTTCAGCACCCACTAGAGTATCTTGTTTAAATTGTTCCATTTGCTTATACATTAACACTTGCATGTGTCCATTCAATGAATCAACAATAATCAATACCCACTATGCGCCAGGCTCAGTACTAGACCCTGGGGACACATAGAATAATATGATAATGCACTTAGGAATCTGAAAGGCAAGCCCAACAAAGAAATAGGTGATTACTAATTCTTTAAGTAAGGTATGAAAAAGTGCTCTAGAAATACAGCAGAAGCTGTGATTAATTCTGCCAGAGGAAATCAGTAATGCTTCAGAGAGCAGGTGACAAAGTAATCTACTTTATCCCTTACACCTCTCTTTGCTCAGCTCTATAATGGGCTTGCTATTATAAGGGATTGAAGCACAATTAATTTGTGCTACTCTCAGAATTGGAAAATAATACAAAAGATAAAATGACATAGAAGATTAGAAAAACACATTAGAAAGAAAAAGAAAAGTAAAACCTCCATATAAATGCAAGTTTGTACTTTACCAAGTTTGAAACATATTTTGAAAATCTGAAATCCATCCAAAACAAAGTGAATATTTTGGATTTCATATTAATTTATATTATGAAATGATATAATCTAATACTTTACTTCTTTGGATCAAGTGCTGTTTGGAAGAAAAATATTCCTGTACACAGTAATTAGTCTTTTTCAAGAGAATTGTCATACATTTGGAATAAATTAATTACTTTAAAATGAAAATAATTCTGCTACCATTCAGACGCATGTGATTTTAAATAATAGGAAAATTAGATTTTTGTCTTCGTTGAGTAACTATTCTGTGCACAGAGACATTGGTTTCGTTTCACGTATATTATATGACTGTGCTATATAGCAGCTCTGTACAAAGTACCAGAATATAAGATAATTAGGTTGATGCAGGTCATCTACTCAAAGTCTGAATAAGTGAATTGTCTTTCAAATATGTGTATTTTTCTGAGCTTAAGTTTGTAAATAAAATGAAATGAGGATAACAGTAAGCAGTTACAGATTAGTATTATATTAAATTAGTTAAGATGAATGGCTTTGGGGGGTGCTTGCGTGGCCCAGTTGGTTAAGCGTCCAAGTCTTGATTTTGGTTCAGGTCGTGATCTCAGTTTGTGAGTTTGAGCCCCACATTGGGCTCTGTGCTGGCAGCATGGGGCCTTTGGGATTTTTCTCTCTTCCTCTCTCTGCCACTCCCCTGCTTCAGCTCTCTCTCTCTCTCTCTCTCAAAATAAATAAATAAACGTTAAAAAAAAAAAAAAGATGAATGGCTTTGGAATCAGACAGACCTGAGTTCAAATCCTGACTCTCCCTGAACTCAGTTGCTGTATAATCTGAGAAAAATTATTTAATGTTTCCGTGCTTCAATTTTTTTCTCCCTAAAGAATTAAGTGAAACTATGCAATTGCAGCACTTAGCATAGCTTCTGGTATACTGTAATATTTCAAAAATAATATTAGCTACAGTTATATTGCAGATAGGACATACAACCTATATATGCTTCATGGACAGACCCATGACCTATATAGTCACCCAGGGTCCGACATATAGTCTTGGTTGAAAATCTTACTGTTGCCATCTTGAGATTCTTAATAACTTTTGAACAAGGAGCCCCTATTTTCATGTTGCCTCAGACCCTACAAGGTACTAGGATTCTCCTGATTGCAGATGAGTTTATGAGATTTGACACACATTATCTCATTTTAAAGGTTATTTCATTTAACTATCCTAACAGCTTTGTAAAGAAATTGAATTAACTTGGAGATCACAAGTTATTTTTTAACATTATCGAGGCCACATCACTAATGCATAAAATAATTCAGGAGAAAAACCTGTTTATTGATTCTCAGCTAAGTGTGCTTTCCTCTTTATTTCTCCTAAGTTATAAAATATCCATCTTCCAATGCATCAGAAATTAGTAAAGATAATTGAGAAACTCAGATTTTTTAGAAAAACATGGATATCTTACTAAGTGGGGATAGTCACTTAATGTTTATAGTTCAAATACTTTTTTTTTTCATTTTAAGGATATTATCATCATCAGGTTTCAGTTAAAATTACTTTTCAAAAACTATTGCTGTATCCCCCACCTGTACACAAAGCAGAGCCTCATGGGGGAGATTTAAATGTTTGAAAGAGTAAATTAACATTTTCTTCCCCAGTGTCCCCAGGCTAAAAGATATGGTCACCCAAGATTGAAATCAATCCTTCACTAACGTTACCTGTAGTTATTATTTAATAATTGTTTGACTGATTATGTATTAATCAGTACATTTATATAAAAGTACATAGAATTTATGTAGAACCCTTTCTAAACAGTAGCATGCAACTAAAAGCTATAGTTTTTAGGTAGTTTAAAGGGAAATAAAGCTCACCAACCACTGTTAGCCCACTTAGGGATTTACTACCTAAGGTGTGGCCTGTGAACCAGCAGCATCAACATCACCTGGGTGCTTGTTAGATGAAAAACCTCATGCTCCTCCCCAGATCTACTAAATCAGAATCTACAGTTTAATAAGATCCCCAGGTGGTTTCCTATGCAAATTAAAGGTCAGAGCACCTCAGCTGCCATATTTTATTGACACTGTTGACTGTAAGATGCACAATTATGTTAAAATCACTAAGCGCTGCCAATTCACCTAGGCTAGGATGCATCTCGACTACACCTCAGATGTAGATTTTAGAGATGTTAAAATATAAAACAGTGTACAACCTAGTAGCTCAGGAGTGACTCTGAGGCTCACAGCCAGAGCCTCAGCATCTGAAAGTGCCCTGTCCCCCTGGCTCAGTTCCCGCCACGGAGCTGCTGTATGGGCTCAGCCCTCTTTTCTGAGATGCACATCAGGATCTTCTCATCCAATTACACTGAAGGCAGATAAGCCACCAGGACACAGACAGGGCCAGTCCCCCAACAATCCAAATTTAGGGGTGAATATAGTCTTGGGGATGAGTTATACTTACCATCTAAGCAATAAGCTTTTACTTCTGCAATAGTTGGCACTACGCCCATGACCGTTAAAGTAAATTTCCTGCGTGTTTTAATAACAATTTTAAACTAGGTCTCTTAACCTTTATTTCATTTTTAGAGTACTGCTTTCATAGCAGAATTTTTTCCCTTGCCAGAATGCTGAAAATTACTGTGTGAAGGTTTACTTGGGTTAATTATCATTTTTTGCATGGCAATATTCTTATGCTGAATTCCATATATACTTTTTATACTTTTTTAAGCCATGGTTTATATAGGATTAGTTTACCTTACCACAATTTGCTAACTTAAACAGATTTCTATGTATTTATTTACATTTTAACAACTTTGTAATATAATGGGTATGCCCTAAAAGAAGTAAACTCTTCCTTGGGTATAAATTAGACAGTTAGGGATTCAAGGCATTAAAGAACCATTTGGAGAAACGCTACTTCTGCAACATGAATTTTAATAAGAGCCCCCTAGAGGCAGCTAAGCAGTATGGCACCTTTCTAAACTGATCATTAAATGAGGAGATGCCTTTAACTGACAGAAACGGGGAAACCATTAATCTCAAGAAGATTGGTCAGGATCCACTTATGTGATACTTATAAAAAGACAGCTCTGTCCGCAAGGTGGCTGCAGACTTTTTAATAGAAGAAGGAGGTATCACAGACCCCCTGAAAATTTCTTTAGGACACCAAAATTTTATGGCATTTTGCATATTTTCCTACTATTTTCTCCTAAACCCAATTTACAATTGGAAGCCATTTGTTCTTGAAAATATATTCAAAGTAAATTTCTTTGCCTTTATTAGATATAAAAGAACAGTGAAACTATCACCACTTACCCCTACCCCCAGCTTCCACCCACGGAAATGCAGCCTTTTTTCACTTCATGTAACTTTACTTGCATGTTTAACAAACTTGTTATTTTTTTGTCTTTGAAACACACATAACACACGAAGCAATTAAATTTGAAGTGAGAAACCCAGAAATGTAGTTTAGGTAATAGGACAGATTTTAAAAAATTTTTAATGTTTATTTTTGAGAGGGAGGGGGGAAGGGACAGAGAGAAAAGGAGACAGAGATTTCAAAGCAGGCTCTGCTGTCAGTGCAAAGCCCAACCTGAGGCTCCAACCAACAAACCGTGAGATCATGACCTGAGCCGAAATCAAGCTTCAGATGCTCAACTAACTGAGCCACCCAGGTGCCCCAATAGGACAGATTTTTACATTCATATGAGTTTTTCTTTAAGTAGTACTTAGGATCCTTGAGTAACAACTCTTCCAAATTTGTTCATTTACTCATCAAGTTCTCACTGAGTGCCAACTGTGTCCCAAACACTGAGTAGATGCTGGGTTTATAAATATGATTTTCATTGCCTTGGCTAGATTCTGAAAGCACATAGCCATAAAGATGAATTCCAGTGCTTTTCATGAAAAATAGGTATTAAAAGACCATCATAAAATGAACCTGTGCTAGATACTAAGTGAGGATAGAAAAAGAGTAAAACATGGGACCAGAGAAGCAAACACACAATTATTATTATAAGTATTATTATAATATATTATAACATTATAATACAATGTTATATACATATATACATATATATGTATATATACACACATATATATGTGTATATATATATATTCATTCATATATATATATATGTATATATATATGATATCATAAGTTTTATTCTCCTTCTCTCCTTTTCCCCCTGGGTTTATCTCTGTCATAGCACCTATTGCTACTATAATTGACCAGTGTTTGATCACCTAGTGTTTCTCAAGAACATTAAGCCCTGATGCCCTAAAACATTTATTGTGTATAATAGTGCTAGTTATGCATCATCCTTGAGAGAATTCAGAAAACAGTTATTTTGTTCTGTGGTTCAGATGAAGATTCTGACTGAAAAAAAAGCTGGGGGATGAGTTTCTTGGCAGCAGGAACTGTGATTTTTATGTCTTTGGTGCTAGAACCTGGAGCATGATTGTTGCTCCATAACCCTTGAGTGGATTCATTGTAGTTACAGTCAAGTGAGGTAAGTTCTGTAACAAAGGTTTGTGCTACATTCTAAGTTAACAGTGTTTGAAAAGTGGATGAGAAATGGCAAGAAAAAAGGTTTCTCATGGAGATAATATTTGAATTTGGCCTTGAAAGGAAAGCAATGTATCTCCAAGTGAACAGGATGCAAGATGCAAGTTGATACAGAGGACAAGTTGGAGAAAGGCCACAGTTATAAAAAGAACACATACCGTGTTTTGTTTTGTTTTATTTTGTTTTTATTAATTTTTTTAAATTTATTTTTGAGAGAGAGAGAGAGGGAGGGAGAGTGTCAGCGGAGAAGAGGGAGGGGCAGAGAGAAGGGGGGATAGAGGATCTGAAGCACGGTCTACACTGACAGCAGTGAGCCCGTTGTGGGGCTCAAACTCATGAATCATGAGATCATGACCTGAGCTGAAGTCGGAGCCTCAACCGACTGAGCCACCCAGGGGCCCTGCATACCATGTTTGAGGGAAGTCAGGGGTCAGTGTGGCTAGGGCAAGGATGCATGGAAGAGAGGCAAACAATGATGCTGGATAAAAATTGGAAGAGATGATGTTGAACATGGAGAAAATTATGAGAGGTATGACTGCTACAGTGGTTGAAAGTTCTTTCAGAATCACCTGAGAGTTTATTAAACTGCAGATCCCTGTGACCACAGCTTCTGGTTTAGCTGTGAGCTTGCATTTAAAAAAAAACAGTTTAGAGTGATACAGATGCAGATAATGCAAGGACTTTAACAAAGGCTGCTGTTTGTTACCGCCTACCAGGGAGGCTTCTCGAAAGTCTCTCTCTGTTGGGCCAGAATCCAGTAGGACTGAAGGATCAAAAGACCCCATTCCTCCAGGTAAAAAATGTACAACACATCAAGAGAGTGATATTAAGGGTTGATCTAGGAGCAAGGGAAGAATTGGGATTAGGAAACTGTCCAGACGTTCTGCAGAGGTAGAATCAAGATGACTTGAGCTTTGAAGAAGAAAACAATTAAAAAATATGAACACAAGAAAGATCTATGTATTTCTACCAAAACACAGCACATCAAGCCAGTAATTATTCTTCAGATTAAAGTTAAAAGGAGCGGGGGACAAAAGTGAGGGGAAGCAGGAAAGAAGGAAGAAAACTGGGTTCCCAGGATGCAGCTTTTCATCACTCAGGCTGTACGTCTCTAAAAGTTGACCAGTGTGTGTGAAGGGAAACCTAGTACATTTTACTCAACCTCTGTGAGCACCAGGTTTTTCATTAAGCTTTGCATATTTTAAGGTCCCTTCCTACAATTAGACTTATGTAAGAGCAAAACCCCTTGCTATGGTCATTTTTATCTGAATGAAAGATAAATATTTTGAATATAAAGCTATCTTAAAATCTTATCCTCAGAAGTTTTCTAGCCAAAGGGGTTCTAACATATCACTTGGAGTGATTTAATTATCCTCAAAAGATAAGAAAGATTAGAATTTCCCACCACCATCACTCCCTGATCAGAAACAAAACAAAACAAAACAAAACAAAACAACAAACAAAATACTTCTGAAATATAAGAAAACCTTGTAGGTTGAAAGAGATTCCTCCCTGCTTGCTAATTTTTTTCAAAATTTATTTATTTTCCCCCCTTAAGGACAGATGGGCAAAGCATCCAGAATCAGACTCTTAAGAAACAGGGTAAATGTAAGAAGAATCTTTCTCTGCCCAGACCCTTGAAGGCTTTCTGAGGCAGCCACCAGCTTTGATGCTCAGAGCACCGCGTTCTCATTAAGTTTTATAGATTCCCATCAAAAGGACTTCGTTGCCTTAAGCCTGTAGCTGGGCCCACAGTCCAGTCATAGGGCATATGATCAAAATACTTGGTGCTGTAAAAAATTCAAAATACTGGGTATGCTTCCACTGTTACACACCTCCATACATTCTAGCAGAGGTGGCTGGATGAGCTCTGCATGTCATTGCCTTGTAGTCCATTTTTAAATAATCACTTGATCCTAGGAGGGGAATGGTACCTCTGAATGAGTGAGTGAGTAGATATTAAGAATGATACCATTAGCAGTCGGTTTCTAGGAAAGTTTTTCACTGGAAATTGTTAGCATGGGCCAGGGAGTTACCAGAGGCCAACTGTGTCTTCTGTTCTTTGAAGAAAGAATTCTCATACCAATCTCTCCCTCCTGGCTTGAGGGCTGGACTCCACTAAAGAATAGAAATTAGAGCAAGGAGCCATCTCTATGATTGGACCTGTGATCATACATGCTAAGCAGTGTGCAAGCATGGGAGGACGTGAAAGAGCCAGTGGAAAGATAGATGAGATTCAAAAAGTGCTTTCTCTTACTTTGGGTTATTAAAATCTGTTTTAATTAATATTCCCTTTTATTCTATTAAGAACTGGAAGTGCATCTGAACCTTTGATAATTTTATTAGGAAGGGAGAGAGGGAGGAGAGAAAGAGACACAGAGAGGGGTGGGGAAGAAGAAAGAAAGAAAGAAAGAGAATAAACTTATTTTTGATAATCTTCTTTCTTAGTGGGAAAAAAAAGTATACAAAATTCAAAAATAAGAGCAACTATAAGAAGGTGAATAATGATGTATTTCTTTTTGAGAGAGTGACAGAGCATGAGCAGGAGAGGAGCAGAGAGAGAGGGAGACAGAGAATAGGAAGTGGGCTCTGTGCTAACAGCAGTGAGCCCAGTGCAGGATTTGAACTCACCAACTGGGAGCTCAAGACCTGAGCTGAAGTTGGAGGCTTGACCAACTGAGCCACCCAGGCACCCCAATAATGATTTATTTAAAGGAAAAAAAATCTGAATGGGAAGCAATCTATAAAAATAAACATAAGTAAAACCTTAAATACAGAAGATATCTATGGAGCTTGGGAAAAAAAAAAAATTATGAGGCATGATCTAATCTAGCTTTCAGCAGAATTTTCCAGGATGCCCAAATCTGGAACACAGAGGGCGAGATGTTCACTATCTCTTTCCTGTCCATAAATCTGGGATGCTATATTTTTTGTTTTGGTCCTAAGATCTCATACCCATTATAGTACATACTTGGTTTTCTATGTCAATTTGAATTTCTCAAATCTAAATGAAATACAACGGAATTTATTAAGTATTAACCCCTCAGATTGCCAGCCTTTTCCATAAACCCATATAATTTTAAAGAAAAATAAAAGTCAGGATCATTTAATCCATTCAAAATGAAAAGAGAACTAAAGAGACCTGTTTTGGCCTCACTGTTAACCATTAGTAGAGCTAGGTAGAGAAATAAGTCTTAACAATCCCTGCTCCAGACTCTTTCACAATATAACTCCCTCTGTTAGGTTCCTTTCCTAGCTCCATGGAACCAGCAAGCAGTGAGATATCAAAGATGCCATAGCTCTGTTTGATAACTCATGGTTTGTGTCTGACTAGCCAATGAGATAAAACAGTAGAGCAAAGGAGCTAAACCTATCTTGCGCAGATATACACTGTCACGGTATTTAAATACACTCTAATCTATAATGTGTGTGGCAGACCTGCCAAATACTGGCTAAATGGAAGTGGTTTTTAAATCCTCCAGGTCAACACTATACAAACTCATGAAAGTCCACTTAAAACAGGTTTTAATACACACTAAAATCATCATAAAAAATTTTTTAAATATGTGGGGTTACAGGGCACTTGGGAGGCTCTCTTGGTTAAGCATCTGACTCTTGATCTTGGCTCAGGTCATGATCTCATGGTTCGTGGGTTCAAGCCTCGCATTGGGCTCCATGATGGTGGCATGGAGCCTGTTTGGGATTCTCTTTCTCCCTCTCTCTCTGTACCTCCCCTGCTCTCTCTCAAAAATAAATAAACATTAAACAATATATGTGGGGTTAATTTGACATTTCATACTCTTCTCACCACTCTTCCCATTTCTTAAGCACTTTGCGAGATAATCATTTTGGACCTTCCTGAACATCTGACTTCCTTAGAATTCCATTATAGACACCAAGGTCATGGTTTCTGAGAGTTAATCTCACAATCATTTGAGTTCACTCAAGCCTTTGACATATTATATCTGACACCATTCATCAGAATTTCTGTTGTTCCAGCAGCATCCTAAAAAAAAGCGTGCCTAGCATACAGGTCAAACCCAATATACTAGTTGGAGGGCAGATCCAAGTGTTAAATTTTCAAATGCCTAAGCATATCAGATTTTTGCAGAACTCTGGTTTAATTTACCTGTATCTTTTTTCTAAGTTGGTCACCTTACTCCATAAACAGCAAATGTAACATCAGAAAAAAGTATAGCAGTATGTATCATAGTGGTTAGGGAAAAAAACACAACACTAATTATATAAGTGAAGGATCTAAGACACAGCAAGATAAGGTGACTTCCCCAAGTTATTGTTATTATTATTATTTGCAAAGATGTGTCTAATAAGTTGCTTCTCCTTGACCCCATTCAATAAAATGTTCAGTTTAAGAAAATAATAAAACCATGTTGGTAGAAGCATCCACAACATTTCCTAATACTGCTTCTCCTATTTCACTCACAAATATACTTTAGAATGTGAGAAGGCATTTTCCCATTACCAGCTTTTAAATGTCAGAATATTTTGTGTCATTTTTTCTTTTCATATATTCTTACCAGAACTTTAATGATCACATGATTCTACAAGCATCTCTCAAAGTAACCTTACCTTTCTTGTCAGTCATCATGTAACTAAAAAAGTTTATCATATCATGTTGGAGAAAGGTAACACTGCAGTTATGTATCTAGAAACATCTAAGTGAAGCTGTGAGCTTTTCAGGGTCCATAAAACATGTCTTTCACATTTATTATTATTCTTTGGCACAGAAATCGAATCTTAGTATTTTACTTAGAAATCTCCCTGACTCCCTCAAATTTTCAGTCTCCAGTTGTAACCAAACTTTGCAGGTTAAACTGTAACTATGCCTGAAACTGTGTAACTATAATTAAATAATAGAACTCTAATTAAGCTATTAAATTGTGTGTGTTCTTACCATTTTCAGAAAACAACAAGTTCATTTTAGGTGTCATTTTTTTTTTAACCTTTTCAACAACGTGCTGTATTTGAACAGTTTTCTTCTTGATTCTGGAATCTGATACATCTCTTCTAAATTACTATTTTTATTTTCATTTAATCTAAAACTCTGTCTGGGCAATTTGTCATATTAATTTCTTATGTAAGCAGTCAATCTGCTTTCTTCCATTTGGTTTTGTATCTTCCATTTTCCAATATGCCTTTTTGCATTCCTTCAATTAGGCTTATGGTTACTGGGATGACTAAAACCTACCCCACCAGCTGACAAACCAATTATTCACCCTTTCCACCCTGCTTAAAATGCATTAAAATTCCATCCACAACTTGAATTATAATGCATTTTTTAGCTTCTTGTAAAAAACATCAAAACATTTCTGATGATTTCCTTTTCATCAAGTGCAACTGCTTCAACCCCAATTAGCGGCACACATCCCCTAACCATGTATTCCCTGTTCTGATGACAAAATTACAACGTGGTTTCAGGGATGTTGAGTTACACGATTTGCAGAGAAGTACATTTGCTCCGAGTTACTTCTTTCTTATTTGCTCTTTTCTTAAAATTCCTCTGTCATGCAACACCACTACTCCCATGTCTTTGGGCAGAGATTGCCAAATGTTTTCCTTATTATATCATAATTGTTAAGTCAAGAATATTTATTGGGCAGGGGCGCCCAGGTGGCTCAGTTGGTTGAGTGTCTGACTTCAGCTCAGGTCTTGATCTCATGGTTTTGGTTCATGAATTTGAGCCCCGCGTCAGGTGTGCTGACAGTTCGGAGCCTGGAGCCTGTTTCAGATTCTTTGTCTCCCTGTCTCTCTCTGCCCCTTCTCTGCTTGTGCTCTGTCTCTCAAAAATAAGTAAACATTTAAAAAAAGTTTTTTAAAAAGAGTATTTATTGGGCATATGGCACTTAGCATTGTGGGGGTACTTACAAACTGTCCCCTGAAATACTTACCATCAAACTGAGGTCAGATGTCACAAGATGAACAAATTTGTTTATTCCTTCAGTATTTAGTGATCACCTTCTGTAGGCCCAGTTTATTTGGAGCCTTGTGATTTTTCCATTTTTAAAAGGTCTAAATCCTCCCTCTGAATGAGCTTGCAGCATAAGAGTAGGGTGGTTTATTGTATGGACTCAAGAGTAATATTGCCTAGGATGTGATTTTGGTGTTACCTTGGGCAAGTGAGTCACATTGTCACTCTGTTTCCTGTTTCCCTCATCTATAGAGATATAAAAGTACCTATGTCATGAGGTATTTGTGAGGTTTAAATGAGATAGTCAATGTACTTTTAAAGGAAATAGGAGAGGTAGGAACGAGGGCTGATAAGTGTGTATATAACTAGCACTGAGGTACGTAGCAAATACTATTTAATCTTCATAATAAATAAGCAGAGTAATTATTATTCTCTGTGATCTTCTTTTGAAGGAGATGTCTCAGGAAGGCTAAGTAATTTGCCTGAGGCTTCATCCTATTAATAGATTGAACAAAGATTCAAACTAATACAGTCTGATTCTAAAACCCGTTTAGGGGCAGTGTCAGGAAGAGTATTGGATAAAGGTGGGGAAAAATGAGTTTTGCTTTAGACTCTTTCATTTATTTGTTCACTAGATTCACACGGAGGAGGTATTGGAGCTTTGGGAAAGGGCGTGCTCATCAGGAGAGGTAATGAGGAGAGACAGGAAGAGATTCATTTATTTGCTCAACAAACATTTCTTGAACACTGAGCTGCATTCTGAGTGTGTGCTGGCTGCTGGGCAGCAAACAAGAAAACCTATTTTGTAGTGCCTTAAAAAGCTGCAGAGGGGGGCGCCTGGGTGGCTCAGTCGGTTAAGCGGCCAACTTCGGCTCAGGTCACGATCTTGCGGTCTGTGAGTTCGAGCCCCGCGTCGGGCTCTGTGCTGACAGCTCAGAGCCTGGAGCCCGTTTCAGATTCTGTGTCTCCCTCTCTCTCTCCCTCTCTCTCTCTCTGACCCTCCCCCGTTCATGCTCTGTCTCTCTCTGTCTCAAAAGTAAATAAATGTGAAAAAAAAAATTAAAAAAAAAAAAAAGCTGCAGAGAGGTTCCTCTGCTGCTATGGAATGCTCAAGAGAGATTAGGAGCCATTCACATGGAGGAAGTGTTTCCATCCATGTTAGGAAATAAGGGCAGGGAGAGAAGACAGGGGTGGGGAGGGGAGAAGAGGTGAGAAGGGAAGTGTTTTATCCCAGAGTCTAGGACAGTAACCTAATGACAAATAAGACCCAGGAGGAGACAGCATGAAAGGGGGGCTTATGACTGGGGAGGAAGAAGTAGATCTTTGAAAGTAGATTCTTGGCTGCTGCAGCAGATCAGAGAGATTGGGACCTTGCTGAAACATCAATCAAAGGATTGTGACAGGACTAGAGAGTTATTTGCATGGGAGGCAGCCAGGACAAAGACAGATCAGGCCCTGTCCCTCCTGACAGCAGACCCTTCTATATCACTTTGCTCATTAAGAATCATGTCCTTGGATATTTTCACAGGCCTCAGAAAGACCTGTGGAGTAGTCCAACAGGATTCTTCTTCCAGATAGATCAGGGAAATCCCTACTGCAATGTCGTGTGTATGGCGGGGCCCCTGAAGGCTGCCAAGCCAGATGGGCAATGGGGCCCTCCTCCCAGGAAGAACCAGCAAAACTTACCATCTGTTCTGCTAGAGATTAAGCTTTCTCTTTGCAGTTCTGACCTGACCAGGCCCTCTCTCCTAGTAGTTTTGATGGGACTGTTGCAAATTCCATAGCATCCCTGTCTAGGTGTAGTGGGAGAGTAGGAGAGTTAAGGATCTGGAGTTAGACAAATCTGCGTTCCAATCCTGAGTCCAGCACTAGTGATAAATTGCACAACCTCTTTGTGAGTTTTCTGTGTAATGAGAGAGGATAACACAATTTGGACAATTTGAAATGGTATATAGCAACACAGAAGCGCATAGACGATGTTCCAAAAAAACAGCATATTTAATAGCATGCCTATATAATGAATGACAGTAACAGCTGTTAAAACAGATGAGGAAGATCTAAGAAAGGGTGATGAGGGAGTTCTGAAAGAGCAATTGTCCCAAGAACTGAGATGGCAGGAGGCAAATGAAGAAATGGCTGATGAAGAGATAGAAGCAGTGAATTGTTTTTAAGAAAGTCGTCAATGAGCAGAAGGAGAGAGATGGGCTCTTGCTAGAGGAAGTCCGGTGCTGAAGGGAAGTTCCTAACTCCTGATCATAACTGTGATATCAAAACAAACGGGAAACTCAGTTCTACTCTTGCTAGGAATAAATATGCTTTCCAAAAGTCAGTTTTCTTGCAGGAAATCGCTGCAAGAGTTTTAGGGAGCCGTTAGGAGAGAGAAATTGAAAATGCCGGAATGATAATAGTTTCTTGAGTATGTAGTTTCTTCTGATTTTACAACTTGTGTTTACTTTTGCATTGTTTTAGCACTGTGGCCCTCATTTCTCCATGCCACAGTAGGCTGGAGGAGAACTCTTAAGAAGCACAGATAATAATAGCAGTGGGAGTCAAAATCATGTTTTACTCTAAGCCCTTACTTGAAAAAATGGCTGGGATGCCGAGCCCCTCAAGTCCTTCCTCCCTATGGCAGAATACCAAGCGATATGCATTGTCTGAGGCAGACTTTCTGATCTTACTAGGACCACTATGGATGCTATTCTTTTATCTGTTTCCATGAATCTTTTATCTGTCTGCCAGGGAGAATTACTCATACTCACAGTCTCAAATGCTGACCTGGCAGTCTTGCTAAGGCACTTCTCTCACTTGGAGTACGGGCAGGAGTGAGGGTTTGGGATGGAGTAGTGTGGGTCTCTTTTCTTACTCTGGCCCATAAATCATAATTGAGGAATTTGGACCATTCCCTACCCCTACAACAACAACAACAGCAGCAGCAGCAACAACAATAGTCCAGAGAACAATTGACTAAACCCCAAAGCATCTCTTATATCTCAAAAAAATTTATCAGAGACCAAATTCTTTCCTGCTTTCAAAACTCAGAACATGTTTTCTGTCACATCAGATTACAGCCTAAGAAGGAGTTCTTCTTTCTTGGTTAAGTATCAAACTGAGTAGACTAGGGTCTCACTATCATTTCCAAAGTCCTCTTTGTATTATATTCCAGATGTCGAGTAGGACCTCACCAAATATACCCCAGTGCTCATTCTCCCTAGCACAGCATGATTTCCAACCTTGTCAGGCAAATTGCATCCCCATTCTGGTGTTCCATTAGTGTTTTGTGGATTCTCCATAGCTGAGGTCTTTGTTTCTTCTAGAATCCATCGTAGTGCTTAGAGCTTTGCCTGGTCATAAGCACAGAATACTGGTCTGTTGGATAAATGAACAAGTGAATTGGATTTAGAGCATTACAGAGGGGTTAGCCCTAAGCAGTATGAGGGTCTTCCCTAGTGTCGAGACAGGATGGAAGGAAGAAGAGAGATGAAGATCCATCCTTTAGTGAAAGGTAGAGGGAAGGGAAAATGAGAAAACCCAGGGTTTTAACACTTTTCTTTTTCTTAGGATTCAGGTAGGGCTAGACTGAATGGAATAAAAAACCCAAACCATAAACATAAATCATTTCGTCAATGATTAAGTAGCACACAGCCCATTTATCCTATTTCCATGAGTCTTCAGAAAGAAACATGCTTCATCCCCTTTTCTCCAGCCTCAGCTCTGCATTAGAAGCCTTTTGTTTTGGGCTTAATGGATCTTTTTAGCACAGCATACATGACCATGTCCAATAAAGTTATCAGGAAGCCTTTCTCCATGTTTCATGATTTGGAGCAAATGGCCTGTTCTAGGACTCTCCCACACTGTTGCCTACAGGTGTTGAAGGTTGCCAGGCAGTTCTAATGTGTATTTTGATTTTTGAGGTCAAAGAAACCTATAGTTATGTACACAAATAAAGTTTCAGTATACATAGATATGACCCTGTGTCCTGACCTACCTTTGATATTAAATATGAAATAACAAATCAAGGAAGTTTAGACATACTTTTATAAGTGCAAATATACTTTATCAGTTTGGAAATATCTTTAGCTGTGATACAGAGTAAATTACATTATCGTTTCACATTGCTAATTTTATTTTGTTTTTAAAGTTTATTTGTTTATTCTGAGAGAGAGAACAAGCAAGGGAGAGGGACAGGGAGAGAGGGAAAGATGATTCCAAGCAGACTCCACACCTACAGCACAGAGACCAACACAGAACTCAAACTCATGAACCACGAAATCATGACCCGAGGTGAAATCAAGAGTCAGACACTCAACCAACTGAGCCACCCAAGTGCCCCTCAGATTGCTAATTTTAAAGGGATGGGTCACTATTTATTCATAAGTTTCCTTTTTACAGTTTTCACTTTTTTAGGTTTATTTGTTTTTTTGGAGAGAGAGTGAGAGTGAGCATGCTTACACAAGCAGGGGAGGGGCAGGGAGAGAGGGGGACAGAGAGAATCCCAAGTAGGCCCCACACCCAGTGCTGAGTCCAGTGCAGAGCTCGATCCACACCCTGAAATCATGACCTGAACCAAAACCAAGAGTCAGCCTCTTACCCAACTAAGCCACCCAGGTGCCCCTCAACTTTTTAAAATGCCTTTCCATGGGCTAGGGTATCAAGGATATCATTGTCATACAACTTAAAGTGTATGATAATATCTACTTTTCTTTAATATTTTTAATATATGTTATGTTTCATCCAATAACATGTTTTATTTTATTTTATTTTTTTGAGAGAGAGGGAACAAGTGAACGAGGGGCAGAGAGAGAGGGAGGGGGAGAGAGAGAGAGAGAAGTGGGGCTCACCCAAAGCTGGGCTTGTGTTCACCTGAAGTGGGACATGAGCTCTCCTGATGTGGGATTTGAACTCATGAACTGTGAGATCATGACCTGAGCCAAAGTCAGATACTCAATCAACTGAGCCACCCAGGTGCCCCCAATAATGTGTTTTAACGGCCTAGATGGGTTGGATATAAGAAGAACTATAACTTGCCATTTAAACATTTTTTTTAATCTCTAAAACATGGACAAAATATGTAGATGTTACTAAATAAGTCAAGAGAATTTTGGTCACTTTCCCTGTTACAAGCAATAAACAAAATTGGACTTTAATATTGATAACACAAAATCTATTCTGTTAGAACCACCGACCAGAGGGATAAGATCTACCTGTGAAGTATTTGGGTCCATTTGATCATAAAATATTTTCCTTTCCTTCATATAAATCTTTTTATTATTATTATTATTATTATTATTATTATTATTATTATTTTATGAGTGGTGGTTTTTAAAATTGATAGTATATTAAGACAAAAACATTTTTTATACTGCACGGTCTGTATCATTTTCAAAATAGGGAGAATATGGGAGAAATGTATTTGTAAATCCAGTGCCCTTAAGTCTATCATACTGGTCTCCACTGGGGCTGGATGATGTAAGCTCTGTGGGTTCTTGTCCAATACCCTTGCCAGTACAGAAGTCTGAGGCAGAACTGGACTCACTGGAATGAAGAAAATGTACTCTAAACATATCTTGTGCATTCGCATGAAATGGATCACCTTAGTAATCCTATCACAGTGATCATTCACCTAATCATGCTTAAGTTTATAAGATTCACAAAAAAATAACACTTGATCAGAAACTGGTGGCTCCATTTAGATAAACTGCACAAGTATTCTGATCTTAGAGAATTTCACTTTGAAGTGACTGAGGACAGGGCATTGAGGTGGAGAGGGTGGAAAAGAGTGTGCTCATTTGGCCCTGGCCACGGGCTGTCTAGGGCTGGCAACTATTGATCACTACATTGATTTTGGCCTGTTTAGCTAGGATGCTTTCCTAAATAAAGTACCCCAGGAAAATGCTCTGCTTCCACATCTTCATGACAAGCTTCCTGCTATTGTGTTTCAATGACACTTTAGTTCTCTGCACTTGGATGAAATGTTTTTTTCCCGAGATTTTTTTTTTTTCTAAATCCTTGTGTGACCACACACACATACCACACACAGGTGTTTCTCATTGTGAGCATCCTTTCCACTGACCTGGGTGCTTAAAAAAAAAAAAAAAGCATCAAAGGGGTCAAGCTCACCACAACAGATTACAGTCTTTATAAGAATAGACACTTTATAAGCATAAGTGTCTATGCTTTGAAACCTATAACCCTCTCTTCCCTGATCAAGGAGAAAATCTGAAGGAGTCTTGGAAGTTGTCTTGCTCTTTGCTCCTTGAACCAAGAGCAAGCTCCGTTTCCAAAGTTACCTCTCCTGATTCTGCTGTCACCACAAGCCCAAAGAATCCTCCTGTATTGTCACTTTGGAACTTCTGTCTGTCCTCACAGATGCTCTCTCAGCTCACATACTTGCTACCTAAGTGTAGGAAGATGCATGGCCAACTACTTCTTCCTTCTGGGATGCACAGGTTGTAGCAGGTGCTGGATTGATGGCATGCCTCATTATGAAGCCTGTCTTTATGTTTCTAGTGCCACTTGGCCTTCCAAACCCTGGAAATTGACTGATGGGGTTTCAAATCTGGCTTTAATACTTAGTGGTTGTGTAACTTGAACACGTTTCTTTATTTCATCTGTAAAATACCGGTAATAAGATTAATCATACTGACTAGCGGACAGGGCTTCTGGTAAGGATTAAATGAGATGCTGCCTTCAGCGTCCAGCACAGTGATGCGCTCAGAGTAAGTGATCACTAAACAGTAGATTTTATTTGTATCCCCTCCTTTATTATGTGTTCTTGGAATTTGTTTCCAGGGACATGACTGCAAAGTATTGGGCTTGCTTAACTGAAATTTGGATCCAGCACAATTACTGTTTGAGATCCACACAAAGGGTTTTAGAAACCTCAGACATATAGTAATTCTGTGGAAATGGAGCTTAATAGCCAAGGGAAAGAAGCCAAGCCTGAATCTTCACTGAAGGGTGCTTGACTCCTGTTTAACATGCAGACTAGGGCACACTTCCCCACTCAGCTTTGATGCAGCCTCTGAGGGGTGACGAAGATACCCTGACAGATACCCTCCCTCCCCCCCTGACAGACACCCTCCCCCCAGCCCAGCACAGAGACCTCGCTGATGTCCCCCTTAGGTGGCACCTTTGAATGCAAGAGAGAAATCATAAGAGCAGGGAAGGGAACTAGAATATTATTTAGTGCAAAATCAAGGAACAAAGAAATCATAGGCATCATGATGATTAAAATCAGATATGGCAGAACTTCCCTGGACATGCATTTCTTGTGTCACTGTCGTCTTTTGTCCTACTTTTTCTCCTTTCTGCAGATCATCATCTGTCCTTCATTAAAGGCCTGACTTAAAAGTGTATATATGGCAGAACCTGCCTTAACTTTCCTATTTATGAATAGAGAGATGACTCTAGAGTCTTTATACTAAACGTCCCTTCTTACCTTGTGTATCTATTATTTTCCCTTTATCCTCTCATCAGACATTTGTTATGTGCTCACTATATGCAAGAAATTAAGCGTAGAGCTGGAGACAAAATGTTCAACAAACTTCAGTCTCTTATCTCAAAGAGCTGGCTCTACTTTATGTCATTCCTCTCCAGATTGTTCGCCGAACCTCCGAGATGTTGTGGACACTTTCTCTGCCTCTTTTCAGCACATCAATCCCTAGCATTTGTACATATTTTATCAGCCATTATGTCAGAACTGTTAACCAAAACCAGAGCCCTCGGTGGCAGACACCATGTTTCGTATAAAACATTCTCTATTCCAGACAGGGAGCTGGGGTGTTTGTAGTGCAGTGAGACAGCTGCTAAAAGTATCTGGTGAGCTAATGCTCATTGTCCAGGGGAAGGTGATATTGTGCCCCATGCTCTCACTGGCTAGGAATGTATGAGTATTCAGATCTTAGGGAGAGTTGTGTACACGAATAGAATAGTCTGGATTGTTCCACAGACACAATGGCATCACAGAAAATAGTTCATAGTCAATGTCACAAAGAACCAGCACTTCATGGAGCTGCATGAAACAGTGCATGTGTTGTACAAGCACATTCCATGACCATAGCAGTGTGAAATTCCATTTTTCTAAAAAGTAAATGCAGTCTTGATAAAAATCTCCAATTAAGAACTTACCTAATGGTTCCTATTTAAAAATGCACGTAACTGATGTTTAAAAACAAAAAAAAACTATCTAAAATATATATTTGTAACATCTCACATTTACAAAGTTTACAATGTGTTTTCATTTAGTTCACTATGCTTAATACTGAGCAACAATGACCCCTTACTCAGTAATTGACTCATAAGAGGTACTCCGTACGTACATTTCTTCATTTGTGTATCCATTCATTTCGTTCAAATATTTGTGAAGAATATGCTATATGCCAGGGTATTGTGGATGTGACAGTGAGGAAAGCTGAATAGTTTCTGACTCCTGTGGTGTTTACAATCTAGTAGGTGAGATGCCTGCCTAGAAAGCCAACAAGTTAGATCCCTGCCTATTTTCAGAACAGATGTAATTAGTTTTTAATTAATTTGAGAAGATTAAAAGAGGAAATAGGTAACTAAGCAAACTTAGAAAAGCCAGTAAGTAAAGGAGAGCAGTCTAGAATGGAGCCATTCTGTCTGAATGATGGCGTGCTTTCATCATTAGCACAGGGTCCAGGATAGGTGAAGGAGCCAGTCAGCTGGCTAGGCCTCCAGGGCTCCTACCGTGTTTCCCACACGGTCCTATCTGCATGCACACTATGTACATTCTGCATACTTCTCATTAAAATACATGGTTTAATGAGGTTCAGATGCTTTGAGTCCTTTCTGTGAAAGACCCACTATCACAGTTATCATTTGGATTTAACCATGCTATTGTTATTATTTGATGTTGGTCTGTATGGCTCTAATTCTCTTTGCCACAGCACCGCGTAGTGAGACGTGAGGAACTTATGAAAGAGTAGCCTCCTTGCGTGCTGAGCTTGCCTTTTGTTTTTTTTAGGGAAAAACATAATGTTTATTGAATTCCGGTTGCCATTTCTGAAGTTGTAACTCTCCTGGAGTATGGTCTAGGATGAGCAGAATTGGGTCTATGGCCTGCATATGTGATGTGAGGGAACAGCTCACTGTGATAGGCCCGGCTTCCAGCAGGTTTGTCTGTAGGGATTTTGCTTATAGGTAGAAATTCACACCTTTTCCTGAGTGCCAAGAACATAACAGGCACTTGGCAGGGCAGAGATAACTTTTACTGGAATAATCATTACAGTACTTAATTTTATTTGCATTCATTTAATACTAATACATTTTACCATGGCTGGCAATGTGAACTTTGAAAAGAATATACACAAATCACAGTAGCTGATTCTCATAAGTCTCTCCCAAGCCTCAGTTGTCCGTATACCACTTTCATAATTATACCATATTTACATGTTACCTATATTATTATCTACTTAACACTTTACATTTAAACTTAATTTACTTTTGAAATTAATCTCATCCTAAATGATATCATCCCTAAAACGACAACTTCATTATGCTGATTATGCTTTTTCTGCCAAGTACATGTCAAAATAAATAGAACTTGGAAATTCAGAACTAGTTTTGAACCACCTAACATCATCCAGCACATCCCCCTGGGTATGAGCCCCAATCTTCCGAGGAACAAGGCGACTTTGTGACACAGGTTACACAGGGAATGCTATGCTCATTTCAACAGTGAGGCAGTTGCGGCTCAAAGAAGTTAAGACAGTTTTGTAGTGCAACACAATTTTTGTAGCCAGACTTGGAGAGATTGTATCTCACCTGAAATCAGGGAGCTGGATGGAGGTAACGTTGGCACTGAAACTCAGACTGCATGTCTCACTGTTGTAAATTCATTCTGTTGCTCTTCTTTTGGAAGTTCTCTCTCCTAATGCAGAGAAGAAGCGATTTATTGGTACCACTTACAAGTATAATAATGATATTTATAAATATTTGATTTTCAGGCATGTACCATGAACCCAAGGTATATTATCATAAGGGTAATTACCATAGCAGGTGATTTATATTAAAATAAATTAACATTTTTAAACATTTTATTAAGTATCTACCTGTTCCTCTAAATTTGCAGATTGTTTCCAACAACTATTGAGACTAGCTTCTATGTGCCCCAACCCCTTCCAACAAGGGAAAGGTAGCACAACAGAAATAAGAACTCTCACTTTCGCTGGACTGGAAAAGAGTTTGAGGTTAAAGCAAAATAACTTTCAGTAAGGACCTGCTGTGGGGTCCCTAAGTAATATTTCTTAGAAATTTCCTGTGGTGCTTGGGTGGCTCAGTCGGTTAAGCTCCAGACTCTTGAGTTTGGCTCAGGTCATGATTTCGTATTCCGTGAGTTCAAGGACCACATCGGGCTCACTGCTGTCAGCTTGCTTTGGATGCTCTGTCCCCCCTCCCCACTCTCTCTGCCCCTACCCTGTTGGTGCTCTCTTTCTCTCTCAAATATAAATGAAAGTTAAAAAAAAAAAAGAGAGAGAGAGACCGAAAGAGAAAATTTCCTTTGTGAGGAGCCCTTTTGGTTAGGTCATAATTGATTTTTTTTTGTACTGAATAAGGCTTAGATCAATATATTAATTTATTCAAAATCTTTGAATACATGCATACTATATATCAGACACTATTTTAGATTGGAGAACAGTGGTGAACAAAAGAAAAATAATCTACCTTTATGGAGCTAATGTATATGTGTGTCCTGGAAGGACACAGACACTAAACAGATTTTAAAGATAGATGATTAATCTGTGAATGCTATGTGTTTTTGTGAAAAATCAAGTAGGATGTTGCTGGGCCAGGAGAGGAAGAGCGTAGCAATTTCATATCAGATGGTCACAGAATTTTTATACTGAGATGTTCCCATGGGAGCAAAACCTGAAGAAGGTGAGAGAGTGATCCCTGTGGCTACATTGAGGAAGAACATTCTGGGAAGAGAGGAGAGTACCTAAGTGCAAACAACCTGAAGGATGAACAGATCTGGGGTGTTCCAGAAACAGCAAAAAGGCCGGTGTGGCTGGAGCAAAGTGAATGAATGTAAGAGGAGAGGTGGATCAGAAAGGTTAAGAGTGGGGGTCAGTTTGAGACAGACTTTGGCTGCTTGCCCTCAAGTAGCATGGATGTCACCAGCCCATTCTCTCCAGCAAAAGCAAATCTGTGTAGCTCTGCTCTCAGTAGGTGTCTAGAAATTTTTGTTGCCTACTGAATGTCTGAATGATTGCTACCAGACAGAAACGAATGACCCCTTTTAGGAGACTGGCACTTCCCTGGGTTAACACTTACACTTCACTAAAAGACAGGTCATGTTAATCACTAACAGCAGCATGAATGAATCATCTAAGTGGGTACAGTGATTCTCATGACTAATTTTCATCAACAACCAACTAACACAGTGATTGCAAAAGAATATCATTCACTGCATCAGTAGAAATTTCTCAGTCCTTGATACTTGGATAATTTTGATTGTTTCATTGAAAAAAGAATAATAGTTTCTATTTATAAAGAACATTGACTATGCTAGGTCCTGGGTAAAGTATTTCACATTGATTTTAAAAAATTTAAACTTCACTCTAATCCTACAGTGTAGTTTTTTCTTTTCTTTTTTTTTTAATTGTGGTTAAAAATAAAAACACATAACATAAAATTTACCTTCTTAACTGTTTTTAAGTTTACAGTTCAGTAGTATTCAGTACACGCAGGTGCAACAGATCTCCAGAACTTTTTTATCTTGCAAAACTGAAAATCTGTATTCATAAACAACTCTGAATTTCCCCCTCCCCAGCCCTGGCAACTACGTTCTCCTTTCTGTTTTTAGGAGTTTGACTATTTTAGATACCTCATGCAATCATACATTATTTGCTCTTTGTGACTGGCTTATTTCACTTAGGGACAGTTTGGTTGTTTTGTTTTTGTTTTTGTTTTCATTCTAGTCTTACACCTGAAGAAACTAAGGTTTGCTTAAAGTCACCCATTTACTAAGTGGCACTGAGGACTTGATTTTATATCTGATATGGCATCCACGCACTTAACTACCATCCCACTATTTCTCAAACCAGAATGCTCGGAATCGGTAGAGTGTGAAGTATATGCATTTATTCTTAGGGATCTTTTTTTTTTTCTTTAAAAGTTTTCACACTCTAATCAAGTTTTAGAAACAAAAGGTCGAACTGAAATAAATAAGTCTGTGACTCTATGCCAGACTCCAGAACATTCCAGACTTCCTCACCTATTACTTTTGTTTGACACATTGGATGTTTCATTTCTATACTGAGGCTGAAATTCAGCACTCTCTTTCACATTTGCATCATATTCATGTGGGTATGCTATGATTGAAACATTTTACACAACACACCAAAGTATAATGGCGGTATTGATACTGACCATGTACTTACCAAGATGACCCACTTATTTTGTTTTCCCAGCATTATGTCAAAGAAAACCCTTTATCTAATAGAGGGAAATTTTCTCTTTCTTCCTCTACCACCTGCACATTTCCAAGTCATTTGATGTTGAAATAAGAATAGTTCATCATATTCATCTTCTTTGCCAATAGCTGCCCATTTGTTCCTTACTTTTTTTCAGAAAGAGAGCTAAGATAATTTTAAAATTGTTAAACATAAAAGAGAAACTTTGGGTGGTTGGTAGGAAATAAATAGAACATTTACAGTGACCACGTTTTCCAAACCAACAAAACCAGGACAGACGGGCTGACGAATACAAGTGTATTTATGGGGCACATGGAAGAGACTATTTGATCAAAACTGACCTAGAAATGTAGGAACATATGGTCACCCAAACATCACAGTATTTTCCCTTTTTAGCATATTGAGTCTAAAATATAATTGTTGTCTAGCCTTGAACAAAAGTAAAAGAACTTTCTCAGGGCAACAGGCATTTGAAGCCATTAACTTTGTGAATGGATGGAGAAGTTACCTCTACGTGGACTCCAACACAAAACTTCTAATTCTCCTTCAAAATATTCTTTGATGAAAACTTGAAATCTGACATTTTCAGGAACACATTAGTACAGTGCACTGAGTGGACTTTTCCTTTCCATATACTTAAAAGAAAGAAAGGAGAATTAAAATTTTGTCAATTCCATGGGTTTCATTCAACAAGCATCACTGGGCTCCAGCCATCAGTGGTTACATAAGTAGCAGGGATGGAAGATCTAAAGTACACAGAGTACAATGACAGAGTTACTGATAATAATTTTAATGTAATATTTTGTGTTTCATTATCTTAGTCTTTATCTAAGATTTTACAGTTGGAGGATAGTGAGGAATGGGAGACATCCATTCTGGGTCTTAAACTGTAGATACAATTTTATCTTATTAAGAAGGAATTTCTAGATTCTGTAAACCCTGAACATAATACACTGAATACAGTAATTGGCATGTGGAAGGTACCCTATAAAATTTTGGCTATTTACTCAGACTTTGTACATTGGTGAGTAGCCCTATATGCCAGGTGTTGTGCTAGGTGCTAAAATATAAGAGTTAGCATGACTTAGTCTCTAATTTCAGTAAATATGCATTCATTGTAGAAACAGGCAGGTAAGGAAGCAACTGCATAACTCCATTGTAAGTCTGTGTTAAGGGTAAACCCTTGATGCTAAGAGAGACCCAGAGGGTAGTGACAGAGAAGGATTCTCAATCTTTGATATATCAGTGAGTTTTATAAGCTAACTTTGGGGCGCCTGGGTGGCTCAGTCGGTTAAGTGTCCAACTTCAGCTCAGGTCATGATCTTACACTCCGTGAGTTCAAGCCCCACGTCGGGCTCTGTGCTGACAGCTCAGAGCCTGGAGCCTGCTTCGGATTCTGTGACTCCTTCTCTCTCTGCCCCTCCACCTCTCACTCTGTCTCTCTTTCAAAAATAAATAAACATCAAAAAAAAAATAAAAGGTAACTTTATCAAGTTAAAAAATTGGGGATAGGGAAGGTGAAATGCATCAAATGAATAAACAATGGGCTCAGAGAAAAAGGAGAGATGAAAAAAATGAAATGAGTGAGTCAATATATACAAAAGCATGCATTTCTTGGGGAAAGAACCGGAGTTTGTAGTGATTGGACCTTAGTGTTTCTGAAAGTGAGTGACAGGTGATTAATTTAGGAGCGTACATGGGTTCAGTCATGATGGCCATTGTGAGGACTATAGGCAACTTGAAAGCATAGGATTCAAGTTCAGATACTGAAAGCTACTGGAGGTATTCCTGAGGAAGCACTTACATAAGTATTTTAGACATAAACGCAACCGTAAAGATACAAGATATTTTTTTTCTTGTCAGGCCCCAAAGTGTGACTAAGAACAGAGAATTATATAGATTATTTGTATGTTAGCTTTACTGGTGGTAACCCCCTTCTCTGTTTGCTTTTTGCTATCTTTATTTTATCCTATTTTATCTTTTCTTCCATCTGCTAAGTAATTATTTTTGTAGCCTATTTTTAGGATCAGAATTTTGTTAGCTATATGTAAAACCAATATTTAAAACAAATCTGCAATTTATATTGAGAAATCTATTAGCTTTGCAGCTAAGAAAACTTAATTGAAGATCCGACAAAATGTCCTAGATATTAACAATATTGAATTATTGTGAACTATTGTATGTTCCCCAATAGACTCTTATTATTTATGGTTGTTTTTAATCAGAAAAGCCATAATCTCTCTATGATGGTATACTAGAGTGAAATTTCAGTATGTACACAGCATTTTTTTTCCTTAAGATGTCATTGCCCACTATGGCAATGTTTCAAAAAGCCATCTAGTTTATAATACCTATAATACTTCGTTCATAGTTTTGGGCCTGTCTCTAAATAACTGTATGTTCTTGGATAAATCAGTACCATCCCCAGCTCTTAAATGTAACTCAGTTTGTCTCCACCATTCCTAGCTATATTTCATATTGCCCAGGATAGGCAGCTATACATTCTGTTGCTGGCACTCTCAAGAGACCCCCAGAGGCTCCTATAGTCTTTTTCTTCTTCACGATAATGGCATTCTCACTTGGGATCCCTCCAAATGCTGTTTAATGTTAAACCCATTTCTTTTTGTTGATTCCCTTTGTACCTGAAAAGATTATCACAGAAAAGTCTTAAGATCTTAGAACATATTTATCTCTTGAAAACAATAATTAAATTCAACCCTTTAGTTTTAATGGGCTACAAATCTGCTTCATATCACTTACATATCTGATGGAAATGTGAAATATAGCCAATTTTAATTTCTTTGATTTTTTAATTGTCTGGAGAGAGATGAAAAAGCTATCCATAAAAGTGGGAGTAGTAATAGGAGTACTTATTTTTTTTAATGTTTATTTTTTTAACAGAGAGAGAGCATGAGTGGGGGAGGGGGGGGGCGTTGTGGGGCTCTAACTCAGGAACTGTGATATCATGACCTGAGCAGAAGTCAGACCCTTAACCAACTGAGCCACCCAGGTGCCCCTGAGTACTGATTATTATTTGGACTAGTTATTATCATGTCTTTGTATAGATCATCATCATGTTTTTTTAAATGTTTTTTGAATACTTACTATGTGCCAGACACTGTTTGGGTTCAAGAAGTATGACACTTCTCAAAACAAAAATTAACCACCCTTATAGAATGCCTCGTCTTAAATTGTTGTGTTTCTGTTTTATAGATGTCAAATAATGTAAATCCCAAATCCCTAATTCTGTTGATTTTTTTCTACATAGAATATTCTCCTCCAAATTTTTGTTAAAACAAAAGAATTGTTACATTTTCAAGATTATACGACCTTCAATTAAGGCAATTTAGTTATGTTTATGGCCACATTCTAAGACTTCTCTTGAGACTCCATTAGATTACATTTAATTCTTTGTTATTATTTTCATTAATAAGTATTTGGGCCCAATAGTGTTCTAGATGGTGTAGGAGATGGGATATATGTGATATGTCTCAGTCCTCTGTAGTCCTCCTTCCCAGGATCTATTGGACAAACTGGTGAGGGCAACCTGGGTGGTTCAGTCTGTTGAGCATCTGACTTCGGCTCAGGTCAGGATCTCACGTTTGTGAGTTCAAGTCCCGCATCGGGCTTTGTGCTGACAGCTCGGAGCCTGGATCATGCTTCGGATTCTGTGTCTCCCTCTCTCTCTGCCCCTCACCCCCCCATAAATAAACATTAAAAAAAATGGTGAGTCAGACTTTCTTTTGAACTGTTCCTCACAGTTTTATTTCTAGAAAAATAATAGTAATATAGTTCTCTATTTCAATCAAGTAACCACTAAAAATAATTATTCTCAGACCACAATTAATTAACACTAATATGTTGAACTAATGTAAGATAATTTTTAAATACTCTTATTTTCTAAACTTATCACAAGGAGAATTTCCCTGTGACCACTTTTGTACATGGGTATGGGTTTAGGACATTTATTGGAATAGTGGATGCTACCTATAAACAACAGAGCTAAAATTGAAAATTAGACCCAACACCATTCTTTGGGGGATTTCTATCTCTGACTTTATAATTTGCAGATCTATTTTGGAATTCCCTTTTACTTCTTTGAAAATATGTGCATGGGTTTTCTTCTGGAAATATTAAACTTAGACATAATTTATTTCTAAAAGTATTTATTGACTATTTATTACATGCATTTAGCTGGTCTAAAATCTGCAGGGGATATAAAGAAGAATAAGACCTGTTTTCACACCTCATGAGAAAACAGGGAAATAAAGCAAATAACTTGGAGCAGAGAACACCCTTTCTGTACTGAAACATTCATTTTTAAAAGCCACTATCAGAAAATGCAACCCTCTCATGATAACTTTACTTTTCCATGTAGATCTCAGAGAAAGATGTACTTGACATTCAAACCGTGTTGCCAGTGGTGGAATTGTCTGCACTCACTTGTTCGTATTCTCCCATTAGTGTCTCCTTTGTAGCACATGCATGCTCATTTGTAGGGCAACCTGGGCAATGGTGGTGCAACCCAGGGAAAATCCGGTTGCATTCATGTACATGGAGCTCCTGCCCTCTCACCCAAAACTGGGTCGAAGCTCTTTGTGACTTGGTGGTGTCTCTGGGAGTCTAACATGGGCTCTCCCTGTTCACCCAACCGTGCCATCCCAGTCGCTGGACAGCAGCTGAGAATCAGTTTTGCTCCCAGCTCTGTAAGTTGAGTGGCAGCTGCCTTGCGCTGGAAGCTAATAGGAAACTAGGCATTTTACTTTACTCAAGATTTGGTGAGGAGGGTCTACGTTGTTAAGATTAGCATCATTTGAGTTCAATATAAAGTGTTCATTCTTGGAATGTTGTCTGTAGAGAAACATGTCAAATGGGAAAATAAATCTAAAACTGGAACATATGCTTGAGGTAAAGAAGTGATGGTTTCATGATATCTAATGCAAGGCTAAGTCCACGTGCCCTCAGTGTTGAAAGCGAGCTGGGGAAGGTTAGTAGTAAGAGGGTGGATTTAGTGCTATTAAAATTGTCATTAGTGGGGCCCCTGGGTAACTTAGTCAGTGAAGCATCCAACTTTGGCTCAGGTCATGATCTCACAGTGTGTGAGTTCAAGCCCCATGTTGGGCTCTGTGCTGACAGCTCAAAGCCTGGAGCCTGCTTCTGATTCTGTGTCTCCCTCTCTCTCCAACCCTCCCCAGCTCTCTCTCTCTCACTCTCTCTCAAAAATAAATAAACATTAAAAAATTATAAAAATGTCATTAATGCCTCTCTAGTGACCCCAAATCAGAATAATAATGGTACAGTTCCTTGATGTGAACAATTTACATATTCTTATATGTATTTAAGGCATAAACTTAAAAAGATTCATGTTTTGCTATTTTTACATATTGTACCATACAATACAATTAAAAAAATATGGGACTGTGGCAGTGGATACATACACCTACACATGTGTGATAAAATTGCAGGGAAGTAAGTACATGCACACCCACAAATACATCCCTACAAAGGAGTACAAAGTGGGGGAATCTGAATAACGTAGGTAGGTGTATCAAGGTCCATATCTGGGCTATGATACTCTACCAAAATTTTTCATTTTAGGGGACAATGAGTATTAGGCACATAGGATTTCTCTATGCTTCCTTACAACTACTTATGAAGCTACAGTTATCTCACTACAACATTTTGTAAATCTCAAAGACCTGCTGTGCAAATGCAGCTTCAAAAGAAGTCTCCTGAACACTCCTTTCAAACACCATGCACCCTAACCCTTCCTGTATCAACATTCTAGAACAGACCCTGTCCTGAGCCCTGGACACTGCTCACCTGCTCTGAACAAATATAAAAAAGAGTGATTTATAAAAAACAGAAAATTTGTTTAGGTTTTCTCAAGGGCTCTAAGAATGAAAAATCCAAGAAAATCTAGGGCATTGCATTCAATATTGAAATTAGAGATAGATATTCAGGGCCATTGTGTTCCTCATAATATTTTTCATGAACTTGTCATGGGGTGGGTAGCACCAATTTTTTTTTAATGCTTAATGATTTTTTTTTTTGAAATTAACAAAAAATAATTCCTTCTTTGTTTAACTTAGATTTCAGTTTCCCTAGCTTGTAATCTGCATTAAATATGATTTTGGGAACTCAGGCCAGACTTCACAATGCTTACATATGCACAAATGCCCAAATAGAAAGCTAACTGGATCATATTAATGCATACTATACATAAGCTTATTGGTTAACACCTGTTGTAACAGTCCCTTCCATTTCTTAAAAAACTTAGGTTTTCCAATAAAATATAACTATTCTGCACTGCTGTGACTTCATTTTTTTTTCCCTGCAGAAACACATACCACTGGGCATCTATTAAAATATGTATCCATCAGGTGCTATTATCATGACTATATATACTATGGCAGAGTTTTCTTTATATGGTTCCAAGTCTTCAGTCATAACAGTAGATGTAATACCCTACATATTCTCAATTGGTATTTTTATATAGTGTCTCACTTAGCTATAGGTTATAAAACTGCTTATTAATATTCTTCAACTAAACATTTAGTTAAAGTAAAACTGGAATTCCATACATCATGTGATCTTAGGGACTAAAATATGGGATGTTTGGAGGCAGTAATGTTAAGGCAAAATCAATCTTAAAAGTCCACTTAGAATTATATTTTGTCACCAGTTATTCTCTCATTAGGTAAATCTTCAGCTAATGTATATGAAGCTCATAATTATCTATGTAGTCATGAGACTCCCTGTATATTTACAGATATTAGAAACATTTTATTTTGGGTTCCAAATTTTACTTGTGCTTACAGTAACAGGGAGAAAAATGAATAAGTTAGAATTTCATCTCTTATTTCTCCACACCATTCTCAGAGTTGTCCATCAACTGGCATTATTTATTCATTGATTTTTGTATGGGAAGCATCACACTGAGAATCATTTGGAAGTGAAAAAATGCTGAGATTAGGAAATGTAATAGTAGTTCAGAATATTCACAACCAATAGGTAGTAGTTTATCACTTGCTGTGATGGAAATATAGATACAAGTTCTGGGTGAAACTGTAGCTGCTAACCACAGGAGCTTATTATTAAACGGCAGATATTATTAGCAAGAGTGTAATAAATTCTACCATAGAGGTATACTATTTGCAAGTTACAACTCTGAAGAAGGGCTACTTAATCACAGAGGGGATGAGGAGGAGGGAGGCCAGAAGGAACAAGATGAGAGAATAAAAAAGGGGATCCCCTTCTAAACTAAGGGGAAAGCCTTAGTTTAGAAGTAGAAATTGGCAGTGCTTTCAAAAGAGACCCCCCACCATTCTATGCCCCAACCAAACTAGATGCAAACAAATTCACTTTTTGCGATGCAGGACCTATATCTATTTACATAAAATATATATAGGAAATTTGGAGGCATTTTTAAGGGGTATGTGTGTGTGTGAGAGAGAGAGCACGCGTGCATGTGTGTGCACCTGTGCATGTGTATATGCGTGTGTGTGTGTGTGTGTGTGTGTGTGTGTGTGATGGTGTATCTGGTAATCAGTGAAAGTAAGGCTATTGAATTTAAGTTTACAAGTAAAAAAAATTCTTTAGGTAGCTTAAAATCAAAACTATTTTGGACACCTATGATGTACAATATAATTAAAAAAAAAGAGAAAAAATGTGATTCAACAGGAAGGCAATCAGGAGTGCACTGGTTTTAATTTGAAATGGAAATATAAAACGTACTATTAGGGTGTGTGTATGTGTATGTGTGCATGTGTCTGTTTTGTACCTCAGTATTTCTGACACTGTCAAAAATAGGCAGTGAAGTCTGTGACTGATAATAACTTATACTGGGTATTTTGCCACTAAACAGCTACAATATATCAAAATGTTATAAAGTAATAATACTAATTCTATAATATATAAATTTTCTTATTTATAGTCACCCCCATATCATAAACTTTGTATAGGTGGATATCTCTTTAGAAAATAGTTTTCTCAGAATATGTGTATGAAAAATGTACTAAGTCCTATTAATATCCAAAATATTATTTTCTTTCTCTCTCTGTCTCCAGACCTCCCCCTCTTTCTCTGTTTCTCTGCTTCTTCTCTGATTTTCCTGTTTTATAAATAAAGATCATCTTCCTAAGTTGGCTTTAGCAAGGTCTACAGGTTAGAAACATTTCTTTAAAAGGAACTGCCGTTATCTATGATTATCAGATGCAATTTAACTTTTGCCCATGAGAGAGGGCAATTACATTTTTGAAGGAAGTCATGCTTTGCTTCCAGAGAAAAATGTGCTGATGAAATAGTTCTACTGTTAAAGAGAAGCATGACTATTAATGCATTGAATAAATATTTATTAAACACTTTCTACAGTCCAAGCAAGGTACGCAGGGAAAAAACAGTCAGCAAAAATAGATGCGGGCTCTGCCTTCATGGAATGTACATCTAGCAACAAATTATAAGTAATAAAAAATGATAATTGAAGAAAGGCGAGTACCTATTGTTTAGAATTTGTAAATTGCTTCTTTTCTAAAACTTAATCTAATACAGTTAGTAAACAGAGAGATCGGGATTCTGTGTTACCACACAACTATAGTCATGCAGACCCTGTCATTAAGGAGAATACAAGAATTAGAATACAGAAAGCACAGAGTTTTTTGCCTCTAGGAAGCATGTCCAGTTGGCTCCCGCATTTCCTGCCCAGAGCATGCCACGAGTCCATATGGTGCCCTCTGGAGAAGATGCAGCCTATCACCAGGGCCCATCTTGAGGACTGGATTTCAGGGATGATCATACAGCCATACACACAGACCTCTTCACTCACTCTGTGTGACACTCAGGTGGAGCTCAATTACTGAGCGTCCTTATTAAAAATGATACGCAGTCAGAATGTTTTTATGATGGAGTAAAGCCCTGAATTCCAAAGATCAACCATAACAGAATCCCACAATGTTCCTTCCAAACCACCAGAAACGTGATATAGACATCATTCAGTACTAAACATTAGAAATTAAGTCTTTAAATTGTGCCTCTGGCCACCATTTCTACCTCAGATAGCAATACATCACATAAGCTGAAGCATTTTGGTGATGTATTGCTCTAATACGCTCCAGAGAGGATTCTCTAAGAGCATATTAGTGTGAGGCGTCATCTCTGGGGGAGTCTGTGTGGCACACACATAGCAGTCTGTGGCCCAGAGGGGACAGAGCATCCCTTCAGCTCCTCCAGCCAAACCAAGGGGAACCCCTGATACAGTGGCTGCCCAGGGATCAAGGCGAGGGGGCCACACAGCCTGCGGGCTGTAAAAGGATCCTGGGTTCCTGTTGACTCTCAGCAAATGTTAAGTAAAAATCCAGAGAACTATAGTGTCATTAATGGGAACCTTGACCATGCAATGGGCTAATTCACTCTGTGCCATTCCCTTTTAGATACCATACTTCTCGTTAGATTTTGCAGTGATCTTGGGTGAAGTTAATATTTGGATTTCTCTCCTGGGTAGATATTAGGAGACCTTAGAGAGCTAGAGCAAGATGATGTTACAGTTTGTTACTTCCTTTCTGTATGCATCTAACCTCTTCTGTTTGAAGTTAATTTGATTTTGCCTGCATAGAAAAGGAGCCTCGGGAAATGATTTTTTATTAGAGATATGCTGAACCATTCATTTTCCAAACTTGCAAACTGGAAGAAGCTGAAAGGTCCTTGAAGACTGAACCTTTTGGTGCACAACCAAATTTCACTTCAGATTGTTTTTCTTAGGAAAAAAAAAACAAAAACAAAAACAAGATCTCAAGCAGTTCTGAGGCACATCCTCTTACAGTCATTTGACAGTTTAAGTGACCTTATAAGATGTCCACCAGTTTATTCTATTTCTGTTGGTTAGGTGACATTTTGGACAGCTTCCTTTTTCTGACATTTAACATGCATGGGGTTTCTAATCTCTTCCTTCATATTTGCTTTTTGACACACTAGAAGAGAAGTAAAGGTGGACTATTCTTACAGGTCTTCTATCCACAGATTAAGGCTTTCTAAAACCCGGTGCTTTGTAAAGGTGTTAGGAAAAGCTTTTGGAGACTGTTTTTGCCAATGCAACAATACAAATAACAAAAGGAATTCCAATAGGAATTCCTTCCTCGAAGATGCAGTGCCCTGAATATAATGCTTCTTACTGGGCCAATCATATTGTATTCTATGTAAGTCAGTGAGAAGCCATTTGCTGCCAGATTTACTAGAGCAGTGGGTGTTATCTTCTTACCTCCAGGATTCATTGGAAGAGTTTATTAGTGAAGTTCTTCAATGCATTGCCCAATGATCAGCCATCTTCTATGTGTGTAGTTAGAGTGATGCATTTGAGAAACATCACCCCGTTATTTCTTCTCCATAATTCAGAAGTAGCTTTTGCATCAATGTGTACCCAGTCTTTTTCCTTTGTAGTTTACATCTTGTCCTAGCCGGGGGAGCAGTGTAGTAGGCCATACTTAAGAACAGGTAGTAAGGGTTGTGGAGCCACATTGTCTGGCTCCCTTCCAGTTATGAGCCCTTTTGCGGCTTGGTTGGGACAAGCCACTTTAGCTTTATAACCCTCAGTTTCTTTTATCTGTAAAATGGGGCTGATACTGTTATTTACCATATGGGGCTATCAGAAAAAAAAAATGAAGTAAGAATATCCCTGTAAAGTTCTTTGTGCATATTTGGTACTAAGAAAATAAATAATAAATATTAGCTATTTTTGTTATGCGGATGAGAATCTCACATTGTCAAGGAAACCTAAATTCTTCACCCCTCTTTTTTGAAACTACTCAGTTTTACATCTTTGGGGGGCTCCATTTCTAATGAGCAGCTGTCTCATTACTAATCCTTACTCGGTTGTAATATGGACAAAAATATATTTAATCATGAGCCTCTAAGATGCCTCGAATTTTCTGTTACTATCTAATAACTAACTTTATACCTTCCAGGATGCTTATATTTTTCACAACCCAATTCAAAAATTACCACCACCACCAGCAGTGTGTGAAAAACTTCTCATCCAGGTCTTTGTTCTGAGATCCAGACAGAAATCCATATTTCAACTTTAGATTTGTAACATTGCTTTTCTTTCTTTTTCTGTCTTGTCACATTCTAATCAGCTATGTGTGTTCCTTACTCCCTCCATCAGGCTGGGAGTTCTTCAGGGTCAGAGACTGGATCTTATTTTTTTATTACATCTTCAATACCCAGCCCAGCGCTGACACAAAATCCACAAATTAAAATTGTCTCTCCAATCATCCTCATATCTGATGTAAATTTTAGATATGAATATAAAAATACATAACAATACATTTAGATTCACCGTAAAAGTTCTTTGGTGTATTCTCCAATCCTATCACCATTAAGACAAGGCTAGAAATACTCATAATGCTGAGAAGGAAATAAGACTGTTGTTTTTCCTATTGATTGGGTGAGAAAACTGAAAAGGTACTTACTCAAATTTACACAATTAATGGCAGTGTTGAAATGAGAACCAAGTTTCTCAATACCTTGAAACTCGTTCCAGTACCTAACTAGGTTCTGTCTACTGAGGAAATGAATAATCCTGAAGATGAATGTTAGGTAGGGAAAAAGAAAGTTAGTCTTTTTTCACAGACTTCTCCATTTCTCAGAGGTTGTCAAGGTCCATTAATTTCTTAGAACTCATTTGTTGGGATTTAGCATGATATAATGGAATGGACTTCTTCTACTCGCTGTGTGACTTTGGGAAAATTACTTAAACTCTCTGAGCTTTGTTTACCATATCTGTAAATGGGGATACAAAAACCTCCCATGGAGAACTGATACAATAGTGAAAATGACTGCAGTGCATACTGACTGGCACATACTATGCATTAATCAGTGGTAGCTATTATTGTTATCATTAAATATGAGATTAATAATATCACCCATATAAGAGATAGACTAAATAAGCCTATTTTAATGAAAGAGAGATGTTTGTGAAAGCAGAAGAAGTCGGATCATACAAAAAATATCCTTAAAAAAATAAAATAGTTTAATTGTATTATTTTTGCCTAGAGTCCATTGGAAAGGATTTCTGGCCACAGAATTTACCATAACATCATATTTGTCACCTGTCTGCAGTTGACCACATATTTTAAGCATCAGAAAGCTTTCACTATACAGACAGACTTACTCCTGTAGTAAGATAGGAATAGGAAAGATATAAAAAATTATACAATTTAAAGAAGATATGCAGGAAAAAATTAAATTATTTTTTTTCTGGTACTAATCTTATTTTTAATTTTCCTTTTGCATCGATGATTCTTTGAGGGAAATTGATGCAGGAACTTTCCAATTTTAAGTCACTCACTTTCTTCTTGTTTTAAAATATTTCTTTCAAGTAAATGTTCAGTCAGTTAAGATTTCAAATTCACTTTCAGAGTTTTTTCTCCCTTTGAAGGAGGAATTTATTCTCCCTCCACCCCTAGCATCTGGGGGAGGGTTTCTGGTTTGAAGGCTTTCCTGGGGATTATCTCTGGCATCTGTGTGATGTCCCTCATCCAGTCTAGTCTCCAGCTATCCTTTGTGGATGGAGACATGAGTGGCCTTGACTCATCATTTGATTACTCTGTTGGCATATGTTCTTCAGGATGGAGAATTTTGTGTTTATCTTTAGATCCAAGATTCCAGAAGTTCCCTTGTCTGGTTGCTAGGACTCTTCTGGACTTTTAATTCTCTTACTGTCTCTGAGTCCACCTGGGGATCCCAAGAACTTCTCTGCTGTCTTCTGGGGTCTTTGAGGCTTCCCTAGGATATCCTTCCTTGCTGTTACCGCCTCTCTTCCCAGGTCTTAGTGGGTAGAGCATCTTGCCAAAATCAGGGCTTCTCTGAGAGGCTTTCAGTTCCCTGGATGAGTGAGGCAGCAGTGCCAGGTTCAGGTCTCGTAAGGAGAGCCATTCCATTTTTCTCCTTTTCTCTTTTTTTTTTTGCCTTTTTCTAAGCTCCTCCCTCCAAGCACCTCAATGGTTTTCTCTGTCCTGTGTGGCAGGAACTCCTCCCCCAAGTTATTTGCTGCTTTGCGGTTTACTCCGTGGTTCACCCCCTACTCCACAGTGAGACACTAAAGTGCACAAATCCTTTTAGATGTTTATTTTCCTCTCAAAAATTGTGACTTCTATAAACAAGCAAACAATATAAATGCTCATTTTATGACCTCACTACAGACTTAAAAACAACAACAACAAACTTATCAGACTCAAAACTGAGCAGGACTAAATACCCTGGAATGATTAAGGATTAAGATTACAGAGTTCCGGAAGATGGCGGCGTAGGAGGACGCTGGGCTCACCGCGCGTCCTGCTGATCACTTAGATTCCACCTACACCTGCCTAAAGAACCCAGAAAACCGCCATAGGATTAGCAGAACGGAGTCTCCAGAGCCAAGCGCAGACGAGAGGCCCACGGAAGAGGGTAGGAAGGGCGGCGAGGCGGTGCGCGCTCCACGGACTGGCGGGAGGGAGCCGGGGCGGAGGGGCGGCTCGCCGGCCAAGCAGAGCCCCCGAGTCGGGCTGGCAAAAGCGGAGGGGCCGGACGGACTGTGTTCCGACAGCAAGCGCGACTTCGCGTCTGGGAGGTCAGAAGTTAACAGCTCTGCTCAGAAAGCGGGAAGGCTGGAGGACAAAGGGAGGGAGAGCTGCTGAGCCCCCGGACGGCAGAGCTCAGCTTGGCGGGGAACAAAGGCGCTCGCCAGCGCCATCTCCCCCGCCCATCCCCCAGCCAAAATCCCAAAGAGAACCAGTTCCTGCCAGGGAACTTGCTCGCTCCGCGCAAACACCCAACTCTGTGCTTCTGCGGAGCCAAACCTCCGGCAGCGGATCTGACTCCCTCCCGCTGCCACAGGGCCCCTCCTGAAGTGGATCACCTAAGGAGAAGCGAGCTAAGCCTGCCCCTCCCGCCCCCGTGCACCTTGCCTACCCACCCCAGCTAATACGCCAGCTCCCCAGCACCACAAGCCTGGCAGTGTGCAAGTAGACCAGACGGGCCACACCACCCCACAGTGAATCCCGCCCCTAGGAGAGGGGAAGAGAAGGCACACACCAGTCTGACTGTGGCCCCAGCGGTGGGCTGGGGGCAGACATCAGGTCGGACTGCGGCCCCGCCCACCAACTCCAGTTATACACCACAGCACGGGGGAAGTGCCCTGCGGGTCCTCACCACTCCAGGGACTGTCCAAAATGACCAAACGGAAGAATTCCCCTCAGAAGAATCTCCAGGAAATAACAACAGCTAATGAACTGATCAAAAAGGATTTAAATAATATAACAGAAAGTGAATTTAGAATAATAGTCATAAAATTAATCGCTGGGCTTGAAAACAGTATACAGGACAGCAGAGAATCTCTTGCTACAGAGATCAAGGGACTAAGGAACAGTCACGAGGACCTGAAAAACGCTTTAAACGAAATGCAAAACAAAATGGAAACCACGACGGCTCGGATTGAAGAGGCAGAGGAGAGAATAGGTGAACTAGAAGATAAAGTTATGGAGAAAGAGGAAGCTGAAAGAAAGAGAGATAAAAAAATCCAGGAGTATGAGGGGAAAATTAGAGAACTAAGTGATACACTAAAAAGAAATAATATACGCATAATTGGTATCCCAGAGGAGGAAGAGAGAGGGAAAGGTGCTGAAGGGGTACTTGAAGAAATTATAGCTGAGAACTTCCCTGAACTGGGGAAGGAAAAAGGCATTGAAATCCAAGAGGCACAGAGAACTCCCTTCAGACGTAACTTGAATCGATCTTCTGCACGACATATCATAGTGAAACTGGCAAAATACAAGGATAAAGAGAAAATTCTGAAAGCAGCAAGGGATAAACGTGCCCTCACATATAAAGGGAGACCTATAAGACTCGTGACTGATCTCTCCTTTGAAACTTGGCAGGCCAGAAAGGCTTGGCACGATATCTTCAGTGTGCTAAACAGAAAAAATATGCAGCCGAGAATCCTTTATCCAGCAAGTCTGTCATTTAGAATAGAAGGAGAGATAAAGGTCTTCCCAAACAAACAAAAACTGAAGGAATTTGTCACCACGAAACCAGCCCTACAAGAGATCCTAAGGGGGATCCTGTGAGACAAAGTACCAGAGACATCACTACAAGCATAAAACATACAGACATCACAATGACTCTAAACCCGTATCTTTCTATAATAACACTGAATGTAAATGGATTAAATGCGCCAACCAAAAGACATAGGGTATCAGAATGGATAAAAAAACAAGACCCATCTATTTGCTGTCTACAAGAGACTCATTTGAGATCTGAGGACACCTTTAGATTGAGAGTGAGGGGATGGAGAACTATTTATCATGCTACTGGAAGCCAAAAGAAAGCTGGAGTAGCCATACTTATATCAGACAAACTAGACTTTAAATTAAAGGCTGTAACAAGAGATGAAGAAGGGCATTATATAATAATTACAGGGTCTATCCATCAGGAAGAGCTAACAATTATAAATGTCTATGCGCCAAATACCGGAGCCCCCAGATATATAAAACAGTTACTCATAAACATAAGCAACCTTATTGATAAGAATGTGGTCATTGCAGGGGACTTTAACACCCCACTTACAGAAATGGATAGATCATCTAGACACACAGTCAATAAAGAAACAAGGGCCCTGAATGATACATTGGATCAGATGGACTTGACAGATATATTTAGAACTCTGCATCCCAAAGCAACAGAATATACTTTCTTCTCGAGTGCACATGGAACATTCTCCAAGATAGATCATATACTGGGTCACAAAACAGCCCTTCATAAGTTTACAAGAATTGAAATTATACCATGCATACTTTCAGACCACAATGCTATGAAGCTTGAAATCAACCACAGGAAAAAGTCTGGAAAACCTCCAAAAGCATGGAGGTTAAAGAACACCCTACTAACGAATGAGTGGGTCAACCAGGCAATTAGAGAAGAAATTAAAAAATATATGGAAACAAACGAAAATGAAAATACAACAATCCAAACGCTTTGGGACGCAGCGAAGGCAGTCCTGAGAGGAAAATACATTGCAATCCAGGCCTATCTCAAGAAACAAGAAAAATCCCAAATACAAAATCTAACAGCACACCTAAAGGAAATAGAAGCAGAACAGCAAAGGCAGCCTAAACCCAGCAGAAGAAGAGAAATCATAAAGATCAGAGCAGAAATAAACAATATAGAATCTAAAAAAACGGTAGAGCAGATCAACGAAACCAAGAGTTGGTTTTTTGAAAAAATAAACAAAATTGACAAACCTCTAGCCAGGCTTCTCAAAAAGAAAAGGGAGATGACCCAAATAGATAAAATCATGAATGAAAATGGAATGATTACAACCAATCCCTCAGAGATACAAGCAATTATCAGGGAATACTATGAAAAATTATATGCCAACAAATTGGACAACCTTGAAGAAATGGACAAATTCCTAAACACCCATACTCTTCCAAAACTCAATCAGGAGGAAATAGAAAGCTTGAACAGACCCATAACCAGCGAAGAAATTGAATCGGTTATCAAAAATCTCCCAACAAATAAGAGTCCAGGACCAGATGGCTTCCCAGGGGAGTTCTACCAGACGTTTAAAGCAGAGATAATACCTATCCTTCTCAAGCTATTCCAAGAAATAGAAAGGGAAGGAAAACTTCCAGACTCATTCTATGAAGCCAGTATTACTTTGATTCCTAAACCAGACAGAGACCCAGTAAAAAAAGAGAACTACAGGCCAATATCCCTGATGAATATGGATGCAAAAATTCTCAATAAGATACTAGCAAATCGAATTCAACAGCATATAAAAAGAATTATTCACCATGATCAAGTGGGATTCATTCCTGGGATGCAGGGCTGGTTCAACATTCGCAAATCGATCAACGTGATACATCACATTAACAAAAAAAAAGAGAAGAACCATATGATCCTGTCAATCGATGCAGAAAAGGCCTTTGACAAAATCCAGCACCCTTTCTTAATAAAAACCCTTGAGAAAGTCGGGATAGAAGGAACATACTTAAAGATCATAAAAGCCATTTATGAAAAGCCCACAGCTAACATCATCCTCAATGGGGAAAAACTGAGAGCTTTTTCCCTGAGATCAGGAACACGACAGGGATGCCCACTCTCACCGCTGCTGTTTAATATAGTGCTGGAAGTTCTAGCATCAGCAATCAGACAACAAAAGGAAATCAAAGGCATCCAAATTGGCAAAGATGAAGTCAAGCTTTCGCTTTTTGCAGATGACATGATATTATACATGGAAAATCCGATAGACTCCACCAAAAGTCTGCTAGAACTGATACATGAATTCAGCAAAGTTGCCGGATACAAAATCAATGTACAGAAATCAGTTGCATTCTTATACACTAACAATGAAGCAACAGAAAGACAAATAAAGAAACTGATCCCATTCACAATTGCACCAAGAAGCATAAAATACCTAGGAATAAATCTAACCAAAGATGTAAAAGATCTGTATGCTGAAAACTATAGAAAGCTTATGCAGGTAATTGAAGAAGATATAAAGAAATGGAAAGACATTCCCTGCTCATGGATTGGAAGAATAAATATTGTCAAAATGTCAATACTACCCAAAGCTATCTACACATTCAATGCAATCCCAATCAAAATTGCACCAGCATTCTTCTCGAAACTAGAACAAGCAATCCTAAAATTCATATGGAACCACAAAAGGCCCCGAATAGCCAAAGTAATTTTGAAGAAGAAGACCAAAGCAGGAGGCATCACAATCCCAGACTTTAGCCTCTACTACAAAGCTGTCATCATCAAGACAGCATGGTATTGGCATAAAAACAGACACATAGACCAATGGAATCGAATAGAAACCCCAGAACTAGACCCACAAACGTATGGCCAACTCATTTTTGACAAAGCAGGAAAGAACATCCAATGGAAAAAAGACAGTCTCTTTAACAAATGGTGCTGGGAGAACTGGACAGCAACATGCAGAAGGTTGAAACTAGACCACTTTCTCACACCATTCACAAAAATAAACTCAAAATGGATAAAGGACCTGAATGTGAGACAGGAAACCATCAAAACCTTAGAGGAGAAAGCAGGAAAAGACCTCTCTGACCTCAGCCGTAGCAATCTCTTACTCGGCACATCCCCAAAGGCAAGGGAATTAAAAGCAAAAGTGAATTACTGGGACCTTATGAAGATAAAAAGCTTCTGCACAGCAAAGGAAACAACCAACAAAACTAAAAGGCAACCAACGGAATGGGAAAAGATATTTGCAAATGACACATCGGACAAAGGGCTAGTATCCAAAATCTATAAAGAGCTCATCAAACTCCACACCCGAAAAACAAATAACCCAGTGAAGAAATGGGCAGAAAACATGAATAGACACTTCTCTAAAGAAGACATCCGGATGGCCAACAGGCACATGAAAAGATGTTCAACGTCGCTCCTCATCAGGGAAATACAAATCAAAACCACACTCAGATACCACCTCACGCCAGTCAGAGTGGCCAAAATGAAGAAATCAGGAGACTATAGATGCTGGAGAGGATGTGGAGAGACGGGAACCCTCTTGCACTGTTGGTGGGAATGCAAATTGGTGCAGCCGCTCTGGAAAGCAGTGTGGAGGTTCCTCAGAAAATTAAAAATAGACCTACCCTATGACCCAGCAATAGCACTGCTAGGAATTTATCCAAGGGATACAGGAGTACTGATGCATAGGGGCACTTGTACCCCAATGTTTATAGCAGCACTCTCAACAATCGCCAAATTATGGAAAGAGCCTAAATGTCCATCAACTGATGAATGGATAAAGAAATTGTGGTTTATATACACAATGGAATACTACGTGGCAATGAGAAAGAATGAAATATGGCCTTTTGTAGCAACGTGGATGGAACTGGAGAGTGTGATGCTAAGTGAAATAAGCCATACAGAGAAAGACAGATACCTTATGGTTTCACTCTTATGTGGATCCTGAGAAACGTAACAGAAACCCATGGGGGAGGGGAAGGGAAAAAAAAAAAAAAAAGAGGTTAGAGTGGGAGAGAGCCAAAGCATAAGAGACTGTTAAAAACTGAGAACAAACTGAGGGTTGATGGGGGGTGGGAGGGAGGGCAGGGTGGGTGATGGGTATTGAGGAGGGCACCTTTTGGGATGAGCACTGGGTGTTGTATGGAAACCAATTTGACAGTAAATTTCATATATTAAAAAATAAATAAATAAATAAATAAAAAAAAAAAAAAAAGAAAAAAAAAAAAAAAAAAAAAAGGATTAAGATTACAAAGAATAAAATTATACAAGTTTAACCTCTAACAAATTTTATCTCCTTCGTATCTAAGAATGTAAAAAGGCACTTCTTTCTTGGCCCTCTCAAGACCCGGAAGACTTACTGTTTTCTCCAAATTCCTAACTTATTGATTGAGTTTCCTTCCCTGTGCAAACTTAATCTTCTCAATGGGTATTTATAATTTCCCTTTTCAAAGCAATCAGCTATTAGAGTTGTGCTTCTCTTCATTTTAAGTGTCGCTCTGGGAAACATCTCATATTGTGGTAATTTAAACTAGTATCTCCTTCAGAGGCTTCCTGGTGTCAACTAGGTTCTTTAAGAAACAGATCCTTGGGTTTATAGCTACAGCTGTTATCAACAAACCCTTATGTATTGCTCCAGTGTAGACATTCTGATTTGGATTTAAATGTGGGCCTGCTTCTTAAAGAGAGAGCCTTTATTTACTGAGCGATTTCTTGTGACTTAGTCAAACACAGCTGCACATGGTCATGGATGAGTGACTTCCCCACCTCCCACACTTTTTGTTTGCATGCTGGTATGCATTAGTCAGATAAAAAGTAAGACCACTAGTGCCCTCATTTAGAAAAATGACAGGAAAAACACTTACATCATTATTATCATTATCAATATTTTTTTTGATCCATACTTATTCAACAAATCTGGACAGATTCACATCTTCCCAGCATGAGCTATGGTGTCAGAATGCACACTCGTCTCTGATTCAATCAGAAAGGTGACCAAGCTATAGAAAATACATTTATTTCAAAATAAAATCATATCCATGAACCTTAGCAGCACTTCGAGTCTTTATTTAGCAAGACTCAGCATTGTATGAACATTTCATGAAAGGTGTCATCTAATAAGTTTGTCATAAAGCAGGTGCACAATAATAGCAATATATAAAAACACTTTTGAGCCTCCTTTGCCTGGTCAGATATGCCCATTAGTCATTTTCCTTCCAGTTTGGATGGGTTTATTTCAATCTATCCACGTTTGTATCTGTTTCCTTTTGTGGTCTGTGGCTCACATGTACAACACAGCTGCCAGGGCTTAGGGCTGTTTTTCGCAAGTTAACCAAGGAGCAAAAGCAAAGACTCACATGAGCAGCTCATGGTAAGAGTACTTGAATAAGCACTTGAATAAGCACATTCATATGAATGAAAATATCCTGAATCCACTAAAAGTAAAGTTCTTCTTCAGTGATACTTTAATATGAGGAAGAAGCAACTGAAGATTATTGGATTTACCACATTAATGAGAAATTAATTGTAAATGGAATTACAAATCTCAGTTAATCACGTATAAAGAAAAGCACTGACCTACTCATCACTACCACAGAAACACCCAACTCTTTGGGTGGAATAAAGGCATTTTACATTCTACTTCTCTTGGGCTTTTCTGCCTTTGATTCTTCCTCTCAGTACTCTGCTGCCACCCTATGTCCTAATTCTTCTTCCTCTCTGGGCTCACATTTTCCCAAAACCAAGCTTGCTTCTTCTTGCTCGTCAAAGATACTCCTACGCTGCTACTGGCTTATTATAGGCCTAAAAAAATCATCAGTAGTAAATATTCTATGGTAGGACCATTGAAGATTTTGTTTTTTCTTTAATTTAGTAGAAACCAGATAATCAGAAATCCACATGTATGAACAGCATGAATTGGTGACAGTGGTTACTTGAAAGGATCACGTATTAGTCATGATGTAAAGGCTTTATTCTGGATTATTTATTGTTTTATTTATGATCCTTTACGATTTTCTAGTTACATCATGTAATTACAGTACTGTTGAACATGGGGATGAAATTTATATCATTATTATATTGCATTTTGATATTTCTTTAATCTAAGAACAGTATGCACCTGTAGAAGTTCATCAGCAGTGACAGAGACTGGAAGGCTGGATTCTGTCAGCCTTTCAGTACCTGTGAGCTACAGAATTAATTTTTACTTGTGCATCACAATTTTGTGAATGTTTCTTGAGTAGGCAGTCTAGTTTGTATATTTGACCTATAGATACATCGGTGATGACAGAGATCTATTGTAGTTCTCAAGTCAATATGATTTTTAAAAAATTAATGTTTATTTATTTTTGAGAAAGAGATTGGCAGACCATGAGCATGGGAGAGTCAGAGAGTGAAGGAGACACAGAATCCGAAGCAGGCTCCGGGCTCTGAACTGTCAGCACAGAGCCCCACAGGGGGCTCAAACTCACAAACCGTGAAATCATGGCCTGAGCTGAAGTCGGAGACTTAGCCAACTAAGCCACCCAGGTGCCCCATCAAGTCAGTATGATTGACTCTCATGGTGATTTCAATGGAAAGTCACCGAATTTGATATAGGTATGAAATTTTTACTAGTTTCTGTAAAAGCTCTTTATGCCAAGATCTTTATCCGTGGGCTAATTATTATTGTCAAAGTTAACTGTCTTTTAGGATTGTGTGGGAAAAAAAGGTTGAGGTAGAAATAAGCAAGATTATATGGTCTTTGAGGGGCTTGGCTTGGTTCTATAATATTCTTAAGAGCAAAGACCTTGGATTCAGACTGCCTGGATTTGAAACTTGATTCAGCCACTTACTTCCAGAGTCACTGTGTTTCACAGACACTGTAGTCTACTGAATGTGCCACTGGGAATTCTGCAGCACTGGGCATGTTCTGCTACCTCCACAGGTTGTCCTGAGGATTAAGTGGGTAGAGTGCTTAAAACAGTGTCTAAATAAGTACTCTGTAACTGTTTGCTATCAGTATCCTTTGAGTAAAAGTGGTTTTATTAATGACTAGTACACCTTAAAAATTGAGTATATTCTAGTTACAATTTTAATTATCTCTAATGATGGCTTCCCCCCCCCACCCCCACCCCCACCCCAAATACTTCTAGTTACTGGCACTTGTTCCAATAAATTGATTTTCAACAAGTCAATTTGGGCTCTTTAATCCTAGAAAAATAATGTATTGCAGTGCAGTACAAGGCCATATAGGAGACTGAGACAAAAGTAACAATCAGTAATACTGATTCTGTCTTTACTTAAAATTTTGATATGTCGTTCATCATAGGATTTTTTGCATTGATTTAAAAACCACACTGAGATATTATTTTTCTTGAGCACTGAGTTTTTAGCATTCTCCACTCCTTCCCTATATTTTGCATCTCAGGTGAGTACCTGAGTCACTTCACTTCACCCATGTTATCCTAGTCCTGGCCCTGCTATACTGGACTTCATCTGTTGTAATGAAAAAAAAAAAAAAAAAAAAAAAAAAAAAAAAAAAAATATATATATATATATATATATATATATATATATATATATCGAGTCTGTGATGACTCAAGGAGACTACAGCAGCCAAATGTAAATCTAGACCCCCCTGGAAACTGACCCTTAAAATGTCATTCCTATTAATGCTAATTCTCATTTTTTTTATTTTCCACTTACATGGTAATTAGAGAACCTTAGTATAAGCAATCCTTAAAATTCAAAACAAGTTTTGTATTTACTTGATAACATGGCTGGGTAATTTGGTCTTAAGAATGAAATGAGCACAAAATAAATGTGAGACCATATCAGAGTATCATAGGAAATCCATCGAAACAACAGTTATCCTGAAATCAAGGGATAAAGAGAATAGGATGGAACCTAAGGGGATTTTTTTTTAACCAGTAGTGTTAAGAGAATCACAACTAGTCAAAGGAGCCATATCATGGAAGAATAGGAAGGGCTTAAATGTGTCCTTTTACTTATTGATGACAAGGTTGTAGAATTATTCCCAGGACCCATGCTGGCTAAGTAAACAGAAACTCAATCAGTATCCCATGAGATGATGACGAGCATTAACCAAAAAACACATCTATGAGTTTGTAATCAGATAAATGTTGAGTTGGATTACTTTTCTGTCATCTATTAGCTATACAATTTAGACAAGATACTTAAATTCTCTGAACCTTGACATGGAGGTAAAAATTATGAGAAATAGGAGCATATATGTAATGTAGCTAAAAATGCATGGGGCACATAGAAGGTGCTTAATGGTTGGTTACTGGTGCTATTACAATTCATACTAATATATATCAGGCAACATACTTGCTAATCAAGGACGATTAGGAGCAAGTGGGTATAGATGGACAAACCCAGTGAACCGCCTGATAGGGTAGTGGTTTAGTCCTGAGCAGGATACTGACAGCCAAGCCATTAGGCCTAAAGAAGAGAACACTTGTGTCCATTTAGCCACCTGAGGGGTGGCCAACCTATCATCAGATTAGCATTTATGTGCTGTTGAGCCCAGTGTCTTAATATGCAAGAAAATGACCCAAACAGATAGGAACCTAGGGAGCCAGCCAGGCCTCTGATCACCCAAGATTCAGGCAGCCTCCAGTAAGCCAGTAGAGAGTGAGAACTAGGCTAATTCTGGAAATTGCTCTTCCAGAGAGGGAAAGGGGGTGGTACATGAGCTGGCAGAGCGTACAGAACTGCAGGAAGGAGCTGATGACAGTGATACCTGGAGGAGATGACTGCAGCAGGCCTTCCTTCCACACAAGACTGGATAGTCACCTGGCAACAGCAAGTAGGCTCATGCTGCCCATCCTACATTACGAAATATACATCCTTATCTTTATTTTCTCAAACTTGTGTTTAATTTTTTTTAAAAAAATTTTATGTTCATTTATTTTTGAGAGAGAGACAGAGCATGAGCAGGGGAGGAACAGAGAGAGAAGGAGACACAGAATCCAATACAGGCTCCAGGCTCCCAGCTGTCAGCACAGAACCCTTCGCGAGGCTCAAACCCATGAGCCGCGAGATCATGACCTGAGCCAAAGTCGGATGCTTAACCAACTGAGTCTCCCAGGAGCCCCCAAACTTGTGTTTAATTTTAAAAAATCTCTGATCCTCTGAGTAGTACTTGTTTTGTAGTACTCCTGGGTAAAAAAAAAAAATAATAATAATAATAATAATAATAATAATGATAATAATAATGATATAAAATAACCAAAAAAAATGTTTTAACAGATTTGGGACTTTTCAAAGCCTACATAACATTTCAGAGCATTTTTTTTTTCTTCCCAGTCCTCAAAGGAAGCACACCTGGTAACTGATGCTTATACAATATCTAAGTTCCTGGCCAATCCATTTAAAAAATATAGCCATCTGGATATTTGGTCTAGGATATTTAGTCACTGCTGCTGCAGCATTAAAAAAAAAATTACTCTTTCTTACTTGAAATGAATAAACTGATCATATCTTTCCATAACATAAAAATAGATTTAGACTCATCTCTATAAGGAAGAAACACAAGAAATTGCATAAGACTCCATGATCTTTTTCTTAGCAGCTAATTGAGTATCCCAAGCAATTAAGAAATTTAACCATATTGTCATCCTCCAAAGCCCCTGAGTGGCTCAGTTGGTTGAGTGTTGAACCCTTGATTTCAGCTTAGGCCATGATGTCACCATTCATGAGTTTGAGCCCAGCATTGGGCTCTGCACTGACAGCATAGAGCCTGCTTGGAATTTTCTCTCTCTCCCTCCCTCTCTCCCTTTCTGCCCCCTCCTCCAAATAAATAAACATTAAAAAAAATAAAGGAAGGGATTTCATTCCTATTTCTCAACTGAAATTGTCCAGCATTCTCTTCAGTTCCATTCAGGCCACCTGAGATACCTGGATCCAGCATTCGTTTAATCCCAGACACCACAGTCAGTTTTCCTGCATCGTGTGTGAGTTTGGTCTTTGCATTTTTTATTTTAGTGAATTTTCCTTGGCAAAGACCCTGCTCCTGCCTGGGAGCTGATTGAGCTTCCGTAGAGCCAATATGTTTCTCAGTTCTCCAATTTAAATTCTGCCAAGAATCTCCTAACGTGTGCCATGAGAAATTCAACTGCACATAAAACCCCATTCATTAAATAAACAGTTAACTAAGCAACCCTTGGCAAAAGGCACAACCCATCTGACATTTGAAGCACTAGGGACCTTCCAAAGGAAATAATTAAAGAATGCATTAAGAAGAAATACCCCAGTGCCGAGCAGCCATAATTGAAAAGTAACAGTTCACAACCTGGAGTTTCTATGCTTTTGGGGGGGTCTTTGAAATTAGAAATGAAGAAGAGTTGTGCACTCCCAGTATTTCAACAAATCTAGGAAAGGATACATACTGACCCACTCTTAATGCAATCTAAATAAAACAGCTATTTGCATCAGGCCGTAGTTCTATCAACTCAGTGTGATTATAGAGGCCATCTCATTATTCCTTTGCTGAATTCAAAATTACAAAGTATTCCTTAATGAATACTTTTTGTTTAGTAGACTAAATCTTTCAAAATGTAAAGTTCATGGAGATAAGAAACCAAGTTATGAAATTTGGGAAGCAATCAGGTAAACATGAGGATTTGAGGGTGATTAATTACTTCAAAGTATGCTTTTAGAGACAGCCACTTATTTATTTAAATGACCAGCATTCCTGTCTTATACATTTAAGATCATAATAATAACAATAACAGCTACTCTTTACTCAGTGCCCAAGACCAAGCACCTAGTACTGTATTGCTTAAATAATACTATAACATAAATGTTAACCTCATTTGAAAAAGGGGAGAAACTACTTCAGAGAAACTAGAGAACTTCCCCAGGGCAGTGTAGTTAAGTATCAGAGCAGGAATTCAAACCTAAGGCTGTTTGAATCTGTATTCACATTTATATGTATGTATCATACAAAGCATTGCCTTCAGATAATATTAAAATTACAGGGCATATTTATACACAACTTCTTAGTAACAAGTCTAGTTTGAAAAATAGTTTTATTGTGAGTGTGAAAAACAGCAGCATTAGCTGTCTTAAATATCAGCTTCCCTTGTTTCCTTTGTGGGTGCTCAGGGAGTCGTGTGATTAAGAAGGAAAGGCCGGCCAGGCAGGGCAAGAGAGGGGACTGATAAACAATTTGATAATCAGATCTTGAAATCTCAAGTCAATAAGGTTTAATAGAGTTGTATGGCTTTTATTGCTGCAGGAAACTTAATTATCATAAAAACAGCCCTATGGAAAGAAAACAAACAAGTTATACAGTTTATTTCCCAGTCTGGAGACAGGCATTCAGATTCTGTCTTGTCCACTACTTACTAGCCTGACACTAGCTGTGTGTCCTCAGGCAAGTGGCCTGGCCTGTTGAAGACAGCCATAATAAAGTGGACCACACTTTGCTTTCTCCTGTGCTGAGAGTCATGTAGCCTGTCCTCCAAATCTCTCCAATGGACTGGCCACCCACTCCTGGCATTTTACTGCAAGAAACTACATCAGGCCTTGTGATTATTGAATTGGAATTAGTGTGTTTATAGTTGCATTTTTCCCTGATTTTATTTTTCTCTACAATTGTATATCTATCTTCCAACTAATAAATAATATGCTTTTCTTGGGCCAGATTCTCTGATGTGTTAAAATCGAAATTATTATAATCACTTATGGATGATAACTTTACAAATAATTATAATAATAGGAATGTAATTCTAAGCAAGATGTAATTTCCTTTTGCTATTCAGAAGTCTCTTTAAGTGAGTTTGAATGAATAATTTGCCACCAGCTTTAGCGGTCTATATTTTGGAAAGCTAAATCAGAGCAACTACAATAGTTCTGCTCTATATATTTATCTTATCTATACAGGAAACAAAACTATATATATGATATGATATATAAACGTCATTAGAATAATTAATGTAAATGGCTTAGTAGGACAGACCTAACATATATTAGAACACACTATAAAGACATGATAATTAAATGAAGTGGAGATTGACAAGAAAGGAAGGAAGGAAGAAAGAAAGAAAGAAAGAAAGAAAGAAAGAAAGAAAGAAAGAAAGAAAGAAAGAAAGAAAGAAAGAAAGAAAACTAATGAACAATAGAATGCTCAGGAACAGAACCTTGTACAGTATATCTAAGAATTTTAAAATGTGGCAGGTCTTACAAATCAATTAAAAAAAAAGAGAAATTATTCAAGAAATGTGCTGGCTTAAATAAGTTAACTATCTGGGCAGGGGGACTCAATTTGGATCTTCATCTCAAAGAAGAAGAAAAATACTTTCAAAAAGATTAAAAAGTTATACACCCTCACAAGCACATATAAAATTAAGTAACAAATATTGTATGTAATAATATGTTTATCAAATCTCTCTTGGGGGAGGACTTCCTAAGCCAAAAAGTAATGAACACAATCAAAAAGTAATAGTAGAATCTGGGGCACCTGGGCGGCTCAGTCAGTTGAACATACAGACTCTTGATTTTGGCTCTGGTCATCCTGATCCGAGTCACGGGATCAAGCCCCACTTTGGGTTCCATGCTGAGCCTGAAGCCTGCTTGGGATTCTCTCTCTCTCTCTCTCTCTCTCTCTCTCTCTCTCTCTCTCTCTCTCTCTCTTCCTCTCTGCCCATCTCGTCCCTCCCCACTCTCTCTGTCTCTAAATTAAAAAAAAAAAAAAAAAAAGCAACAGTAGAATCGAATGTTAGAACTTTGGCATATCTAAAATAGCATACAGCATGTTATGGTAAATCAAAGTAAAAAGGACCAACTGTATCGTATATGGTATTTTAAATATATACATATATCCATCCTTACCATGAACATACATGTACTGGATGGTATATTATATACTAATAGCTACCCCTTTAGAAAAATATGAAATTAGATAATGAGAAAGCTTTGCTGAGCTCATGCAAAAGAACATGAATTGGTTCATCCGGACATAACATTTGATGCCAATGCCACTATTTTTGTTATTATCAGTTCAAAGATAATCATCCTTGGTTCATGGGAATATAGGTTCCCTTAAAAAAAACAATAAAGTAGCCTCTTTTCCTTCATTGAGGCTAGCAGAGGCTTTAAAAAGTTTTGGGATAAAGTGGGCATGCATTGTCCTTTGCCAGTTTGGAATAGAAGCTTTAAACCCTCATTTATGATGTTACATTCTGCAAGATCATGAAAGGCTGATGCTGAAAATATCTTCGTCACTTGGTTGCAAAATAGCAGTAAACATTGCAAGTTTATTGTTTCTAGTTAACTTTTCCAGTGTCTTTTAAAACGCCATTAGTAGGGGAAATAACTGTAAGAATTTTTCCCCTCAGGACTTTTATTTTTATATTTGAGTGCCAGCTTATTGCGAAGCTATCACGGTTTTAAAGATAGAATTGCCTTTAAATCCGTTACAGTTCCCTTTCTGCCATGTTGCGGAAAAGACGGCAGCTCTTCATTTGTAATTGCTCAAGGGCCTCTCCTATCTGATGGCCTCCGGTAGAGACGGCCCATCGTTCCATTTGTTTGTTTTTTAACACAGTCAAAAAGGAACAAAACACTGAATTCCTCGATACTTGTTCATGATCAGAGCTTGCTGCCAACTGAGACACGGTCCCTTAGCTTATCTGAAGAACCTCAGTTTCCTCATCCGAAAATAGGAGGATTGATCTAGTTTTCAGCTTTTACTTTTTAACTTGGCATCTCAGCTCTCATGTAATTGAAATAGTGGTTCCTTTTTCTATTTTTTTTCCCCCAAAGACATTGCTGAATTACTAAATCTTTAATGGGAGAAAAAGAGACATTCCTATTTAGTAGAACTCAAGTTCTTTTGCCACACACCCATATGCCACTGAAAGCTTCATTAAATAGAGCTGTTAACCCCGGGACAACACAGTCTTTTGCTCCCATGGCTAACTTGTACAGATGGTGCCCAAGGTTGTCTAAATAACTTTAGGCAGTTCACCGAGGATAGAATAAAGGAAGGGGAAAGCAAGAGGGTATTTTCTTTTGCTTTTCAAAGCTTCTTTTCATGAATCAGATGTAGTTGATCATGTTTAATTGAAAGTAAGCAAAAAGATTTCTTTCTCTACATTGCTTAAATAAAATATTGTTATTTTTAGTCCTTTCCAACTTTCAACTAATTTTTGGTTTGAAATTAATGAGTCACATGCCTTTATTGAGAAATGATGTTATTGTCATCTGTTTTTACATTCCCCAATTAGTTTATTTATTTAGGTAGGGGGAAAATTTCAATTTAGTTGAAAATTTTATCTGCACATAATCTCTGAATAGGATTAGATTATGGGGGGAAAACACCAACTTGCCCTCCCCACCCCCAAATGAGAACTTTAAATATCTTTCAAAATTTCTTATGTAACTCTTTTAAATCAAATTTCCTGAATGCTAAGTATTGTTTAAAACTTTTTTTTATTGTTTATTTATTTTTGAGAGAGAGAGAGAGAACAGAGTGCTTGCAGGGAAAGAGCAGAGAGAGAGGGAGACACAGAATCTGAAGCAGGCTCCAGGCTCTGAGCTGTCAGCACAGAGCCTGATGCAGGGCTTGAACTCATGAGCTATGAGATCATGACTTGAACTGAAGACAGACAGTTAACCGACTGAGCCATCCAGGTGCCCCTCTTGGTATTGTTTTTAAAGTGATATTGGGCTACTCTGAACAGAGCGTGTGCATTTCCTGTCTGCTACTTCTTCTCTGACTCACGCCCTGCAGCTGGACGCACAGCTGCCTCAACTGCGCATATTCACATTATAAGTGGACACTTCTGTGGTGGGACATTCTCAGAAAAGCTCAAATCCTATTAGTCCCTTAGTCAGTTAAGTTCAACAAACTGTTTTTTTTTTTTTCTTCATCTTTTTATTCCAAGCACGTTCTGTGCTAGGCTCTCAGTGTAAGAAAGTGAACAGCATAGGAAGCTTGATCTTGGGTAAAAGGACGATAATGAGTGCAGTGATTTTTTCTAAAAAAAGTGACCACTTTGCCTCTACTCCACTCTTACAATTGTGTCTTCGTGGTGGCAGGAACATTGGAGAAAATCTGTTTAATTTTCTACTTTCTTTAATAATAAAATAAATCTTTTTTTTTTCTTTTGGCTGCAGCGTTTCCTTTGGAGTAAACCAAGCTTATAAATGCTGATATTTGCTTTTAGGCCAAGACAATTTTTTTATTCCAAATGAGTAAGACCATCTGTGTGTTTTAGCCAAGAACTCTCTAATTTTTGGAATTATTATATGCTATTAGTGTATGTATATTAACATTTTGGTGTGTATATGATATATGTATGTGTTATCTACTTATCTATCTAGAGATGTACTATATATTCTAATATATATGTATATTTTTCTGGACATTAATATTAGTCTGACATATTACATATAAGCACGTTTATATTAGGTAATGTATAAGCTGTGTGTGTGTGTTCACATATAGTTCACACATTACTGATAAATATACCAATATCAAACATTTGTGAGAAAATAAACTGGTTTATTCTCATACTTTAATTCTAATATTTTATTATATATATCCTAGTATTATATATATCCAAAAAGGCATACCTGTTGAAAAACTACACTACAGTTCGAGAAACAGAAGTAAGCCCCATTACTTAAACTGGATTTGAAGAGACATTTTATTTATTTATTTTTAGTTTTTTTAACGTTTATTTATTTTTGAGACAGAGAGAGACAGAGCATGAACAGGGGAGGAGCAGAGAGAGAGGGAGACACAAAATCTGAAACAGGCTCCAGGCTCTGAGCTGTCAGCACAGAGCCCGACATGGGGCTCGAACTCACGGACCGTGAGATCATGACCTGAGCCGTAGTCGGACGATTAACTGACCAAGCCACCGGGCGCCCCTGAAGAGTCATTTTAATCAATAGCCACACAAAAACACACTCTTGCTCAGTTGTGATCTTTGATTCATTTAGACATATTTTAGGGGCGCCTGGGTGTCTCAGTCGGTTAAGTGTCCGACTTTGGCTCAGGTCATGATCTCATGGTTGACAAGTTTGAGCCCCGCGTCGGGCTCTGTGCTGACAGCTCAGAGCCTGGAGCCTGCTTCAGATTCTGTGTCTCCCTCTCTCTCTGCCCCTCCCTGGCTCATGCTCTGTCTCTCTCTGTCTCAAAAATAAATAAAAAGGTTAACAAAATTTTTAGAGATATTTTAATGAGGACAAATGGAAGGAAAGATACTGTCATGTAACTCATAGCAAGATCATCCTTTTGCATGGTGGCAAATAGCTGTTTGATTGTGAATCTCCTGCTTAGCAACTGCTATCAAAACCATAAGTGGAATTACAAGTGAAAACTGTAAATGAAATTTCCTGCGAGACAAACACAGAGTTTGAAGTTAACATCGTTAGCTTTTCACAGTATTTGGCATGAGCATGATAAAAGACATTCAGCGAGTTCTGTGACTCCATATATTTATTGATATAATAGGATAATGTTTTCTACTTCTTAGGATGCTGGTGAGGAGTAAACACATTATACGTATAAATTTCTTACGACAGGGTCTGACAGAAGATAAGTACTCAATAAATCTTAGCTGATTCTTGTTGTGGTGACGGTGGTGTTTTTTGTTGATATCAGATGCCACAGAAGTTCTCTCAGGAGTGAAAATAAAAGCCCCAGGCTCCCTAGCTTCCTATGTATTTTTCTAGCTAAGAAACCTTATCTATAGACCAAGCCTTCAAACTGCAATATAAGTATCAGGATACAAAAAGAAGCCCTAGTCTGCTTTGATCTCTTTGATCCTTCTGGTTGCAGTCCTGTTAATTACTTGAAAACAGCAGTCAGGGGGCGCCTGGGTGGCGCAGTCGGTTAGGCATCCGACTTCAGCCAGGTCACGATCTCGCGGTCCGTGAGTTCGAGCCCCGCGTCGGGCTCTGGGCTGATAGCTCGGAGCCTGGAGCCTGTTTCCGATTCTGTGTCTCCCTCTCTCTCTGCCCCTCCCCCGTTCATGCTCTGTCTCTCTCTGTCCCAAAAATAAATAAAAAACGTTGAAAAAAAAAATTTAAAAAAATAAAAATAAAAATAAAAAAAAAAAAAGAAAACAGCAGTCAGCTACTATGTGCCCTGTTAGCTGTTACCTTTGTTACAGCTCCGTTCATTCGCTCTCAGAATAATAATATTGGTATTTATGATAATAACAACATGAACAAGAGCAGCCAGCTGATAGTCACTTGGGCACTTACTCTGTGCCAGGCCCTGTTTTTAGCACTTCCATTGAAATATAATTTATTTTTTACAATGACCCTAATGTGGTAGATATGATTATTCCATTTTACGGATTAAACTGAGTCTCTGTGGGATTGAAGGACTTGTGCAAGGTCACAGGATTGCAAGTGGGTGAGCTGCAGTTCTCTTGGAAATCGTGAGAACCAAATTCTTGGCCCTTCTTTGTTACTATTCTCAAGAATGGAAGAGAATCCAAGCTCAGATTAGAATAAGCCATTCAAGTTCTCAGGGAGGTCACAACTGAGTCTACATCCCTGCATCACTCCTTGATTTTAAGCTCGGTACCCATTTCATCACCCTGTATGTATACTCTCTAGTTAAGACATGAACTGCCTTGATCAGTGCATGTTAATTAATTCAAGAGCCTCATGAAAATTTCTAAGCTGAAACGTTTATTTGTAACAACAAAAAGTCATTGTGTGAGTAGCAAATGTGTTCCTACTGATCTGCTTATTTCACACACTGCCACTTCCTGTGGAAGGGCCTTATCTATCAGCCACCAGTTCTCCAGGACCATCTGTACAAACCTTAGGTACATATGATGCTTGATGTGTGTCTGTGTACCTAAAGATGTAGGTGCATATTCCCTTTACCTAACGGATTAGTGTCTCAGTATATCCCCGAATAGAGCAATATCCTGACATCAAAACCACAACTGGAAAAATGCTAGAAAAAGAGAAGGAACAATAGAACATCTTTTACCTTTGTCCCAAATCACATAGATTGACAGGGGGTGGCAGGGGTGGGGGGGTGGAGGCTCAAGGATGTATAGACATGACATGTTTTTTCCTTTTTAGATATATATGTTTTATATATAAAATTAAGAAACTGAGAGATAGAGAGGATAGGCAACTGAACTTAGATACTAGCTTTGTGATTAAGCCAAGTCTATACCCAGACTCTCAAACTTACTATTATTTTTTTTTATTTTTTAGCCTATTTACTTCCCTTTTTAAAAAAGATTGATATCAAGATCAAATAAAATACTCAATGACAGCTTACCTCAAAATCCAAACCTAGGGATATAAAAATACAAACATATTGCTCCTATTTTTGCATATTTAAGTGTGAGGGACATTTTTAAAATTTTAACAAATGTTGAAAGGAAAAGGTCATCATATCAAAATGTGGAAATTATATGGCAGCTAAATATATAAATAAATAACAAAAAACCTAGTGTTTCTTATGTTTTTATCCCTGTGGGATTTATGATATGAGCCCATGAAGCAGAGAAATGAAATGCAACATTTTGAATTACTTTTCAAAAAAAAAAAAAAAGAAAAATCAATATCCCCAAAGAAATCTTGATTTTATGAACTGATCCAAATGAATGTGCAATAATATCATCTAATTGTCAGGACGTTAGAGTATATCGATATTTTTTGAAAGTTGTAACTATTAAATAAATTACAACTTTTGACATAAATTAAAAAGATATATGAATAATTATAAATTATTGAGAGCCATATTATCTCAGAAAGAAGCAAAAAATAGCTTACACATGAATTTTTGGAAAATTTGGAGTGCTTGCAGTCTACTTATTATTATAATTGAACTACATTCAGGTCATTTTAAGAGTAAGCCTAACTTTCAAAAAGTAGGGTGATTATGGAATCTGGGTCAGATGAAGGAGCAGTGTAGTTTTGAGAGCTATCAGCCTGCCTATCCAAAATTGCTTTTCTGTCTTCTGGAGTTGCCTTTCAAAGAATACAAAATAGGAAGGGGAAAAAAAAAAAGAAAGAAAACATCATTTTGCTTCTCCTCAAGATACTTCTTCCAGGAAAATGGTTCTACCTCTGGAGAATTTTAACTCGGGTGTTTTTCATTCAAAAAGTAATTTAAACCCTACAATATGAGTTTGAAGGTGAAGTTTTCCAATACATAAACCAGCTTACCATTTATAAGTGAACATGCACAGAAGTTTCCACATTTTCTGGAGAAATAAGCTCAAAATAGCAGCGAGTGTGTGAGACTGGTCTGCAATACCATATTCTGCTTTACTTAACTGCATTTGTAAGTATTGTTAATGATAGTCTATAATCTGGGACTAAGTTTAAAAAGTGAAGGAAGAATTTTATTCAATTCTTAGAAACTATTGAGTGTCTACTTTGTGCCAGGTACTAATCTTGGTGCTTGGCTATGGTGAGCAAGGACCCTGTCTGCACAAAGCATAGATTGTGGTGGAGATCCATCATCTTTTTGGTGGGGTAGGGAGGAGTTGGAGGAGGTGTGTGTGTGTGCATGGCTAACCCTAAGTTATGTGATCATGGGAATCCCTGCTTTTCTTCTCCATCTTCTCGAACCTCCCTTTCCCCGGGGTATCCATTCACTCATGAGATTGTAAATCACTTACTGAAATCTGTAGCTAGAATTGCCCCAACCCCACATCCTTCAGTTTTTTGTAGCTGATTTTGGACTCATGAGGCAGTATGTGCATTCATATACCTACTTACTCACGTCAGAAACACCCAACTCTGTGGCAGTGGTTCTATTTCACGGGCAATGTGTTAGCATAGGTCAACCTTATCATCTGCATCAATTGGGTCAGAAAATATTATACTCGTTCCTGATCACTACCTTTGTTAAGGGAATCTCCAGATAATAAAATATAAATCACCAGGAAACATGAAAAAAATACAGGCTTGGATAGCTTGAAAGTCATGGTGAGAGGTTATAAAACTTGGGACTGTCATCCATGGAAATCATTTTCTCCACTTCTAAAGATCCCCAAAGAAAGACAATCTTGAATCAACTTTCCCAAGGCTTAATAGCTCTTTCTCTCTTCAAGAAAGTATACTGAAGAATTAATCTAATTTGTTTTTGTTATTGCTTAAGTCCATTTTCTCTTCTTTTGTGGTCAATCTACACTTATTGAACAGTTACACATATTTTCTCAAAGAATAATTTGGTATGTTATTCTTTATAATAATCCTCCTTCAAGATAAAGGTAAACCGAAATGGGACTAGCATTGGAAAGATGCGGTTTATTTGGTAGGCACAAATCAGGTATAAAATACCAATTATATGTTTGTGCCAAATTTCTTTTTCATTCTAAGTTTATTTGAGAGGGTCGGGGGAGAGGGAGAGAGAGAGTCCCAAGCAGGCTCCACCTGTCAGAGCCCAATGTGGGGCTCGAACTCACAAACCTGAGCAGAAATCAAGAGTCAGATGCTTAACCCACCGAGCCACCCAAGCGTCCCAAGTATGTGCTTAATTTCTAAACATTTCCTTATAATAGATTAATTTACCACCATTATTTCTGTGTCTACAAGATGATGGTATTTATTATCATGCAGTTTGATGTAGTTGATATTTATTGAAATCTTACAATGTGCCTGGCATTGGATGATTGCCTTTATGTAGATTCTCTCACTTGCATACATTTTCTTCTTTAACCATTACAATCATCCTGTAAGATGCTATCTCCCTAAAAGGGAGAAAAGTAAGGCTTGGGGAGATCATGCAGTTAGGTAATGCTGGCGCTAGCATTTGAACTCAGTCTGATACCAAGGCCTACACTCTTACTCTGAAAAATAAAGTATCCATTAACACACTATATCAGGAAATTCATTAGCAACACTAACCATTGGCTCAGTTTAGTTTTGCCACAGGTTTGCTATATTGACCTGTTAACTTTATAGCACTAATCAGACACAGGCTGTCTTATTTTTTCTATTATATAAATATAAATGAATTTAGAACTTGTCAGTATTGGCTGCTATGAATTCTTGAATGGCTTCTTAAAATAATTTAGGTAGTTAACTGGACATAGATAGCCAATTTACTCTTAAGTCAGTGTGACGTGTATTTTGGAAATGTAATTATGCTTAGTATGCATTTTATAGAGAAAGGGTATGGATCTCTCTTTATCTTAATGTCAGAATGGCTCTGAGTTTGTTAAGGTGATGTGATAGCAGATGCCTGATATTGTGAATCCTACCAGTGGATTTGTCCAGTGTACCATTTGGAGTCCAAAAAGCCATAAGAACTGTCAGCAAGCAGTCAGAAAGAACCACGCAGCCCATTGAGATGAAGTGCCTTGGGAAATGAGAGTTAGGACAAACTTTGCTCTACATTTGTATACTTTAAAGTGAAACGGAACACATGTAATACAGGTTGAATGGATTTAGAGCAAACATAACATTTCCAGAGTTACCTAACATTATTCAAACAGTTGTTAATATAGGCCACAGGGAAAAAGAGAGCTTCTGCATTTTAGTTGTATTTAATGATTTTTCTGAGAAAATTCAGTATGTTTTCTGCCTCAATCTATTGTGATTATCTTACAAAGTTTATATGCATTGTGACTATGTAGACCATAGAAGAATTCCTGTATTTTAGGGGACTGTTACACAAAGTAATTTCAAATACTTTAGTGGTGGGAAAACTGAAAAACCTTTATATTTGATAAATGAATTATCATAAGAAAAGCAATTGTCTTGTAAGTTTGACTCTATACACGCTTGAAATAATGAAAGCTGTATACACATCCATTCAAATTATTTGAATGAACTGCAGCCAGTTTGTATGTGTATGTACACACATTATTTGAATGAAATTAGATTGGAATGGTTACTGTTTAATGAGTTGATACTTGATTTTTATTTGGCTGAGAAAACTATCTCACATATCAAAATGCACTAAACATTATGTTACATGTGTTACAAACGTGTTGAAAGTCACTTAACTGAAGACAAGTTCTGCATATAAAAAGATGGGCCTGGTTTCTCACTGCTATCCTCTGCCCACAGGTTGTATATAAAAATAATGATGTAAGACTGGAATTATCTCGTCTTGCCAAACAAGGAGACCCTAAGATGAAGATCCATGGAGTGGTAGCATTTAAATGTGAGAATGTTGCAACTTTGGACCCAATCACCTTTGAAACCCCAGAGTCTTTCATCTCTTTGCCTAAATGGAACGCAAAGAAAACAGGCTCCATATCATTTGATTTCCGTACAACAGAGCCAAATGGCCTCATCTTATTTAGCCATGGCAAGCCAAGACACCAAAAAGATGCCAAGCACCCTCAGATGATAAAGGTTGACTTCTTTGCTATTGAGATGCTGGATGGCCATCTCTACCTCCTCCTGGACATGGGGTCAGGTACAATAAAAATCAAAGCCCTACAGAAGAAGGTGAATGATGGAGAATGGTATCATGTGGACTTCCAGAGAGATGGACGGTCAGGTAATTTATCATTTCTTCTAACCTGTTTATCTGCTGGAACATGCTATTTACCCCTTGCCACTCCAAAGGAATTAAAACCAAGATATATTAAGATTTCCTGCATTTCTGTCTTTAGGGTAAAGGAAATTTTCTGTTTTTTATTTTTGTTTCATATCATATAAGAACCAGAAGGAGCTAATTAATCATTACAGTTGGGCATCAAACCCCAAATGCTCAAATGGCTTCTGGAATCACTTCTCAAATGAACATTTATTGGATAATCAAGTGCCAAATCTTGCAAGACATTTTATCTTGAATTTGAAAATGACAAAAGTCAGGGTTCCTGTATTATCAATTATTGCTTATATCATTGGATGTTTGGAGGTGCCTGAAGTGGCAAATACAAAATATGAAAAAAAGAAAATTCAGCAATCCACATATAAATTCCTTAGTGTAATTTTTAGTCCTTATTTTAACTTTTGTCTAAGTTGGGTCTGTGGTATCAAAACCACTTTAATCAATGCAGTAGGATTTCAAGAACACTGGCAAAACTCTGTTGACTTCCAAATAGCTTCCCTTTCTAATGTTTGAATTGAACCAATAGGGATTCTTTCCTCTGGCTTCCTTCTCTGAACTTTTTTCCTGGAAGTGTGCGTGTGTGTGTATATGTGTGTGTGTGTGTGTGTGTGTGTTTGCACGTGCCTGCTGGGGGGAGGGAGGTGTGCATGCACACACACACACACACACACACACACACACACACACACGTGGTTGGGGAAAGGAGGGAGTGTTGTAGGGAAGGCCTGAAGAAATAACATTTACTTACTCTGAAATTGGAGAGTGGATTATGAGGCTTAAGGAATTGACTACCATTAGGTTTGTGAGGGCAAGGATCACCTAGGCAGAGGAAACCGCATTGGTGGAAATCCAGAAAGAGACAGGGAGAGGGGGAGAGAGAGGGAGAAGGGAAGAAGCAACTTATTTTAGGTGCACAACTATATTATTTCTTTTACTTTCTTCACCCTATGCTCCCATGCTCTGATTGTTCTTATCACTTACAAATCAAATAAGCTTCTTATAATAGAAGAAACTCTCGGGGTGCCTGGGTGGCTCAGTCGGTTAACCATCTGACTTGGACTCAGGTCATGATCTCACGGTTGGTGGGTTCCAGCCCCATGGCCGGTTCTGTGCTGACAGCTCAGAGCCTGGAGCCTGCTTCAAATTCTGTGACTCCCCCTCTCTCTGCCCCTCCACTGCTCCTGCTCTGTGTTTCTCTGTCTCTCAAAAAATAAATAAATGTTAAAAAAAAGTTTAAGAAGAGGAAGAAGACAACGCTCCTCTCTTCCCTTCCCGCACTTCCTTATTTGCTTATATACCATACCATCTACTCTGGATTTTCCACTGAATGTAAGCTTGACGAAGGCATTTCTTGTGAGTCTGAATTTCTTCCTTTATAAAACGTATTGGGAAGGGCCCAGTATTGACTGACTCCTAAACTCAATGAAGCAGGATTAACAGTGATAGGACCTAGGATTCTATACTTTTGCAAAGCTTTCCAAGGAACTTAATGATCAGTTGGGTATGGGAACCACAGTCCAGAGGACACTTGGTGCTTCTTTCAGATTCGTAATCTGTGATCATCATCCTATTTTAGGAGGGCTGTGCTGCAGCCCTGTGGTGAGTGCTCCTTTTACAGACTCCCTTGTCACTTGATTACTCCCAGTCTCCCTGCAGCAGAACTGTGTCCTGTTTCACTCTTAGTCATGCCTCGTTTTCCTGTGTATCTATCAAGAAGAATGTGGCAGACTTCCTAGAATATATATATGTTATATATTATATTATATTATATTATATTATATTATATTATATTATATATATTACATATATAACGCAATAAAATAAAGAAAGGGAATGAATGAGAATTGAGAAGGAGGTGTTGGTGAGGGTGGAAAATTGAAAGAAGGTCAGAACCCATCGCTCTGACCCTCAAATTATCTCAGAGACTATTTCTGATTCATCCCTCTGAGGAAATTTGGTCTCCCTCCACATGGAAGATTAGTTACCATCCTGTGCTATCTGTGCTTATTTTATCATTTCTCTACAGTGTCTTAAATGACTGTGAGGAGACAACTCTTTTTTCTTTTTCCTACTGTACTATACTGATTCCATTAGAAAGTAGATTCCTTTTTTTTTTGTCTGTTTGTTTTTTTCTGATTTAAGTTGAGTGGACACTGATGGGAATACAGAAATGCAGCAATAGAGTACCTCCTTTTCACGTCCTCCAGCCGGTCTTATTTCTACCAAAGTTAGCAGTTGACTGGCTACTTGGAATTTTCAAACCGAAGTCTTAAAAAGAGGATTGGAGCATTGACTAATCTTGTGCCTTGAAATATTAACTTGTGGATAATATAGTTTGACTTAAAATATACCTATAATAAAATTTTTAAATTACTCTCAAATATTTACATATATAAAGGACTATGTATATATACACACACACACATATGCATATATAAGAAAGTATAAAAGAAAATAAATCCAGTCATTATTCATTTGATAATCATAATTTATGCTAGTCTTAGGTGATGATGTAGTCTAGTTTCCCAAGTTCTTTGGATGACCTATTACAATAAGGATCAGTTAAATACCTTAATCCTGAAGCCAAATAAAATTTACCTTTTTTTTCCTGTTTAAGTTCTTTAATTCTCCCAAATTGCCTATGGTTTATTAACTGCCCTGTTTGTCCCCTCATTGCGAAAGGTCAAACGCAGAGAATATTTGTGTTAATTTGGAAAGTTCAATACTGTATGGGAGGAAGAGACATGCCTGAAGAGGTGTAATATACATTAGGGAAGAAAATAAAACACCAGATTCTTGTTGAAATCCAAAGGAAAGATAAAGTTAGTATGCTTGGTGATGTTTGGATGGTAAAGTACTTTTATGTGATTACTATTTCAGATTAGTGAATTGAGACAAACGCTACAAAAACCAAAGCTTGTTCGCTAAACCAAGTTCTGCCCTTTAGTGAGTGGAAAAAAAGAAAGTCCATTTTATGTTGGCCTAGCTCAAGGGAGTTTAATGCAATGTTAATAACTGCAGCTGTTAATATTTTATATATAGTATTTTAATTAAGTTCTATATTTGCACACTGCATTGGTTTGGTATAAAGCAGCCTTTTAAAAATTGAGTGAATAGCTCTATGAGCTTTTATTTTACTTAAAGGATATTTCTGAATCAGGTTGGTGAAATACTAAGATTTATAGTTCAGTTGAAACTAATAAACTTACAATTTCAAGAAATAATTCATTTTATTCATTTTCACACCAGTTATATTCAGCGGCTATACGAAAATTAATTCTTAATATAATGTGGGTAAACAAGGCTTCTACAACAAGAGGTCAGTGTGGTCCGCTTTCTGACTCATGGATGATGAAATTTGCTTGGGATACTCTTTAGCTGAATATATAAAAATATTTAATGAGCCATTTTCTCTGTTATTAAAGTAGAGGGAGCTTAGGGCTGAGAATTATTTTTCTACCATTGATCATAATAAAGCTAGTAGGAATAAAGCCATGGCTATTAATTGGATGCCAGTAACTCTTGGTTACCTTCATCAGAGGAAGGGTTAAAACAGACTGAATTTTTAATATTCCCCGAACACTTTATAAAGTAAACTTATGTATGAATGAGAATGTCTTATTCCTGGTCCTGGTACTTTCTTTTGCAATAGTAATTGTTTACTAAATATTTGGTATAAGAAAAAATAATAAAAATGTGTGAGTGGCTCAGTGCCAAACCACCCCTCATATTCTAAAACAAGTAGTATCATCTTTATACTTGAAAAATAATAGCTCTCTTTTAGTTGTAATGCAAGTTTGTGAGGAATTCACATTACTTCCTGAAAGCAGTTTACACAATATAAGATAACAGGTGCTGCCCTTTTTTACGAATACAATGCCATACTCCAATCCCACTTGTCAAAAAAAAAAAAAATGCAGTGAGGAAGTGACACAATTGTTAGAGAGCTGTGGCAAGCCTGGTACAAAAATGACAAGCTCTTAAGAGAACAGAGCTGCTATCCTCACTTATTCATGAGAACCCTGTATCATTTAGCAAACACGTAAGTAGAAGGAAAATTAATCATAGGGAAGCCATTCACTCCTTTCTACAGACTGGGATGTGCAGCCACAGTAAGCATGCAGTGACAAGGAAGATAGTCGCCAGCACTGCCCATGTTTCTGACAATTTGCCCGTCAGTCCTTTGCTTAGTAAAAGATTGGTATAAGAGCCCCTTGTTCAATGAGAAATATTGCCTACAGATGAAGACCTTCCTGGAACTTGATTTTCAGCACCATTAATTGTGTTAGGCTATATGACCCCTCTTCCATTCTGTGACATGGGAAAGAAAGAGACACTTTAATCCTCCCACTTTGCCTGCTACTTTTGGCCACAGCCTGGCACACCGTAACCCCTTCCATCACCCACTTAGTCTGTGACCAGTGACATGGGACCTAGTGGGCTGAGCCATGAATGGCATTTTCAGATGCTGCACTCGACTGGCAAAGGAGGAACCATACAAAGGGCAGGAATGATTTCCTGGATCAGAGTGTATGATTTGAGTGCTGCAGAAAGGCAATATCCTCAATGGGTAGCTTAACTACTTAACAGAGCAAAAACCCCTAAGTTGCTGAGTTAATGAATCTGATTGAAGAGGCTCATTACTCTGCAAACTTTGTAGGACTTAGAACTGAACATTTCCTTACCAGCCCCTCTTCCCTTTCTAGAGTTCCCCTTTCTCTCTCTTTTGCTCCCAAATTGAACATAAAATAACTGTGTCCAGGTAGTTAAAGTGTGAATTGTGCTAAATTTAGACTGAGGTTAATGACTGTTTTCTTGGGGTATGAATATTGTTTAAATTTGTGTTCAGCTCTTTGGCTCAGTCAAGGGTATCCTCTCAAGCATTTTTATAGCAAACTGCCAGTTTTTTTTTTTTCAAACCATCATTTCACATTGAAATCAAAGAGAAAATTCATTATTATTGTCAAATTCTGCTTGTATACAGCAGAGTAAAGCAGATTGTATCAGTGGTTATTCATGGGTAAGCCTACATTTAACAGCTAAGAAACCATTGATATTTGAATTGAAGTCATAGAGTTCCAGTTTAAGAACTAGAAATTACAGTGGGAAAGGCACAAGGCTCTCTCCAGAGCACATAATTAGAGGTTTATAGTAATCACTGTTTGATGTGAACAGCACTTTCTAGCTATCTATTACCAGCACTGATTTCTGTGTGCACCATTCATGAGTCACCACACTGAAACATTTCTACTTGAACAACCATTAGACGATTTCTCTGTTTAGGTCTTGATTTAAATTTGCTCTTTGACTATAAACATTCCTCCCATACCTCTACCTAGTAGCTTGTTGCAAACACTGAAATAGTTTTAAGCATTTTTATAATATTTTTTCTATAAATGTCTATAAGGCACTACACATCAATGGTAAAACTGAAGCACTTTATCAATAACATATTAATTATTTGACAATCCTGATGACTAGATGGAGCCGACTTTGCATAAAATAGATTGTTTTATTAAACTGATGCTTATATTTCTTTATTTTGAACATATTTAAAAAGAAGTCATAGATTTTATTTCCCCCCAAAATATTTTGAGTGTTGCACAAATTCTTCCAGTCCTTGTTAACATGTGCGTATATATTTTACATATGACATACTTAGTTGCCATTACTATATAATAAGCATAATTCTTCATTGTAAGTATGATCATAGTAGACAGGTATAATTGACCGGTTATAAAGATATGAATATTCAGGCTTCTATAATGATTAAATTTTCTATAATAAATGAATAAACATTTGGATTGTAAATTGGCATCTCATATTGGCAGAGCTATACAGGTAGCATTCCATATCCTGTGATATTAAATATCTTGTAGACAATTACTGACTGATTATTTTATTTTTTATTTTTTTTTTAATTTTTTTTAACGTTTATTTATTTTTGAGACAGAGAGAGATAGAGCATGAACGGGGGAGGGGCAGAGAGAGAGGGAGACACAGAACCGGAAGCAGGCTCCAGGCTCTGAGCCATCAGCCCAGAGCCCGACGCGGGGCTCGAACTCACGGACCGCGAGATCGTGACCTGAGCTGAAGTCGGACGCTTAACCGACTGAGCCACCCAGGCGCCCCCTGACTGATTATTTTATACATCAGTCCTATGGGCTTGGTAAATCCATCAAATCCAGAGAGATGGAACCTGCTGTCTCAATCTACTTAATCTCCTTTCCTGGCCCAACAGTGTAAAGGGCAGACCCTGGACTATGGTGTTAGTTGTACCGTGGGACCCTGACCACACCCAGCAGCAGTGACAATCATTGTGGAGTGTTGAGAAGAAACCTTTGGAAATTCTGCACAATAATATTGTAACTTCAATATTTTAATCATAAAATATGCTACCAGATTGATGTTTACAGCTGTCCATCATTGTGTTGGATAATTTTAAAAATTTGTGTGTATACATATGTTACTATGAGTGAGTATGTATGTTGGTATATGGTAATGTGCTTAACACATGGCATGTACATAACATAAATATAAATATATGCTATCCGTGAAAATGTTCAGGCAGTTCAAAAAGTGCGTAAGAGTATTCACATGTCACACACCCCCCTCACTAGTTCATTCCCTCTGTCATAGGTAACCACTAAAATAATTTGATTTTGATAAATTTCCATGTATTTTCCTTTGTATCAATATAGCTATACATACATTTACATATATAAAATAACTGTGTGTGTATATATATATATATATATATATATATATATATATACACAAGACCATTCTTCATCAATTATCAGGTAACTTAAAAAGCCTACTGAAAACTTTTTCTGAGCCATTATTCATAGTGACATCATGTATCCTAGTTTGAACATATCAGTGTGTACTTAGTCCTTCTTTTGTTGATGAACATTTGACTTTTTACTTTTAAAAATTTCACTGTTTGAAACTAATTTAAAAAGAAAATTTTCATGTTAGGTCTTTGTGTATATTGATCAGAATTTTTATAGGATAGATTCTAAGAACTAGAATCACTGGGCCAATTGCATTTTTAATTTTGAAAGATAATGACAGGTTATTTTGCTAATCGGCTGTTGTTTTCCACTTGTCCATAGTACACGATGTGCCCTTTTCCTCCTCATTATTTCCCCTTACAGGATATTATCAAACTTTTAAATTTTGTTCCAAGATTTATTTTTTCATATACTGGTTTAATTCTTGAAATTCCTGGCTCACAGCTGAATCCAAGTAAGCAGAAAACACATAGGAATAAGCAGAAAGCAATATTAAAATTGTATTTTTCTTTTGTTTTTAAATAAATTTATTTCATTCCCTATTATAAACCTATCACATGATATTATGTTTTTAAAAGACACAGAAAACTGAAAGAAAACCATTCACTCATAATCCACTCATATCCAAAACTCCCATTGTTAATATTATGGTTCATTTTTTTATCTTATTATATTACCATGTAATTGATGTTTCATTCTACTTTTATCACTTACTTATATCGTGCCTTGTTACTGAGTTTGAATTTGTTAATACAATATGAATTTGACAAGTAAATTTGTAAATTTGTGGAATCTGATTCTCTTCTGCAATGAGAAAATGAAGCAGAATTACAGAAAAATAAAATTTGTATGTAACTAAAATTTATTTTAAGTAGTAATTTAAGAAAATTTTATTCAAAAAGGAACCTTTTTGACTACCAAGTCAATTCCGTTATTTTTCATAACAGCCACATTGAGGCCTGGTGAATCCAGTACGCGTCCAGGTTGCCAGCTACTTAGTTACACAAAAGCTAGAGTATGAAAGTCGGTTTCCTCTGACCCGGCAAAACCATTCTCCATTACAGCACACTATTTCCTACCTCCCATTTCCTGGTCCCTTAAACTTTTGCAGTAATTTAGAGCATAAACCAAATTTTCTTATTTTTAATCTCCCCTTCAGTCCATTCTTCTTTTCACCCTGAAAACTAATCTTTAGGAAGTGAAATAGCCAAGAAAAATTAGATGGAAAAAAAAAAGTGGAAACTAATAGGTTATAAATACCAGATGAAATTGGAAAGCTGATTTCCATTTTTATAAACTCAGAACTGTTCTCAACAGTTTTTCCCCTTTAATGTGTACTTTTGCATAAAGCATGAATTCATTAGTAATGCTTCATGAATATTCTTAAATAAATATTACTTTGTCTATTTATCACCTTTGTCTTACCCTTTGCATATGCAACAAAAACAACCAGGTTAAATATTAATATAAGTTAGTGTGATTTCTATATTAAGATTATAAAAGTCATACAAGTGTATAGAAATATGTTTATTTTTTAGCTGAAATTGCATTTCTTAAGGCAAAATAACAAGGTGCTTTGGATTCTTAAATATTGAAGCATGAAACACTGATCCAAATAAGTCCCCAAATTCCATCTACCAATTTTAATAGCTCAAATATAGCAATGTTTACATAAAATGTAATTTGCCAAAAACTTTAAATGTAATTATAGTGAAAGAAGGTGAAATGTATGGAATAATCAAGCTATTCCAAGAGAACACATGAATGGGTGTAATGTCTGGAAAAAGATAGAGGGATAAACCAATAATATACCTAGATTTTTATTCTCTTAAAACTTTATTTACATGTGGTCCTAACTCAGCGTTTTGAAAATTCTCCTCTTCTATTGATATATACAGCTGTAGCAACTAGTCAATTGTCTCTAATTATCAATAAACAAGGTTTAAGTATTTATGTTTTCTTGGTAACCACCCCTTTTATAACTCAATTGTAATGAAATAGACACTTAGGAACCTTAATATCAAAATTTCACTATGGTCATATGTATGTGTTAAATTGGTCTAAATAAATTTAGTGGTTCTGTGATGAGTCTTTCGCTTAGGTGAAAATGCCCTTTGATTCATATCAATAATAAAATCTGTAAGGAATTTGGGATTCAAATCGCTTATCAGAAATGTGTATACTTCAGGACATTTGCATATGTGTGGGCCAAATGGGAGATAAATAGAAATATAATAGAAATAGAAATATTAAAAAACAAAAATATAATGTAAATATCTGAGTTTTACTCAGTAATAACATGTAATTATTATTCAAGTACAGTTTTTAGGGGCACCTGGTGGCTCAGTCAGTTAAACGTCCAACTTTTGGTTTTGTCTCAGGTCATGATCTAACATTTCAAGAGATCGAGCCTCTGTGCTGACAGCACTAAGCCTGCTTGGTATTCTCTCTCCTCTCTCTTTCTACCCCTTGCCTGCTCACACACTCACTCACCCACTGTCTCCTTCTCTCTCTCTCTCACTCAAATAAATAAAAAATAATTAAAAAAATAAATACAGTTTTTGCTTTGGGAACCTTCAGAATATAAACATAATTGTTTCCATTCCCACATAAATTAAGTTCTATTCTCTTTCTTTCTTGCCATCTTTTAAACAAAGACAGTCTAAAATATAAGTGCATATGCATCGGCAAAGCCTGTAGAGAGCATAGTAGTTGATTTTTAGTCATGGTTGTCTCTATTATGTTTTTATGGAAAATATTTTAATGAATAATACCTGATATATGCATGTGTTCGGTGTAACTTCTTACCTTGAATCCAGAGCTAAATTAAAGTTCTAGCTCCTCCTGGATTGTATTTGAGTTGAGGTTAGGATTATATTCCTTTCGCTTTCCCTCTGATCTTGCATTACGTCTTCCCATGAGACCTCTAAAATTATCTCTCCAAGGGACAATGAGGCGCTATGGGGAAAGTATCCTTATCTTTTATGATACTAACTACTCAATCATTAGTTTTTGAACTGTGGGTTACAGCCTGTTAATTGGTCCTGAAATCAATTTGGTGGGTCATGTCTAGCATTTATATTAAAAAAATTATATAAGAAGAAAATCAGAGTGCCTCAGAAGTAATAGAACTATTCACCGTGTGTGTGTGTTTGCTTGTGTGCACTGGGGTGTACAAAAACCGTGGATTGATTTAGGTGTTGTGATCAGAAAACTCCAGGCTAATCACAAAATTACAGTGAATATCTTACTCTGGCTGCAACAAGCATATTTATAAAAACATATCAGAATTTTCTTATAATACTTTGTTCAAAGCAGGCACTAACACACCATAGATAAAAATAGGGAGACACAGTCACCGTGTCCCCACGCTCAATTTCTGCATGATTGTGTGAAATACCTGTCAGAATGAAGACACCGTCACTGTGGAGACTACATAGTGTACTGAGCTGTGCGGTCTCTGTGGGGCAGATGAGAGAGTGGGTGTTATGCCAGCCACTGAATCCCTCATCTCAAGAATCCTCCAGGCACCCTCTTGGTGCAGACTTCTCACACCACCTGTAAGGGCAAGACAGCATTTCCAAGTGTTTTTATCTCCTGAGCTGAATCCATCTTGTTCCATGAATAACAAGGTATATGGGAAAATTACATATTTTTTTTCAAATGTAGCCCACTCTTGTAAAACTTTGTTGTTATTCACTTGCTCTGTGTCTCCTAACAATTGTCTCTCAATATCATATGTTCATTTCTAAGAAGCCTTTTGAACTAATTAGAAAACAGGGAGTGGAATCCATCTCCCTTTTGTCTTAAAACACAGAAATCACCGGGCACCTGGGTGGCTCAATCTGTTAAGAGTCCAACTTCCGCTCAGGTCATGATCTCGCAATTCGTGAGTTCGAGCCCCGCATCGGGCTCTGTGCTGACAGCTCGGAGCCTGGAGCCTGCTTCAGATTCTGTGTCTCTCTTTCTCTCTGATCCTCCCCTGCTTGCTCTCTATTTTTCTCAAAAATAAACAAAAAGAAAAAAAAAGACAGAAATCACTGTGTTCATTACATACAATTTCTTGCTTAAGAAAAAAATATATATGTATATAATATTAATGTCCACCTTTCCTTTTGTCATTAATACTCTTGCTCATCATTTAAAATTTTTTTTTTCTAAGGATTTTCTGGGATCTGTGTGCTCCTAAATGAGTTTTCTATACACTTGCACAAATATGAACTGTAAAAGTGAACGCTTCACCCTTTTGCCTTTTTGCTGCCTCCTTAAGAAATACCTGCTATCCTCCCCCTTTGGAAGGCCAAAATAGCAATGCTTTTGAGTGTTTCTCCCCTAGGAGCTTTCTCTATTTCTTTCTGTGGAAGTCTAGAGAGACAAATGTCCTCGTAATAACTTGGCTGCCTGTGCATTCGGCGTCAGTGGCTTCTATGCCCTTCTCTCGCACAAAGACAGATCCCATTATGCTGCCTGTATTGAGAAGCGCCCCTTCTGCTGGGATTTGGAATGCTCCTGAGCACAGCACGGAGGCCAGCAGCCCTGCATCCTCAGTTACATGCACGTTTCACATTCATCACAGGCCGTATTTTCACCTGGGGGTGGACCTTAGGTTTTCTGTGAAAGAACTAAAATGCATCATCCTACCTGTCCTCTACCTCTACTAGACTCTGCCTTTCTGTCCCTCCCTCTGTACCCCATCTTCTGTCTCTTGGCCTTCTTTGTGTGCCTGCCGCCCCCCAAATCCCTGAGACTCTATGTCGGCAGCGAGCATGGCACCAGACATTTCTAATCCACTTTCTCTCTTAATACTCTACCTCTTCTGCTTTATGGTCTAGACCTGAAAAATTAAGCTAGGACAATCTGGTAACGTGTAATGGGGTGTCCTTTTCAGATATTATGTTTGCGTTTTTACAGAGATCTTTCTGGAGATAAAATATTGGTGGAATTTTGAGTAATTTGGTGGTACATGGTGGAAATCATAATAAAAAACTGCCTTCTGTCTTTCATTTTTTTTCTTTAATGGGTTCCACAATTTTTTTCTATGATTCTCAATTAAGTCCATGCTAATGTCTACCTTTTCTTCCTATGCTTAAAACCAGCATTCCTATATATTTGTGAACTAATAGATTTATTTTCCTCTTACATTTGGAGTGAGGGGGGTCAAAACAAAACTTGTAGATTTAGATGATTAACTGGAATTAAAATTTTTTTAAATTTTTTTTAACATTTATTTTTGAGACAGAGAGAGACAGAGCATGAACTGGGGAGGGTCAGAGAGAGGGAGACACAGAATCTGAAACAGGCTCCAGGCTCTGAGCTGTCAGCACAGAGCCTGACGCAGGGCTCGAACTCACGGACCACAAGATCATGACCTGAACCAAAGTCAGCCGCTTAACCGACTGAGCCACCCCGGCGCCCCTAGAATTAAAAATTTTTAAAAAGTAAACAGCCAGTTTGACTTGGTTCTTGTGATGAATCATGACACACATTTATGTAATGCTTATTATAAACCAGATACTTTACTAATATTATTTTATTTAACAGAGCAACTGTAAGAGATATGCCAAATTATTACGCCCATATTATGGATGAGTAAACCAAGACCATAGAGTTTATCAATAGATTGATACAGCCGAGAGTGATGAAGTCAAGTTTTCTTTTTTAAGTTTATTTATTTATTTTGAGAGAGACAGAGATAGCATGAGCAGGGGAGGGGCAGAGAGACAGAGACAGAGAGAGAGAGAGAGAGAGAGAGAGAGAGAGAATCGCAAACAGGGCATCGAACTCATAAACTGTGAGATCATGACCTGAACTGAAACCCAGTTGGATGCTTAACCAACTGAGCCACCCAGGTGCCCCTAAAGTCGAGTTTTGACGTAGATAATCTGTCAGACTGTTGTGTTCAATAAAAGCAATCAAGTCAGTTAAAGGTGGGGCCATACAACTTTTTTTTGTTGTTAGTGTGCAGCTGCATACCAGCTTTGAAAATGAGCACTAACGAACGTGAATCTGACTTTATTCAAAAGAGTAATGTAGAATGTCAACTTTGTCCCTTTCTTTCTTTATTGACTGAACTATTGGAGAGGGATATAGAATGCCAATTACTCTTTCTTTCCTTCTTTTTTTTAATCTTCCTTTTCTTCTTTTCTTAACTGTTAAAGGCTGACAAACACTCTTTTTGGCTCTACACTTTGGTTTCCATTCCTAAATTCAAATGGAATCATTTTAATTGCAGTCTGCCTTATTTCTACAGATTACTGTTCACTCCACTGGGAAGTATAAGGCACACCAGGAATAGAAACAAAAATCAGAAACATCTTTCCTCAAGGAGTGTACCCTTAGGAAGGTGAAAGAGAGAAAGGGTGATTTTTAGAACATGTTGCACTCTGTAAAGACCTGTGTGTTCTCTTGTCTCTGCAACAGGTACCATTTCTGTCAACACGCTGCGCACGCCCTATACTGCTCCTGGCGAGAGCGAGATTCTGGACCTGGATGATGAGTTGTACCTGGGGGGCTTGCCAGAAAATAAGGCTGGCCTCGTCTTCCCCACTGAGGTGTGGACTGCTCTGCTCAATTATGGCTACGTGGGCTGCATTAGAGATTTGTTCATTGATGGCCAGAGCAAAGATATCCGGCAAATGGCTGAAATTCAAAGTACTGCTGGAGTGAAGCCCTCCTGCTCAAGGGAAACAGCAAAACCGTGCCTTAGCAACCCCTGCAAAAACAATGGCATGTGCAGGGATGGGTGGAACAGATATGTCTGTGATTGTTCCGGAACAGGCTATCTTGGCAGGTCCTGCGAGAGAGGTAGGATTCTAAAAACCAAGAAGCTGACTCCCCTGAGACGAAAAGTGTATTAAATGTTGACCTCAAACCTTAAACTGACCATGGAAACGTAATGCGTGCTCTGCAGAGGTAAACTGCAAGCCTAGCAGCCACCTCTGACGTATTACTGATGAGTCCTAAATGATTTTCAGAGGGCCTGATTCTGGGAAGACACAGCTTTTCAGTATGTTGCAGGAATAAATATTTGGGTCTTTCGTATCCTCCAGAGTATGGGCCTAAGATGTAGAATCAACAACAACTGCTTCCCCTTTTGCCTAGTTTTTAAGTTCAGGAAACCAGAAAGTAAAGAAGGCATGAGTTAGAGATATTTATGGCATTTAGTGCTAATATCTGTGCCAAAAACAAAAATAGCATTTGAAGCAAACTAAGTTGTAAGTTGCAGCTTCTATTAGCCCAGCTCGTTTCACTTCAGTCAACTTACTGAGTTTGAAATTTAGAAAGTAAGGTGACTTTCAATCGTCTAATTTACACCAGCATTTTCAGATAACTTCAAAGACACTTACCTTTGCCTAGGACCTAAGTGATCACAGAAGATTTATTTACCCGTGTGATATTAACACTTTGTGTGTCCGTTGAACTTCTGAGCAGCTGCCTCCCTTTCTTCTCTAGTAGGAAGCAAAGCCACACTTTTTTTTTTTCTTTCCCTCTCCTATAAGAAGGAGAAGAATAGGGATTAAAAGAAGAATGAAGCGTGGGAGCTACCACTGTTCTTCTGCAGAGCAAGGGGGGAAGAGCAGAAAAAAGAACGCCCTTCCATCGACTTAAGAGTTTCAGATAAATGCTTTATCATTATACCCACTGGCAATCATTTTCAATATGGGACAGAAAAATCAATATGGAAAACTCTTGACGAGTCGTTCCATTGTCCTTTCATGCTCCAAATAACATTGCTTGTATTAGACATTTAGTCTGAAATACCTGGCCTCTGTTACTTAAACCATGCACATTTAGTCTTTCTTTTCCCCTTTAGTCCTGAAATACTTTAATTTGTTTAAGCTCACGCTTCCTAGGGAGAAAAAAATAGTGATTTCCACAGTCCAAATTTGAACAATGTGACTTCCGTTCTTCATCTTCATAAAGAGGTTCATCAGCTTATCAGTTCTATTATTAACATTAATCAATATAAACTTAAAATAATTTAATGACCTAATAATCTTAAATTACCTACCAAATACAATCACTGTTCTGCCCTATACAGTTAGATAGGTCAGTAGATAGGTAAGTATTTTAATCACATAGATTCATTCTTTCTCCTAGTACCTAAGTGCAGTTCCTGTAAATTGTCATTAGAGGTTAGCTGTTTCTCTGTAGTTTCACTTGTAAGGTGTATATTATCTGTGGATTCCCTCTTCTCATTTCCCCGTCTAATTTCAGTTTATTTGTTTCTATAGCTTGGTCTTTAAAAACTGCCGAAAGGGGCCAATAACAACCACCAAAAAAGGCGACAAAGCTCGTAAGATCTATTACAAGTTAGACATAATGCGAGATTAGCGGAGCTGTATGATTTAAGCTTTGTTTTCCTTTTAATCACTCAGAGAGCTGCCAGTGACTCTGAGGCCTCCTGCTTAAGTGAAGGTGGAGAAGAGTAGAACTGAACTGTCGGTTCAGTTACAAAAGCCTTTGGTTAAATGTGCACGGTGTACCACCCTGTGGCAATACCCCGCTACTACATATGGCAGAAATAAAAATAGAAATTGTCAAGCTTCCTGAGCCAGAATGAGGGAAAGGAGATATTTATATTTTGCAATAATTAGAAGGAGGGGTGCAAGCATATGTAGATTTGCAAATGAGAATTTAATAGCAAGCTTCATCACTGGGATGCGGCATACAGTTTTATCTGACAGGTGGCTAGAAATTTCTGCCCATTTCTTTGTCTCCACGTTGGTTGTCTGTTGAAGAGAAAATGGTCATTTTTGTATGATGTTTGTTTCTGGACTACCCGGCATATTGTTAGAAGTCTTTGTTTTTCAAAATTAATTTTCTTGCTAGCATTATGGTATCTCCTGAGCACACTGGTGATGTGGAAAGCTTGTCATGCTTAATACCACAGAATCTGGCTGCTGTCCAGTTCCCAGTTATGCCCTACTTCAGTGAACACATGATCGTGTCCAACCCCTGGGGTTTCCAATTCAAAAGAAAGAACTTTGACTGTGATTCTTCTCCAGATAGACTCTGATCACATATGGCTGTTAATCACATAAGAGTTGATTGACAACATTTGAAATTTAAAATAACAATAATAATAGAGGTACTAATGAAATCTATCTTACTCTTAGTGAGCAATAATTGATAATTTATAAAGATTATTGTTCAAAGTAATTAAAAAGTGTGTTCAAGTCCTTGGACCATGCAGCACAGGGAATGATATTGCAATCACATTACAATAGGAAATTTTCATTCTGCATTAAGTAAGCAAAGGAATTTATAAGAAAGAACAGAGTATTTGCTGACTTAGACAACGAGGAAATAGTATTTTAAGTGTATTGATCCCATAAGGGATAGTAATATAAAAATAACGTTCAATTGGACACAAATTAAATTCAGCATTTTCCCTCCCACTTTATTTTGAATAAAGCTGAGAATTTGTGGAGACTTGGCCGAACAGAAATTATTCTTGGTTATGTGTACATGTTATAATCAGAGGTCTGCTTTATACTTGTTTGTTAAAACTCTAACAGATGGAGGGACAGATGTCAGAGCAATATAATTTGGCTCCCTGTCTGATTTTCATCGTTGCGCACAATATGTGACTGCCTTTCGGCAAAACTGAGCCCAGGTGTACACTTTAGACAGCGAGAAGGAATAATACAGAAAAGCAAATTTATCAAACTTAACGACAAGGGGGAAGGAGATGCAGGAGACAAAGCTGAAACTTTTTTCTTCCCCTGTGGGAAGTATTGTATTGGAATTAGCCTTTTAAAGTCCTCGTTTGTGTTCTAAGTGGTAAAATGATTTTACTAATGTGAAAGGATGCTGCCAAATAGCATAACCTTCAAATGTCAGAATGCTGTTTACCATTTATTTGGCAACTCTAGACTCCAACCTTGTGCATTTTCCACTTCTTGTCTAATTAAACATTAACTCTAATTATGAGGACTCATTTACGTGTTCATCTGTCATTTATCAACAAGTTATTTTCACATTGAGAATTATTTAACCTGTACTCAAGTTTTATTACTTTGCTATGTTATTTCATCCCTGCAGTTTTTTTGGAGAATGTTATAGGCTAATGATCCTGATTATTGTTCTACTTCAGATTGTATTTCATACTATATTCATGATCCACTGTCAGCCATCTATATTTCTAAATAGTTTTTAATCAAATGAAGTTACATTTTATAGATTATAAATCATTTTTAAATGTGATTATTGAATAATAGAGACGGCTTTACACAGTAAATGAATAGAGGAGAAAAACTAACAACAATTTTCATTCTTTTATCAATATGATACCAAAGTAAATGAGCAATTCATAATGGTTTTTAAATGTCTATTCAGGTGTTTGTTACTCTATAGATATGGACGATGTTTAGCTATAGTTTAGGAAAGTAAGTCGTAAAGATCACATTTCTTTTATGATTATTCAAGAAACACTTTTTTTCCAGAGTTCACCACAACTTTATAATGATGCTTTAATTATTTTTTTTTTAGTAAACTACTAGTAGCTTTTTTTTAGGAAGCTTCTTATCTAATAATAAAAATATGTGTTACAATATAGAAACTCTATATTTTAAAATATTTTAAAAATCCTATTAAGATCATATTTTATTTTCTCAAAGTCAGGTCAGTGCCTAACCACAGAACCTGTATTTTGATAAATGGACCTGATTCCTAGTCAGTCTTCTGTAGCACAACTATGTCCTTCAAAGTATAATTCGGCCAATATTTTGTTCACATACATTATCAAAATTAGATTCCACTTACAAGAGGCAGAGTAATACTTAATTTCTTTAGTATTCTTAAGTTCGGGAGAGCATTTATGTAAGCTTGATATCCAAATTGAAATAAGCACTTTCATACATCTTGAGTGTCAATAAGTACTTCAATTAAGTACTTAGTGAGGCTCCCCTGTGTGCCTGGCCCTTTTCCGGGCACTCAGTTGCTGCTAGAACAATGTATAGGACAGCCTAACCTCTGCCTTCATGACACTTAGTTTCTAGAGGGTGAACAATATACAATATACAAACAAATAAGAAATGGTAATTTTTGAAAAAAATTGGTAAGTAGATACAGAATAACTGGAGGGGGGATCACTGAGATGTAGAAGGGACCTCTTGAAGTCACATTGACTGGAGACCTGAATGTTAAAGGAACCAACCATATAAAGATTTGGGCTTATGCCTTCTAAGACAGAGGGATCCACAAGTGCAAGTCCTTGAATGAGAGATGAAATCCGTGTGACTGGAGTTCACTAAACGAGTAGTGCAGATGCTAAAAGCTGATGCTGTTGAGAAGGGCTGGGGCCAGATCACAGAGAACATTCTAGGTAGAAAAGGAGTATAGCTTTTGTCCCAACTGCAGTAGGAAACAATGGTAGGAGTTGGAGGACATAGTTTAAGCAATGTAGGGATATAATCTAATTTGCTTCTTTATAAGTTGGCTTGGCTGCTGTGTATAGGAAGAAAAAGTAGAAATAAAGAAATAAATGAGAGAGCTATTCTAGTTGGTCTAGGTGGAAGATGAGAGCAGAGCCAGAGGTACTCAAATGGTAAGGTAAGGGAACAATTCAGGAAATGGTTTGGATTTAGAGCCTACAAGACTTGCAGACTCTCACATAGATTGGGCATGGCAGAGAGATTAAGAGAGAAATCAGAACAGCTAAATTCTGAGCAATGAGATTATGCCATTTGCTGACAAAGAGAACATTGGTGAAGCATCTTGGGGAATTGGTTCATTTGGGGGGTGCCTATAGTATTCAGACTGGAAATATTAAGTGAGCAATGGATGAAGGGGTTCAGAAGTCAGGGCTGGTAATAAATCTTAGGGGGAATTGGCCAAGATCTCTGAAGTGAAGGGGTAGGTAGAAGAGAAGAGCACCAAGGAGGGATACCTGGAACCTTCCATACTTTATCAGTTCTGAATGTGCATTCAGTCTCATGATGACAACTAATGACTAAAGTCCATCCGAAGCAATATTTGACTCTCCTGACTTTTTGAAAGGCAAACTTGCAAAACTACAACTCCAGAATATACTCTTAATTAACAAACACAACTGTATTTGCTAATACAAATAATTGTTATTTGCTAATTAGCAATTACACACAACAATTGCTAATTGTTGTGCCCTGTAAATAGGCGAAATAATGAGAATTTCCTAGTTCGTTTTAATTCGAGGTAGCTTTTCTTTTATTAAACGGTATTCTGTGGTATCAAAACCAATGAGAAGCAGAATTACTCATACTTGTTTTGCAATCTTCCACCACCATATGGTGTTTAACATTAAAGGATACTGACCATTTCTTAAAGCAGTCAATTTGTGATCAACAGTTTCTGCTGTGCTCTTCTTTATGTGTTTAATACAGTAGTAAGCACCTTCTGTCTTAAAGCCATCCACTTTAGTTTGGTAGCACACACCCACGCAAGCTCTGCAGACCCACCTCATGCTTACTCAATATCACCAAAGTACATAGTTATTGACTTTTGGTGATAGCTTAACATTTTCAGAACACCAGGGTAGTGCTTACAAATGAAGTTGCCAGTTACGCCTTACTTGTAAAGAAACCTTAAAATGAATTTTCAGTTTGTGTGTTTGTAAAACTTAATTGCCTTGTTAACCATAGCAACTCAGAAGAAGCATCGCCTGTTGTTTGGACATGCTATTTTTTCCTCTTTTTTTGAATATCACTTTTGGTAAAAGGTTGACCTTATTCCTATACTTAAGTCATTTCTTTTTCTTTCTTTCTTTCTTTCTTTTTTTTTTTTATCACATTCAGGCAGAGATTATGAAAGAAGGTAATAGTAACTCCTTTTAGAATCTTGGACTTTTTGGGTAGGTGAGGGCCTTAGAGACCCTCTCATTTTGCTGATTAAAGATTTGGAGCTAACACAAATTTCATAGAACAAGTCAGTGGCCTAGCTGTATACAAACATTTATTAAATAATTGCTAGTGCTTCAAACCAGTCTTACGCTGTGGCTACGCACAAAAGAATGTGATCTCTACCCTTGAGAAGGGAAACACATACATACACTTTGACAATCCCAAATGACTCCTGCTGCAGATAGAAAGTGCTATGGAAACAAAAAGGGAAGTGCAGCCATCCCTGTGTCTGTACACTAGCAGATTCTTCACAGAAGTTGTCTTTACTGTGACTTTTCTTTTGGGCTTAAAAAAAAAAAAAAAAAAAGCTCATTTCTGAGGATGAGTTGAGTTTGTAGTGTTGTGTTCTATCTGGAAGCCATTGCGGGTCACACTTTTCCTTTTCAAAGTGTAAATGCACGAAACTGACCAAGAACTTTTATATTCATTTCTCTTCCATAGAGGCAACGGTTCTGAGCTACGATGGGAGTATGTTTATGAAAATCCAGCTCCCGGTGGTGATGCACACAGAGGCTGAAGATGTGTCCTTACGGTTCCGATCACAGCGTGCATATGGCATTCTCATGGCAACCACTTCTAGAGATTCAGCAGACACCCTCCGCTTGGAGCTGGATGCAGGGCGTGTGAAACTGACGGTCAATCTAGGTAACAATTTGCCTTCCCCCATAAAACTAATACTGTTCACTTTTTGTTCAGTTTTGCCTGCAAACATTTATCAAGTAGCCTGTTTTGCCATGGAAAGTTATAACACTTAATGGTCTCATGTTCATCATTTAAGTTAATTTAGGTTTTGGGGGCATCTTTTTATTATTTTCATTTTGTTTAACATAATTTACCATTTTGTGATTTCTACCACTGAGGATTCTTAAAAGGGAAGCCATATGTATCAAAGAGGTTAATTGAAAATATAAATTATTAGGCTTGAAGAAGCCTCAATTTCGATTGTTATGTTTACTTACAGTCCAATTTGCTATAGACCCCATCCCCTTTCAGATAAATAAAAATCCGCCTACTTTTACTTAGATAACATATTTACAAAATATCAAATTTCTACTTTGTGATCAACAAGTTGCTTTGACTCTACCCTCTGGGCTTCTCCTTTGAATAGTGACCTTTGTGGTACCCCATCTTTTCTGTTTGGAAATACTGTGTGGTGATATTTTGCTATCAAACAGCAATCCACAACCCTTCAATGCCCAAAGTCTGCGGCCCGTAGCAAACAGCCATGAGAACACTAAAAACACAGACTCTTCTACAGAGAAATAATGCTTTCCTGCTTAATTGTAGCATTAGGGAAGAGTTACTACAGTAAAACCTCAATAAGCTGTATGAAATACGGGGGAAGGCTAGGCTGAATTAAGAAAGAGTCTGAATTGTAGACTTAAAAAATTTACACAGTTTTGTTTTCAATTACATTGAAAAACACAAATTAATAGCTAGAAAGGCTTAGTAAGGAAAGGTTTTACTAGGCTGATTTTTAACGGGTGGATAAGAGTTATCCATAATTAGGATGTTGTTTCATGCAAGTTGTGCAGTCAGCATACAGTGAAGTACTGGAGATCAGTTTTCTTCCTGAACTTGGTCGTTTACAACTTGTTTGTTTAATTTTTCTCAGGCAATCTCTGTTCTTACCAAAGAATTATAAATATTCTGCCCAATAAGTTGCATTATTATCATTAACTCCAGGAGGAGTACAAATTAATGAGGTTTTACTGTAATTCCAGGAAGTTCTAAACATGCACAATAATACATAAATTGAGAAAGAAAAATAAAATTTGAAACCTAGATTTACAAAGAGAGTAGTAAAATGTGATGAGCGTAAGGCATTTGTGGAAACCTTACCTACATTTTCAAATTGTGCTGGGCAGAATGGTAGCTCATAAAATATAAAATTATTTCAGTGATAGCTTATTACATACAATTACATTCAATTAATATTAGTTAAATTAAGTTAAATTAAAAGGGTGTTTTTTAAAGACCACTGAAGAACACACAGCACTCTCATTTACTGTTCTGTTAGAGTTCCCTCTAGTGGCAATGATAGGTTATTACAACAAATCAAAAGAAATCGCCTAATAGCAGTAAAGGGGCTGCTAGCCAAAGTGGAAACACTTATGGGTATTTTCCAACAGCAAAGCATTCTGTGGAAAGAGTTGTGTAGGTGCTGGTCCTTGGCTGTTTGCAACCACTTTTCTGATGCGGTTGACGACACATGACAAACTCAGCTATATGGAAACAGAATCTAGGTTTTTTTTATTTTTCATGTTTCCCCAAAGGCATTAAATACTACAACAAAACCCAGCAAATATTTATCTATACATAAAATAAACATAAGACATCCCACGCAGTCTTTTAAAAAGATAACCCTTATAATTACAGTCTGTGTTATTCACGTCAGCTGTTCTGCTCTTAGAGAATCTGCTTTTGTATAAGAAGAAAGCATAAGAAAAGGAAAATCAATAGTAGTGTTAACCATGACACTTATTACATAAAGATAACATTGTTAGCTACTAAGAGAAGCACAGGCTTGTGTGCTCTGAAGAATGACACTACTCCTTAGCCCCTGGAGGTTTCTAAAGGAAAACACAGTTGTTTCTTTCTCCTTCGATTAATAAAAGGCATGGAATCCAACCAACATCTGGCTGCTTACCTTTTTTTGCCTAGGCAAATAACAACAACAACAGCAACAACACATTAGAGTAAAGTGAGAATAATTCAACTTGCTCTCCATTTTGACCACCACAATTCTCCAGAGTTCTGTTGGCCTTTGTGGGATATTACTCTTTGAAGGTCCAAGATGTCTGAGCCTAGCTGAGCTTGCACTGCACCCCATTGTGACGGAGCACTTTTTAATTATGCTGAAAACAAGAATATGTTCTTTCACAAATGGGGAGAAAGTTGCAGCCAGTCTAAGCCAAGCATCTTTGACAGTTAACAACTCTTTATTTCACTTAGATTTGTCACCATGTAGCTTTGTTTGAATTGGCCATTTAAAAAAAAAAAAAAAAAAAAAGACCTTCTATCATTGTTTCCAATGTGAAGTTTTATAACAATGAATCTGGGTTCTAGAAGTATGTAAAGAATAAATGATATAGAGTGGCCATATTTGCATGTGTCTGTCCCCGGAAGGGTGGACTGTGATTTTATTGGATGTCTGCAGCTATTACCTTGAAGGATAAATTTTCATTTTTCATCTATTCTTCCCCATCTAGATTGTATCAGGATTAACTGTAATTCCAGTAAGTGCCTATTCAAAATTTTTAAAATGTTATTCCTCCATTATGATGTAAGCTAGTCCAGAAAAAAATGAGAGCAAGAGAAAGACGCTTATAAAACTCATGAATCCACTTTTGAAGTATACCAGTCCATCATCTGCGTTGTAAAAATTCATTTTGAAATCTGTCCGGCTGAAGACTTTCCTGTTGTAGTTCCTACCTGTAAATGGGAAAAGAAGTGACAATATCTTGTAACAGAAGGTGAACAAACCTCTATAGGCCTTTGAATAAGGCAAGTAGCATTTGTATTTTGCCTGATCTTGGACTCCAGTAGCTCTCTTCATGACCGAATTAGGAAAATAAAAAATACTCTGGGTCATATTTCCTTCACTTTCTGTTTTTACCTCTTAACTCAAAATACAGAAAAAACATTGAATTCCTTTTGAAAGTTACTATTAAACCCTTTTAAATTCAATCAAAGGTTTACTGAGAAAAATGTATTTTTCAAAGTATATATATATATGTATATGTATATGTAAAGAAAATTACTTGCCTAAGAGTTTTCTTGTTTATTGAGAGTATTTACATGATGAATTTTTACATCCTCATCACATATCTGCAAAAATAATCAAAATCCTTCAAATCTGTGATATGCATGCCAAATGATGAGTCAGAAAAGATGCATGGACTGAGTTTTATTTGACTATGGACCGGATAACCTGAAAGGATATAAGGACTGTGATTTTATTTTGAGTTGTAGCATTGCCTTAAGAGTAAATTTATTTTATTTCTTTACATAAATGTTCAGATTTTTTCCTTTCCAGGTTTTGCTACCACATTAAGGAATCTCCTCCAATGATACCAAAGTTGTTAGCTATTTCAACAAAACAGTTCTAACAAGATTCTAATCTCTCATTGTTGTAGTCCCTAAAAACATTTTCTATATCCTTGGAAAATGCTGAATGTGAGTTAATGAAGTCTACTCCCAAAACCATTGACTGTGTTTGCAAATAGCAATGTCATCCTCTGAGGAACAAAATGGTGGTCTTAAACTTACAAAACGAGCTTTATCTAATGAGAGATACATACTACTTTGAACACCATGTTTCTTACATCTCAGATTTGTCTTCAAATATTTTAATATTCATTTTAAAGTAACATAAATGTGAATCTTTCCTATCATAGCAATAAAAAGGTAACTGAATCATGACTTATGAAAAATTACATTAATAAACTATCACACAAGCCATGAACTATCATCTCAAACAGAACAGTTCCTGAAACAATCTCTCAAAGCTCTCATACAAGTGGGATTTTTTAAGTGTGCATCATCTCGTCTCAAACCCCATCCCCCACTTCCTGGGAAGGAGCACAGATTTTGCGAGTATAACCCCATGGTCCAGTCTGCTTTCAGTTCTTGGGCACTGATGAAGACAAAGCAGCAATCACAAAATATTTTTCCAAAGTCAGATTGTGCCTCAGTGGAGGTATAGATGTTCTTGATACTTGCTGAGTCTTAGAAAATAATGTGAGGAAAATATTCCTTTCTAGACTCCTGTTTTATGTACTCTTGTTTATTTATATTAAGCATACAATAAAGCATGAATTTTTAAATTTATAAAATGGAACTCTGTGAACTCTAGTATTTGGATTTCGAGTATGGGAATTAACCAAATCAAATGTAATTCCTTGTTTTCTAGCTCTGCAAATTGTTTTTGTTTTTGTTTTTGAAAAATATAGTTGTAATCTAATCACCCTTGTTAGACACTTCTCTTCATTTAGCTTGTATTATGAGATTCTAATATTAAGCTTAGTCTTTTTTTTTTTTCCTCTGGATATTCCACAGAATAATACCTTTGAGGACAAAGTTTTTTGCTGGTTAGTGAGATTTTTTCCTTTTTAAGGAGTATGCCTTACATATACATTATTTGAAATAAATGAATGATTGTGAGCTTTCACTGCACACCTCGGACAGGACTGCAAATGCCTTAACTTGACAGCAGTCACTGGAAAGAACATTCCATGAGCAGGTAACATTTTAATTTTCTTTTGCCTTTGTTTTACTTGGGGAATAGTGGGCAGATGTGGCAAGAACCCCAAGTTCCATCAAGAATTCATGTTATTACTCAACTTTAGGAGAGGGAGGAATTTGCATATCAAATAATGCAAATCTAACACACAGTGATTAAATAAGCAGAGATTTCCACCTGGAGTGCATTTCCTACCCAGTAAAAATATAAATAAAAATATCTGTATCTCAGTATAACTTGTAGTTTGAGAGATTGATTTATTACACTTATCCCCTGTGAGCTCTAAGTTTGTCCAAAACCGAGATGAATGTACATTTATTAAATCACAGCCATCTGCCACCACCGTCTCTAAAAATTATATCATACTTAGAATATTAACTATATATGAAATTAATATGACATACCTCACGTGATATCTTTTAAGAAAATTTCTGCAGCAAATATGCAAACTATAACACAAAAGATTATCTTACATTGAGAATTAATATTAAACTCTAAATTATTAAGGTTGGATGGAAACCTTTTCAAACTTCTCTACACTTCCTCAGAATTGCTCTGCTGTTTCTTTTGGTCACTCCGTCCTTCTTCATCTCTGCCCCCCAGTTTAGAGCAGATGTTGCTTGATAAGGGAAAGAAGAGCTAGCTGCTTGTATTCAGACCTGTGGGACTATAAGAGATGGCAAATGAGTTTCTTTCTCAACCATTTCTGTATCAGTAGTTTAGATGCAGCAATAGAAACTTCAGTGGACAGGCCAGGGTACCGCCTTTTGTTCAGGTCCCTTGGGGAAAGGGCAGCTTTGAATTCCAGAGTCCATCTCTGTCAGATTCTTTGTTTCCACCATTTTCACCCTCATAGGAAAAGCTGTCAAGAATTTTTAAATGGAAAGAGAGCCCGTTTTCATTTAAAAATCAAAAGCTTATTTTCATGTGTGGAGAGGGTACTTCTTTTAAAAAAAAGAACTGTCTCTATGAATAGTGGCCATATCAGTGTCAAAATATATGCTTTGATCTTTCAGATTACAAATGAAATGTCGCTGCACACAATCCCAAACCAATCCCAGATCTCTGACAGCCATTAGCTTATATCATTGCTAAAATATATTTGTCGTGTGCAATTGGAATTAAATTAAGGTCGGTCTGTGTAGATTCATGGCCTGGAAGGTGAGCACAGAAGTGTATTATCTATCATTCTCCATTCTCCTGTATCCAGGATAGAAATAAAGGAAGAGTCAGAATACTCTTGCCTTTCAGTCAACTGCAGTATTGAGAGCAACAGTCTGCCATCATAAAATAATCGTGTATGGAAGTTGCTTAAGGAACCACCATCTTGTAATGCATATCATTTCTTCTCTGGACAGTACTTCAAAAATGTAGATGAGACTTTAAAGTCACATTCTTCTAAAACATGAAGGGGAAAGAAAAGTATTTGGATTAATTTTAAAAAAGATATGTTCTAGATTATTTTGCAAAAAATAATTATTGTAGAAAAATACACTAGTACAAACTAGTCATTATGAAATTATTACCAAGAAAATCCAAATCAGACTGAATAGTCCTTTCTGACTGACACATGAATTATTTGCTTGAAAAGGTGTGTTTGACAGTCTCTTCTTTAGTTTCATATTAATGGATTTAATATGTCTTTTAAAAACTATGAGGATTATAAAGGAAATTTTCTCATCCTTAGGAAATTATCTAAAATGCATTATTAGTAGGATCCATACAGGCCATCATTCTTATTATGTATTTTTCTTGTTTGCCAAAGTGCATAGCCTAAAATCTTGGTTAACTCTGGGATAGAGTTACCAACACAATCTCAGTCTTAAAGTTGGTGTCCAATAGTTCCCTGTAATACTTCCAAACTCATTAGGTTATGTGTTTCTCTATATTTTTTTTTCTGAAAATTGGACCTTTGTAGTGATATACTGCATCTTTAAATTGTCCCAAATTTTATACTTTCTCTCTTATCTTAGTAACCTTAAAAATAATTAGTGCTGTAATCTTTAAAATATTTCATTGAAAATTTGAAAACAACACTTGTTCCTATCAACTCTAGGTGAATCCTAATTGTCACGTAAATAAATAAATATATAGTGGATGCAGGGAGCCTCTTGTGCTTTTGTTTTTGTTAGTTTTTCTTTCTTTCTTTTATTTATTTTTTGTTTACTTGTTTTTATCTTTTCAAATCAATGATGTAATGACAGAATGTCCTTCTTGCCCACAGAAGGCATGGGACCACCTCTGCATCCATATAAAACATTGATTTTAATATAAACTTGTGATCTCTGAGGTCTGTTTTGCTCGTTTGCATTATTTTGGTTTCTTTGTGCCTTGTTTATGTGTCTCTTCTCCTGCCCACTTGATGTCTCTTCCTACCAAGATTTACTCTTCTTCTCCACTACCAACATTGTTTCTCCTGTTCTGTTTCTTCTTGTTTTCTTACAAAAATAAAAATTCTCTGGGTTGAAAAAAATATTTTAGTAGGCCGGCCTTCCAACTATTTTTGGCTTCTCACAGAAAATGGTTTATCTAATGCAAAGACAACAAAATTACAGATGACATTAATGTGGACAAAGTGTCAGGGGTTAAAGTTCAATTCCTTTTATTTGCAGTTCGGTGTCTAAAGTATTCCAGAGGGAAAGAGAATGTGAGGCCGCGTACTTAACCTCACTTTGCACTCGGATAGAGTGAAGAAACACTCTGAATAGTGTTATTGGAAAATGTACTGTGATGGATGTCTGGAGTGGATAATAAGATCTTTGTATTATCATTTTATTACCAGAATGAAAAGATCAACTGGATATTAGTTATCACCCGTTTTTTTTTTTATGTGGTAAAAATGGAAAGCAATAAAAGAATGCAAAATGTCAACCAGTGGCACTTAAGCTATATTAAGTGCTTTGATCAGGCTGCCATTTGGCAAGCTACTTAAAAAGATAAGAGGAAATTTCTGGGGGCTGGCTCTTGTGAGTACAAAATGAATGTTCAGTTCAGAGCAGCTGCCTGATGCCTAAAGAGCAGACAACTGAGAAAGGGAATCATGTGCCTCAGTCCCCACACAATAGTTGCCTGATTGGTAGAGTTGTGTGAGTCCTTGTTTCTAGCCACTGGTGCTGTCCATCCGCCTAGGACAGGAGCTGCTCAAGGAATAAAGGGAGATGATTATATAAATACAGAACTCAAGAGTTTTTTGTTTTTTTGTTTTTTAGTTATTGTTATTAGTTATTTTTGGTTTTTTTTTTTTAACTGAAAGTAGATATGAAGGAAAAGAAAATAAAAGACAATTTTTATATGATTGTTTTAGGCAAAATTCTAGCATTAGATTTCTGATTAAAAAAACAAATAGCCAAAATAGGCAAAGGGAATTGGCACATGATAATGAGTCTTTAGAATAATATCAGAATTGGAATGAAATTTAAAGGTACGCCCAGTTGGATTGTCCACATTTTACATTTATGAGAATTATAAACAAGAGTATAGTTTTTCCTTGCACATTTAAATGGCTACATAGATCAGACAAATCTTAGTGTGAGCGTCTGATAAGTAGAAGATTTGGGTCCATTTTTGTGAACAATTAGTCTGTTCATTGCTTTTGTACAAATACAAAATGCTGCAGTGTTTTAAATGTGTGCAGGTTAAGAATTCCTCTTGAAATCAACTCAATTATTAATTGATTGGCTGAAGCATTTTCTGATTCTGCTGTGAAAGGCTGTATTCAAAGTGACGCAGAATTTCTGATTAGTGTGGACCAAATTCATCAAATTCTCTTTCATGGTTTAAAGTTGGCATTATCACAATGGCCTAGGTAGATATTCTCAGAAAGGCCTAGGAAGTTTCAGAAGAAACATTCAAACTTGATATTCCCTAGGTTTCTGCGAAAAGGAATTTTTCTTATATGCAACCAAATATCACCAAATGACCGCAGCCTGACATTCAGATGTTTTTGTTTGTCGTGTTATTAGAAAAATTTGGTTTCTGAATATCCACCACTTCCTTCACAGTTTTGAGTGTCTGTTTTCTTTTCCATTTCTTTCTTTCTTTCTTCCTTTCTTTCTTTCTTTCTTTCTTTCTTTCTTTCTTTCTTTCTTTCTTTCTTTCTTTCTTTTTCTTTCTTTAAATTTATATCCAAGTTAGCACATGGTGCAACAATGATTTCAGGAGTAGATTCCTTAGTGCCCCTTACCCATTTAGCCCATCCCCCCTCCCACACCCCCTCCTGTAACCCTCAGTTTGTTCTCCATATTTATGAGTCTCTTCTGTTTTGTCCCCCTCCCTGTTTTTATATTATTTTTGTTTCTCTTCCCTTATGTTCATCTGTTTTGTCTCTTAAAGAACTCATATAATTGAAATCATAAGATTTTTGTCTTTCTTTGACTGACTCATTTCACTTAGCATAATACCCTCCAGTTCCATCCACGTAGTTGCAAATGGCAAGATTTCATTCTTTTTGATTGCCGAGTAATACTTCATTGCATATATATATGTATACCACATCTTCTTTATCCATTCATCCATCGATGGACATTTGGGCTCTTTCCGTACTTTGGCTATTGTTGATAGTGCTGCTATAAACATTGGGGTTCATGTGCCCCTTCGAAACAGCATCCCTGTATCCCTTGGATAAATACCTAGTAGTGCAATTGCTGGGTCGTAGGGTAGTTTTATTTTTAATTTTTTGAGAAAACTCCATACTGTCTTCCAGAGTGGTTGCACCAGTTTGCATTCCCATATGTATTTCTTTTGGTAGGGATGTAACATTCCCATATTTATCATTGACCCAGAAAATCAAGGATAGAAACTTAAATCAGATATCTCTTGTCATTAATAAGACTTTTATTAATTTTTTGCACTTAGTTTATCTCATTGTGAGATAGATGATTAGAATTTCATTCATTTTAAAGAAAACAATAATAATTTTCTGTATTTGAAGTATTTGGTCTTTTTACTTATATGCCCTGATTTAGGTATCATAGAGAACTAACTCCTAAAATATCAAAAAAGACTAAAATGAACTCATTGACTTCTATTTAAAACAATCTGCAGTTTTTAGGACAGCCTTAATGTTCAAGGATGATCTAAAGTGCCATGCCACCACACTCATTTTACTAGTGTGCACAAACATAGATTAGAAAATTTTGTACAAGTTTTGTATTCCTGATTTTATTCAAAAGAAAACCACTAATAATTTATATCCTATCAACTGATTATCTATCAGAGGATATGAAAACATATCTTATGATCATGGATTTCAGTCCCTCATATAGTCCCTAGAGAGAAATTAGGTATCTGCTACCTGCTCAAATAGATGTATAATTTAAAAGATGAAGACTTTGTCTACCTAACTATGGGTCAGATATGTATGATTAATATAAGCATTCCAACTTAGCTTCCATTTATAGGATTATACACATTCTTAAACACCATGGTTTATGATGCAGAATATGAATGTTTTTTAAATCTTGGAAAACTTAGATTGATAGTTTTAAAAAGTTTTAGTCTTGAAAAATAGGTGTTTTGTTATTTGTTTAATTATTTATATATATTTTACTATCTTATGGAATTGGCAGTGTTTCCTGAGAAAATAGTTTGGCTATATGAAAATGTTTGCATAATTTAAAAATGCTGATTGTTTTTTTTTTAATTGAGACAAATTGCAAAAATAAAATGTAAAGATTTCATAGCCTAAGTTTCAAAGACATGCTAGGGTTCACATTTAGTAAGTTGGTTTCCCTGAAGATTATGGTATACTATGTAAAGACTCAGCGAAACATAAAATATAAAATTTAGTAATTTTCACTGATGTCTATAAACTCAATAATTTGCTTTTAAACTAGAGTTTTTGAATATTTTAACAGCAAAACTCATGAATTTACTTCCCTCTAACTCAGAAGTTATAATTATTCAAATACCTTTTATATTGAATTACATCACTATGTACAAAAAAATTGTTAAGCCAAATGGAAACTGTTACCAGGAAAAGTGGTTTTTTTCTAATCCACTTGAAAGAATATACTTCTTAAAAAATTGAAAAAGAATTAAAAGCTAATTTTTTTTTAAGTTGAGTATAATTGACACACAATGTTACATTCGTTTCAAGTGTACAATATAGTGGTCCAACAATTTTGTACATTATGCTCTACTTACCACAAGTAAGCTACCGTCTGTCACCATTCAAGGCTATTTATTACAACCTCATTGACTGTGTTCTTTATGCTGTGACTTTTATTCCTATAACTTTCTCGATCCAAACTGGAAACCTGCTTCTCCCACTTCACCATTTTGCCCGTCCCCCACCCCCACCTTCTAAATTTTTTAAATGGCAACCCCTCCCTCCCCTCTGGAAAGCATGACTTTGTTTTCTGTATTTATAGGTCTAATTCTGCTTTTTTGTTTGTTTATTTATTTATTTGTGTGTGTGTGTGTGTGTGTGTATTTCACATATAAGTGAGATCATATGGTATTTGTTTTTCTCTGTCTCACTGATTTCATTTAGCATAACACCTTGTTTAGGTCCATCCATGTTGTCACAAATGGCTGATCTCATCCTTTTTTATTGCTGCATGATATTCCATTATATATATATATACATATATATATATGTATATATATGTATATAATGTATGTATATATGTATATAATGTATGTATATATGTATATAATGTATGTATATATGTATATATAATGGAATATTATGTATATGTGTAATACACACATACACACACCACATCGTCTTTGTCCATTCATCTCTGGATGGACACTTGAGTTGCTTCCATGATCTTAGTTACTGTAAATAATGCTGCCTTGAATGTGGGGGTGCATATATCTTTTCAAGTAAGTGTTTTCTTTGGGTAAATACCCAGTAGTGGAATTATTGGACATTATGGTATTTCTATATTTAATTATTTCCACAATGGTTGTACAAATTTGCATTCCCACCAACAGTACACAAGTGTTCCTTTTTCTCCATATCTTTACCAACACTTGTTATTTCTCATCTGTTTTTCTTAGCTAAGAAAATACACTTTTGAATGCTTCTAAGAATTTATTTAGCATTGTTCACTATTCTTATCCATTAAAAACAATCCCTAAAAACCATGACTGGTCAATACGTTAGAACAATAATATTTTTTCTACAGTATTTTATGTTTATTTATATTGTACCTCTGAGTCCATTAATTTTTTAGTAGTTAAGAAATAGACATATATTCAGGTTACATTAGTTTTTTTTTTTATTTTTTTTATTATTATTATTTTTTTTTAATTTTTTTTAACGTTTTTTATTTTTTTATTTTTGGGACAGAGAGAGACAGAGCATGAACGGGGGAGGGGCAGAGAGAGAGGGAGACACAGAATCGGAAACAGGCTCCAGGCTCCGAGCCATCAGCCCAGAGCCTGACGCGGGGCTCGAACTCACAGACCGCGAGATCGTGACCTGGCTGAAGTCGGACGCTTAACCGACTGCGCCACCCAGGCGCCCCATATTCAGGTTACATTAGTTTATGAAAGTTTATTATAAGAACACACTAAAAGCAGATATAAACAGGAAATAATTTCAGTCACAACATGACAGGTTTTATGGAGCTTACAATCAAGAACTAGAAGATTGTTCAACATGCAGTGTGGCTCCATTGGCCCAGGTATTTTGTCATGTTTTCATCTGCTGCCACTAAGCCTCCCTTCTCAATGTTGTGCCATCATGGTGACTTCATTATCATCTGTCTTTTTTTCTGGTACTCCAGCTATTCCTGTTCTCTATACTGACTTGCTTCAGCTTGGTTGTAGCTTCTACTTCTTCATGTCTTCTGCTTCTTCGTAGCGTTTCCTCTCTTCCCTCATGGCTTCTGTTCTCTGTGTCCTTCGGCCTTGTGCTACTCCTTTACCAACCGTTGTCTCTATGTAGGTTATGTATTCAAAATCCCCTAGAAAGAGAACCTAGTGGATTCACTACTTATTCATATGCTGTTGAGTAGAAATTTCAAATAATGTCACTTCATAAGCTACTGACCAGATTTAGCTTTGGGGGCAGATGCCAACTGGTAACCCAGTCAGCTGTGATCAGAGCAGGGGCTGAGGCCCATATAATATACTCTCCTCAAAGGAATACAAGAACAGCAGATTTTCCACACAAGCATCTTTTCTCTAGGGTATGTGATTTAAAATGTTTTTACTTTACCCATAAGGATTATGCCCATGAGGATTACAATTTCTTCAACATATAACTGGCTAACATGTGTATAAGTCAGCTGGGAAAGGCTCTTTAAATTGGGGTGGGGTAGTGAATGGGGCCATCAAAGAATTTGAGGATTGAAATGTTCAGTATGCTCAGAACTCTTATCCATTTCTTTCATTTGTTACCAATGGGAGCAAAGAGCAAGATGGTTAAGAAGTGCATTATGAAAACAGTTTCCCCAAAGGTAAAGTAAGAAATCCTAACAGTATTTAAATTACCATTATTTTTATTCCACTTAATATTGGATTATTTGTTTGTTGTTATTTGTTCTTTGAATGCATCACTTATATAGTTGTGAGAATTCTTCACCCTCCCATCACCCTTCCCAGGACATCTGTAAAATTAGACTGAAAATATTTTGTGCATAGTACTACTGAAATAAATTAAATTTCAAAGTCAATTGCCTTTTTCTATGGATGATTATTACAGTTAAAATTCCTTTGGAAATAGGATTGAGGGTAAGAATTATCAATTCCCTTTTTAAAAATTTTGCATACAAAGAATATAGGCAGCCTGTGAATATAGGCACTCATTAAATTGTCAGATACATGGAAAATATCAACCTATTTTGGAAATCAAAAAATTTCCAGTGTAAATAATGTGCACTACTAGAAAATCCAAAGAATCCATGTGAAAATTAAAATCCAAATATTATAGAACTAATATACTATAATGGCATGACTTAAAATTGGTATTACTGATTTTTCATGCATTATGAAGGTGTCCAGTAAAAGAAAATAAAAAATAAATGATTTAATAAGTTATGAAAATCCCCTTGGAATACATACATATTCACCTCATAGTGTTGAAATAGATGAAAATGGAGGTAGAACATGATATTGGTTACAATAATATTAAAAAGTAATAAAATAGAAATAATAACCACATAGAATTCTGAAAGTGACAGTACAGGTGATGAGATTCTTGAAGTATCTTAATAATACATTTATAAATTAAATTATTTTATTTGAAGATTCAGTCCAATAAATTAAAATAGAAGCTTCACACTGTCAAAAATAATACTTGGGTAATCAGCCAATTCTTTAAACTGTTCAATGGAGGAAACTTAGTTCAAACAGTAAGCAGTAAAGAAATAATTGGTGTCTCCTATGTTTTGAGTGTCATCTGCAAAATTGACAACCACCATAACAAAATGGCTTCTCTGCAGTATTTCTGTAAAAAATATCCCTCAAAACGTTTATTGTTCCTGCTATACAGATTGTGGGTAATTTTTCATGTCTTGTTTTTGTTCATCATCCATACATTCTAATTTTTCTACAGTGTTTTTTTCTACTCTACCAATTTAAAATATGCAATGAAAGGCAAATAAAAGTAAAGGCTTTGGTAAGATATAATGGGAACCAATCCCACCATTATTTAGGACAATCTAGGTTTATACTACAACATATGTTTGTATTATGGTTTGTATATTTTAAATGTATTTGGAGACTAGTTTCCCACCAATGTTGACTTACAAAATAGTCAAAATGAGTCTCTTTTCAAGCAATGCTTGGCTCCTAATTAGAAATAATATTCATATTTGGAAGCTAGAGGAAATGGAAAATATAAAAGAGACCATTTCAGTGCTCAGAGAAGTATTTCACTCATATTTTAAATGCCCTTATAACACATAATACTTTGCATGTTACATACTTAATATATAGCACACTGTGTAATATGTGTTTCTTTAAAAATATAGGTATAGGATCATGGTCATTTGCAACCTTTTCTTTTAGCAACAAATTGTAAACAGTATACTCAGAATATGACTATGAGATGCAGTATTTCACAACCTAATCTACTGCTTAGCTTATATTTTATGCCAAAGTAATATAAAGTAGGTCCAGGTTATTGAGCAGGTTGAAGAAAGATAAATAGAGAGGAAACATATATGTACAAAAGTAAGTTTCATTATGATTCATCAGTTATCTCAGAGCAGTCAAATTAAAACTGATTGGGAGCATCTGTGAGCAAGATCTTGAGAAACAGACCATATTGGAATAATCTTGACTGAAAAGATACTTACAGATGCATTGCTATAAATTATCCTTGACTGTAACCCACTAAGCGGAAGCCTAACTAACATAACCTTTTCATAGGAAGATTGACTAGAACAAGCACACAGACATAACATTCCTTCTAGCAGTTGGTTGACTAGCTCCAAGGAACCTGCAAGTACTGTTTCCTCAAATTAAGCAAGTTAATGTGGCATAAGATTCAATTGGTAATAACTTGCTATAGTGGGACAAGCACCTTTTAAGAACACTTGATCATAGGAAAGTAGGCCATTCATTTTAGAAGATTTTGACCCAAAGCCACCTTCAAATATAGGAGTAATCACAGTAGTTTCCTTGTTACTACAATAATGGTTAAATACAATCATACCGCTCAATGACTAATTCATAGCAATCAATGACTAAAGAGTTAGCCTGATAAATAAGTAAGCTAAGGATGATAAAAGAAAACAATTAAGTTAGCACTGTCTGTTATTGCATTATTAAAATTCAATGTAAAGAAGGATTTAGTAAATAATCTTATCATTGCTTGGGAAAATGTGTATTATTATTTCAATTTTTATATCATGGATGAATAAGTTATCATGTGTTACTTGTCCATTACCTTTTTTGATGCAGTCATTGAGGAAAGGAAAAAAGATCACAACAAATGAGATACTACAGTTCAAGAGTTCTAAAGATAAAACATTTCCTATCACATTTCTTAGAATATTTTTTATTAAAAAAAATAGCTTTGTAATGTTTAAGACAAATACTGAAAAACAGATTTTCAAGCATCATAATGGCTTCCCAAGGAAAAGAAAGGAAGGGGATAAATAAATTAACAAAGGCAGGGACTGAAATTTAATTTTCTAATATGCTTTTTATTTTGTGGAGAAAGCTTCTTCAAGAATACCCCAAAAATACTGAAGGAGAGCTAAATTTTATAAATTCAATCTTGTATTTAAAGATATTCCAATGGACTTACATTAACAAGATAGGGAAAATAAAATACAGGTAAAGCCATCTTTCCTTGTAATATGAAAAACTTTGCCTTCTCCTTGGCCTTCTCATAAAATTAAAGTCTACAACTATTATAATAGTGTATTCTGGTGAGTAATGTTATATTTAATTAAGTAATCTCTGTTTTTTTTACTCTAAACCCATGACTTTTTAGTGAAATATTTAGTCAAATATTTATAAAATTCCAAATGCTCAATGTCTGTATGCTTTTTTCATTTTTTTTTCATTCAGATAGCTTGAAATTTTGTAAGTATTGCATAAGATGTGTTAAATCAGTATCAGTATAAATCAATTTAATCCTTTTCATGTTACACCAATGCTGAATACATTTTCTGTTCATAATTCTTACTTAAAATCACATTAACTATTTAGTACTTAATTATACCTGCAAGCTATCCTATTATGTGATAAGCATTTCTTGGAAATGATCTTTTTTCCTTAAAATAAAGTCACAGTCCAAATTTTTTCTTTCAGTGTATTAGGTGGATTTTATTATACTTCTTCCTAAACTTGCCAGTTGAGCTAGATTAGATTTAAAGTGAACTATTTTAAAACATTCTTTGAACAATGTATTTACATAATTTGTGTTCATTTTTACTGTGTTGTAAATGTAATTATATTCTTAAAAGGTAATTTATATTTCTTCAAATGTGTGTTTTTCACATTGAAAATTATTTACATTGAGGTATTTATCCTGGTCTGTCATAAATGGGTACAATCAATGTGAAAGCTATAGAGGCTAACTGTTTCTACTAGATGACTTAAAACTTGTTGATTCATTTGCCTAGAGCTATGATATAAAGCTAGATATGGAACAGAAGGGGAGACAGGTACATATACTAAAGTTTATTTTGTAGATAATAGAATGTCTTTGGTGTGAGTTAGGAAAATGGCAGATGAGTCTCTGTAGGGTGTTTCCAGCAGCTCTTCAAGGTTGGATCTTTTTGCAGACAAGGCCCATGTTTTCTTATAATTACTCATTAATTCTTGTATCCCTCAATTCCTGAACCAACTGTTTTCTTTGCATTTGGAAGTTATTGACTGCTAGCCTTAGGTCATTTTGCTCTCCCAGGCTGTACACAATATTAAATTTATTTTCAAGAGAACTGATCAAAAAATCTGTCCAAATAATTAGCCAGATAACTGAGTTACCCAAGTTCTCCAACTGTATGACTTACCGGATTCCATGCTGCCAAATATGATAACAAAGGGATGAAGCTTTCTTATTTCCTAACACTTCTAGTGAATGTAAGCATTAAAAGTTAATGGAGTTCTTTTTCTTTAACTCTTTGGCTTAATTCAATATCAAGAGATATTTCATCTACCACACACACACACACACACAATCCAACAAACTCTAAACAAGTACACCCATTCAATACACATTTAGTGAATAGCTGTACATTCAAGGCCCTAAGCCATAGATATAGTATATTTTCTTTGAAATTTTAAGCACAGTGAAGGGAAGATAATAATAATAGTAACAATATAATAGTGATATTATTATTATTTATTATTACCACAACTGAGGACTTACTGTGTAATAGTCATTGCTTTAAATTACTCAAATGCATTAAATCTATTTGTGTTGTAAAGTATCTCTATTACTAGCTTATTTTACAGATATAAATACTGAGGCCCAGAGAACATTAATAGATTACCCAAGTTCACACAGTTGGTAACTTACGGAATGCGGATAAAAACTCAACCTGGGAGTCCAGAACACATGCACTATACCAAGATATACACATTCTAGCACTTATAAATACACGAGGACAGGGGCACATGGATGGCTGAACCAGTTAACTGTCTGTCTCTTGGTTTTGGCTCAGGTCATGATCTCACAATTCATGAGATCTCTCTCTCTCTCTCTCTCTCTTCTCTCTCTCTCTCAAAATAAATAAATAAACTTAAAAAAAACCCACAAGGACAGATTTAAATAATAATCTAAACAAAACAGATAAATGTAATTAATTAGCATGTGACTGTTTTATTTCTCCACAGAAATTAAAATAATTTATAAAATGCCTTTCTTCTGTTGTTCGTGTTCATTTTTGAAAAACCAACATCTTGAAGCTCAAAGTCTGGCTTCGCATTATTTAGCCAAAGTACTTTTTAATTAGGGAAGGGTGTTTCCAATACTTACAATATAAGGAAGTGTGTCTTTCCTTAGGACTCTATAAACATCACCTTGCTTGTACAGAAAAGGCCAGTAGCTGTTCATAAAGGCTTTCTGAAGACTTGTCAGGCATGTGAGGAGACGTTAAAGAGGGAGGGAGAAGAGGGAGGAGTTACATGGCTTGGCAGGTAGCTCAGCCTCATGGCTGTTAGGAGGATTATTACTCTGTCACCAAGTCCAAGTCCTGATTGGCACCAGGCCTGGCAGGTAGGACAGCTCTGAGACAACTCCTCTGATACTCCAGAGGCCTTGCCATTAAGTGCCAAAGGATGGGGAAGGTGACCCAACGGTTCCTCTTAAGGGAATAAATGAAGTATTTTGCTTCCAGCCTTGTCTGCATATTTCCAAATACAGAGCTAAATGAAACTTAATAAATAAGCACAAAACTTAATTCTTCACATCGGGGATGGCTTCAGCAGCATGCAGTTTGCATAGTTACCCATGGCCCTAGGCTTAAAAGGACCTGTGCTTGAATTCATGGTCTGCTGTAACTGTCCTAAAATTCTTCATTTTGAACAAGAGCCCCACATTTTCAGTTTGCGCCAGACTTGCAAATTATTATGTTGGTCCTTCTCCTGGTAATGTTAGTAAATAGCAATAGAAGAATTTGGAAGTGCAATTTACCTGTGTCTAACATTAATTTTTAATTAAATTCCCTAGCTGATTCACAGTGATAAATAAAAACAAAAGAATTTTGCTCCCAGCCCAATACCTAGGCATGGAGAAAGATAAAATAGAAACATTTAATGAGGAGTTACTCCCCTCCTCCTCCTCCTCCTCCTCCTCCTCCTCTTTAAGCAGAGGTTGGATTGTTTTTTAAAGTAATTATTTTAAAACCAGAAACTAAAGGCAAAACCAAACAGCAGGCTGAAGGTGTCATAATTACAACCTGAGAAACACATCCTCTTGTCATTTACAGGTAGGAGGGCTGCTGCCAGGAACCATGACTCAGGCATCAAGCAGTGTGGTACTAGCATGTTTCTCCTGCTTTTCTCTCTTCCCATTATTGTCACAGTGACAAGGCTTGTTTCCATCTTTCCACTGGCTCCTGCCTCCCACCAGAGGTTACTGTCCTCAAAGTCAACTGCCAAATGAAACTTGTTACTATCCAGAAATGTGGATATATGTAGACACCTAATTTTATATGCACACACTTGCAGATATCATGCATTTTAATAAAAGCTGCTGTTCTAAATTTGTACAGCCAGGGAAAGTAACTAAATTTTAGAATTTGGTGGTCTTGGGGCGCCTCGCTGGCTCAGTAGGTAGAACATGTAACTCTTGATCTTGAGGTTTGTGAATTTGAACCCCCATGTTGGGCGTAGAGTGTACTTAAAAAAAGAAAAAGAGGCTTTACAATTGGCTTATGCCATTTAAAAGCTTTTTAAATTGCTTTCAGTTTTGTTATGTTGTTGTTTTACTGATAAGAAAACTCAAACCAGGAGCATTAAGAGGAAGACTCAATTAGCATAATTTGTGTTATGCTAGATTTAATGGCAACACTGATTCTAAAACTCAGGTCCACTGACTAATAAGTTCTTAACTATATTTCCATTAGTTCTTTCTTTAATACTCAATGTAAAAGTCTATGAGATAAGGGGACTTAAATTGTCTATTTATTTATGTGTATTTTACACATCAATACAGCATAAACTCCAGCACACAGAGGGCTGCCTCTTTTAATACTTGTTTTTATTGAAACAAAGCCACACCCATTTGTGTACATAGTCTATGGGTGCTTTGACCATACAATGGCAGTGTTGAGTAATTGTAATGACAACCACATCCTGGAAAGCAAATGTATTTACTATCTGGCCCATTACAGAAAAAGTGTTTTGACCACCTGATTGATTAGAATGCAAGCATCTTGAGAATCTAAGTTGGGACATACACATGCTGAGATCAGTGTTTTGCACAAAGTAATTTTTAAACTAAAATAATAGGGTGTGAGTGCCACATAATCCAGAATGAATAAGAGTAGTTAAATAGGGTAGACAACAGACACAATATGGACCATTCAGTTTTAAAATTTCATAATTCTAAGATGCTGTGGTGCTATAACTCCTAATTCAATTACTGGGTGCTATAGGTAGTTTAGTGATCTAAAGAATAATTGAACACTTGTGTAAATATAGAACCAATTTATATATGTATGGCAACACTAGATTTTTTTTTTAACGTTTATTTATTTTTGAGACAGAGAGAGACAGAGCATGAATGGGGGAGGGTCAGAGAGAGGGAGACACAGAATCCGAAACAGGCTCCAGGTTCCGAGCTGTCAGCACAGAGCCCGACGCGGGGCTTGAACTCATGGACCGTGAGATCATGACCTGAGCCGAAGTCGTCCACTCAACCGACTGAGCCACCCAGGCGTCCCTAGATTTTTTTTTAAATAACAGAGCTATGAAAACGTTAGGATGCACTTTACATAATGCCTTTCTCCAGCTGTAGTTGAAAAGACACAACCTGTTCTCAATAAAATGGAGGTAGTAGGTCAATCATTTCCAAAAGGCAAACAAAGTGGATTCCCACTTGCCTGTCATCTATGTAGATTGCTAGGTTATGGCTTTGCAGAAGCACCCATGAAAATCCCCATGCTCAATAAATGGCTTGAGTGAGAAGATTACTCCAATGAAAAGATAAGGTTATAAAATAGAAATTACTTACATTTGATGTTTAAGTCAACAAAAAGGAAATCCAGAGCCAATTGGTTTGAACTTTACTAAGAAATAGTGTAGCTGATACAGATGCTCCACTTATGTAGTTAACATCTTTAAAAGGTACAAATAGAGCTAATGACCTAAAGGGTATGTAGGAATCTCAGCTTTGTGGCCCACATGTCTAAGTGTTTTAAAAATCAAAATATAATAGGTATGGGCTTGCTTTTCTCCAGCCACTTCCATCTTTTAACTCCAGAGACAGTTGTCATTTTAGTGTACTAAACATCTTTGATCACATTGCTTCATAGATTCCTTAGCTTTGTTTGATTCCTCTCTATTGCTCTTTACTCTTTTCCCCCCACTTTCAAAAACTAGTATAACTAGTTCACAAAACATTTCCACACAAGGCTTTCTTCCAAAAAGGTTCTAAAGTTACTATTATATGTATTTTGCTATATATATTTTGGTTCAAAAAATATTCATCACAAATATGAAAATAAATTTAAAATACACTTGCAAACAAACCTGATATTGGTCAGTAGAGGTTCATTTAATCCTGTTGGAGATAGGTAGATAGATTAGAGAGAGAGAGGTCTAGACAGACTAACCTCCCATGGAACTATCTGTAAAATTAAAGAGTTGGATTAATTATCTGTACATCTCTTAGAAGCTATTCCTTTCTTTACTAAATAAATTCACTTATTGATTTATGTCCCACTACTTTCAAACAGAATTAAAATGATTAAGAAATATTTTTAAATAATTCAGTGTGGAGAAAAGACAATATGAAGAAAGAAAGAAAGAAAGAAAGAAAGAAAGAAAGAAAGAAAAAAGAAAGAAAGAAAACAAGACTAGAAAATAATATAGTTGATCAAATTAAGTGCAAATCCTAAATCTTGGTTTCCTTATGGCTAGAAATAAGGAAAGGCAATCTATTCCATAACTCACATGACCTACAAGGAAATGGCCTACAAAATCTTCAGATGAGAGCCTATAAATTTGTATTTTACAATCAAGGGTGTGTTGAGAACTCATGCAATAGGACTGATAATGCACATAAACTAACAATGGTACCTTTGGATACCTCTGGTCCTTGATATACATAATAAATAATGTTCTGGAAGAATAGGCTTTTTTTTAAATTCATAAATGATTTATGAATCTTTTCTTTTTAATCAGATCTGATTTTAAAGGAAAGGGTTACTTGCAAATGATTTTTAAAAGCCTTTCTCAAGTTTTCTGATTTAAAAAAATCATCCTTTTTCTAAAAGGGAGAAACGAGCCAGCTGGATTCATAGATGTTCTGGGTGCTGCCTTGGGACCAAGTTAGCCAGCTTCATTTTTAAATTTTTTTTATTATACTTTTATATTATAATAATTATATTATTATAATTTTATTAAATTTTTTTAAATAATTTTATTTATTTGAAGAGAGAGAGAGAGCACAAGTGGATGAGAGGCAGAGAGAAGGAGAAACAGAATTGCAAGCAGGCTCCGTGCCATCAACGCACAGCCCAATGTGGGGCTCAAACTCACAAACTGTGAGACCATGACCTGAGCCGATATTCAAGAGTTGGACGCTTAATCGATGGTGCCACCCACACGGCCCTAGACTGCTTTTTAAACAGGAGGACAGCTCCCACTTTACATCGTTTCTATATTCTTTATGCAAGATTACAGGTGGCTAAAGAATAATTTCATTGATTTAAAAAAAAAATAATAAAATGACTAGCCCAGCTTAGCTCCTGGATTTTCACATTTTACCCTATATTTGTTCGGAATAAGGCAAGCTTAGAGGGAGACTGGGTCAGAGTCTCCAACACTGCCCATCCCTGATCTAATATTTTAAACTGAGGAGAGAATAATTTACCACAGTTAAAAGAAAGAGTTTCTTAAAGATCGCTATTTTACAAAATCACCTTCTGAGCTGTGATTTTGTTTCCTAAGTGAACTTGCCCATAAAGCAAGGACATATCTTGGTACATGGAACAGTGTATTTCCTGCTCCTGACTGACCATGTACTGATTATTCAGTGCTAAATTTTGAGTAGTGCCAAGTTGACAAAAACAGTTCTCCTTAAAATGTGACTACATAAGTTAATAGATCCATTTGCTGGCATACATCAATATTGTCCTACTGGATCCATTTGACTTGAGTAATCGGTCTACAATAACTCTCTGAAGTTCTCTGTTTCCTCTGTCTATACATATTAACATAAAAATGGTGAAATTAACAAAGATAATAATTAAATCTCATAAATTTAGAGAACTTCACTATAATATTGCACTCTTTCATGTTGCCACAAGGTTAGAAAATAGCGCGGGCCACTTCTCTCCCTTCCAAGAATGACAGAATTTTCAGGTTGGGTTATTGGAGAGCATTTTTGACATGGTCTTACCAGGTATCCTCATTTTACAGATGGAATGTGCGGAACAGGAAAAATAAATGACTTACTTAAGATGACATAATTAGTTGATGACAGCCCTAGGGAAAAAATCCAATTTTCTCCACCATCCCCTGCTGTAGTGAAATTGGAGTTGAAAAGTCATTAGCAAATGTGGTTACTAATCTGGTCAAAAACAGACATCATCCTTTATTAAATGTATTTCCTAGTGGTTAAATCAAGGCTCTGTAAAAGTAGTAGATTTCAAAGAAGGATTTATTTGACTACTGACTCTACCCCTCACCCCCCCACACACCCCTTCCTCTACTATTCCTCAAGTTGCCCTTATCTTCAACCCTTCTTAGGAGTAAAATTATAGACACACAAGAACCTCATACATGGGTAGGTTGCGAAAGGACAATCAAGTTGAATCAGACTGAGGAAAACTGAAATGCTTATGTGTCTACTTCCATTTGTAATTAATAAACTTAAATGTATGCACATTAATGAATTTTAGCTGCAGAGTCACCAGAAAATCTGTTGAATATCACCAACTAGAAAACACTTATAGCTTAACTCCTGTTGAAAAGAAGTAGTATTTATTCTTGCCTGAATTTCACCTTAGATGGAGAACTAATTGTAGTCAGGAACTGAATCGTACAGTCAGATCTTGGTGTCCTTTAAGAAGTTCAGTCTAGTTCTGCATAATATAATGGGAGAATGATTTAAAGAAAGCTCACTAGACTGCCAGTCTAGGGACTTGGACTCTTCATATGAACAGTGGAACATCATCTAATTGCTTCTAATCTCAAATTGTATGTTTGTAGATGGCTCCGTGAGCTTCTCTACCTCCTATGTCCCTTCTAGTTCTATAATTCTTTAATGTAGCTTTATCTTATAGAGCTGACTTTTGATTCAGTCTGGTTAAATACTGGCTGTTGTCATTCAGCCACATTGCACCTCTTATTGTCTGCACATCATTTTGGGGCCTGTGGAAAGGACACTAGAAGGGGCTTGGACAATCTCAAGATCTCAGTCTTAATTCCAGTCCTTACTGCCTCTGAGACTTATAATCATACACTTGACCTTTTTAAGTCTTCTTTCTTGACTAAGAAATTGGGGGCGGGGGTAACTCTATGGCTTAAATAATAGATTACAGTAAGAATCAAGTGAATAGATTAAATATTCTAGATTAAATAAAATAGAAATAAATTTTAACTCTCTATAAAGCATAAGGAATGATTATAGAAACAATGCTGTGGACTTTCTTTAAAATCTTTAAATTATTGCTTTCTAAGTCTGCTTAGAGTCCTATAACAAAATACCATGGACTATGTCACTTAAACAGCAAACATTAATTTCACACAGTTCTAGACTCAGAGAAGTCCAAGATCACTGCATTGGCAGGTTTGGTAGTTGGTGAGAGTTCTCTTCCTGGCTTTCAGACGGCCATCCTTCTTTTTGTGTCCTTGCATGATGGAGAGAAAGAACTGTAATGTCTCTTCTTATAAGAGAATCAATCCTATCATTGGGTCTACCCTCATGACCTCATCTAAACCTAATTACCTTGCAAAGGCCCACATCCTAATACCATCACATTAGGGGGTAGGGCTTCAACACATGAACATTCAGTCGATAATACTCACATTCATGCTGGGAGAAAGATGTTACTTCCAATATTTTGATATCCCCCAAAAGAAGAGGAAATCTCAAAAGGAATTGTGATCATTCATGGCCTTAGTGACTATAATATTGCCATTAAAATTTTGAGAAGAGGACAAATGACTAAATGACTCTCAAACTCAAAATTACAGCAGTTAAGCCACCTTTCTTTACCAATTCCATATGTTTTAAATGTGAGAATGTGAGATCTCTAAGGCATTATGGAGATCATCTACATCATCTCTTGCCTTTTATAAATAAGGTTGCTGAGACCACCAGAAGCTTAATGTTCTAGCAAATTGCTGATTATGGGTGGACTCAGTCCCAAAATGATGACCCTCCCTCTGTATCATTCCTGTAGTACCTTTTAGAGTTGTGGTGTTCTGTTTAGAGATGTCCTTCCTCCATAACTTATGTAGAGGATGGGTCAGATGTCGTGACATGTAATCATTCTGTAGAGCAAGGTGGAAGCCATGACAAAGAGCAGCTTTCCCGTCTCCATCTATTCATTTAGATGTAGAGACACTGAGAAGTTTCTAGCCAAAGGTATAGCTGGGAAGCAGGCTAATGCAGGGGAGAACATGCAGACTTTGGTCAGTCAGACCTAGGATGGAACACTTTTCTATCACATTTTAGCCCTGTGACCTTGGGGCAAAAAGTTTTTGTTTTCTAGGCCTTCAGTGCCACATCTACAAAAGGATAACGATGTAAAGATGAAATAAGTTAACAGATAAGATGCCCGGAACACAGTAAGCATTTGCCAGCCCCCAACTACTTTCCTTAGTAGCAAATCAAGGACTAGCAACCACAATTCTTAACTTCTTGCCAGTGCACTCTCCATTACACTTCAAGTTGCATAGATAACATTGTTTTGAACTGAGAATATTAAGTGCATTTTTTAAAAACTTGTCTTCCAAAATCAATCTCTCCACATTTTTAATAATGCAAGAAAGGAGCTTGAAGTTGGCCCACAGAGATTTTTATGAACCAAAGGGTTATTTTTAATTGGATTTTGTGCCTGTTGTTATGGAAATAGTTGTTTCATAGATTAAGCATTATGACTTAAGAGGAAGATCAAGCCCAGAATGGGGTATAATGATGATATCACCCTTAAGCTTCTTTTTCTTGACAAAACACTTTTAAAAATAAGAGAATGGGAGTGAAGCTGCTTCAAAAGGACACATTTCTAAGGAAAAAAAAAGTCTTCCCTATAAAAATAGCTTTAACATGATATATTCTCTTTTCAAAGATCAAAACTAAGAATGACCCTTGCTGCCGGTAGGATACTAAGATTCTGCAGAGTTATTAAGCGCTTCTTTCTTCACTGTTGAAACTAGAAAGAGTTCCTTTGATCGTGGAACTTGCTTTCAACATTGGCCTCAAAGCTTTTTTTTTTTTTTTTTTTTTTTGCAGTTGCTGAACTAACAGGCTTCCTCTAGTTATTTAGTGATCAATCTTTCCGAACTATTCTGTCCAGACTAGTTTTTATTCATGTATCTGGATTGGATGTGTAATTTAAAGAAAATGTGTAATTTTCTTCTCTAAAGAAACAAAGAAAGATTCTTTGTAACCTTCATGATGGTTTCCTTTAGAGACATGAAGCAGTCCATACTGCAAAGTTTAGCTTATCTCCCTGGTTCACTTTAAGCCCCAGAGAATACTCAACCACGGAAGGCAGAATTTACATCAGTAACATCCTAAGAGAGAAATCAGGGCTGGATGGATAGCCAGCAGTGCCAGAAGCAAACAACAATCTCTTGTTGGATAGACTACTGAAGTTCTTCCACTTGGTTTTCTTACTATCTCTCTCTCTCCCTCTCACTTTGTTTCTTCCTCCTTCTCCTTGACTTTTCTGTGTTCTCCTAAGATCCTTGGACATTGATTGGTTTTGCTGGTATAACTTGGTTGAAGAAATTGTGAAGCCAATCCTGATCCTGAATCAGTTGATGAAATTCAATGGTGTCACTTTTTTCATTACTTTAGCTTACCAACAAATTTCAGTCCTTGCAAAACACACAGGGGAAAAATCCATCACCAAATAATGTATCTTTAAAAACTTTTCATGATTTTTTCTTAGTGAATCATAGTATCAGATTAGTAGAAATGTTTTATTTTAGTTCAAAAATTTTTTCAAGTTATATTAAAGGTTTGTGGGGTTTTTTTTCCTTTCTTTGTTTCTAAGTGGCAAAAGGATGTTTGTCTAAGTTTCTCATTTCACTGATTTCCATAAAACAACTTTCTGAAATAGTATGTCTGTTCTAAGCCTCTATAAATTAATTTGCATAGATTTAATAGATTCACTGGCAGTTACTCTCCCAGGTGGCTAATTTTCTTTTGGTCCTCAGCTGGGAATCCTTTCCCTCTAGTGCTGTTTAGTCTCACTTTATTTTCTTTCCGACTCATCACTTGGACCTTTATTGGCTGTGACTTCTTTTTTTTTTCTTCATTTCCTAAGAGTCAATACTCCTATCTAAACCCATTTTCTGTGCCTTCACTGGACTTAGTTTTTAGACACAACATTCCATAAATTTAAGAACTTGGTGAATATTGGAGGTACATGACGTAAGAGTGAACAACAGCTGTTACATAATATAGTGCCCAGCGCAGTCTCCTCACCAGAATCTAATCAGCCAGTTGCGCTAGCCTGAAGATGCTTAGCTAATTACTTAAGGTCTGCTCTCTCCCCGAAGTCAGAGGTTACAAGACTGCTATCTACTTCATTAGCGAAAAAGTGTTAACTATAAAGACCAGAGAATTCCTTAGGAAAAACAAAAACAACAACAGCAAAAAGTGTGTGTAAATTTGGGAGGCTTCCTGATGCTGTATTGACTGTGCCTATTTATGACAACAAGGTTCATTCACTTGTCTTTGATCAATGCATAATGTTAAAGATTCTTCTTAAATTGTCACACCTGAATGTCTGTTAACTTGTCATTTTCCTTGCTTGCTCTGACTCTAATGGGTTTGAAAATTGATCCAGCCAGTCTCTTCTCTCCTTTCTCTCTCTCACCTCTTCCTCTCATTTCCTTCTCTCTTGTCTCTCCTCCCTCTCCCGTGCCTTCCCCCTTACTTTGTCTCTTTCTCTCACTCTCTGTGAGGTTCATTTGCTTGACTGATTCTGAGTGTCCATAATGACTGTTTGGCATATCCTACAGGCAAAGGTCCCGAGACCCTTTTTGCCGGCTATAACCTCAATGATAACGAATGGCACACAGTGCGTGTGGTCCGTCGAGGAAAAAGTTTAAAGTTAACCGTGGATGACCAACAGGCCATGACAGGTAAATCCCCCTGTTGTCGTTGTCTTTGCTTTTGCTGAAGCTTTAGACTTTCCCATGTCTTGCAGGTGACTATAAAACCAACTACACAACTTGAAGCTGATACACACAGTTCATTTTTTATTCCAATTTCTCCAGCAATGATTCCATTAAATAAGGAGCATGTTAAATGTTTTTTTTTTCTCTCAAACAAGCACTACTTTTGTGTCATGTTCTTTCCTATTTAATAATTCAAGAAGACATTATATAGTTCAGTGTTGTGGGTCATAAATATCTTAGGGTCTCATAAAATATTGAAGTCATTGTTTACATGCCAATTTCTGTTCAATTTCTTTGTTATATATTTTGGCAATGAACAGCAGCAAGTTCTACATTTCACTGTCTGGGTAAATTGATAGATATGCTGGCATTCTGTCAGCCGAACCACTTTTTCATTATAAGCTATAATAGATCATTTCTGGCCATTTACCTCAGTTGGTTAAACTCTAATATTAAGGATGTCAGGTTCAATCCCTGATATGTAGATTCTTAACTGAGGTGAGCCATATAAAAGTCCACCCCAGAGATATAGGGAAACCAAATGAAAGAGGAATCGGTGTTGTGCCTTTATTCTCTCAGCTGAAAATAACTCCAAACACATGACCTACTGGGATGTTAACTCTTTTTCCTTTTTAGAGAACATCTCTAAAATAATTATTTTAGTACATAGCACAAGATAGTTCTTGTGCAGCAGAGAAGTGTGTCCTACATTCAGTCCTAAGGGGTTTCCATGATCAGAGATCAGTTGATTCTATCAATGTGGAAATAGCATGTGTGGGATTTTAACTTTTGAGAGAATCATTTCTGAGTTCAAATGAAGAAAACTGCAGACTTAGGGATCTCTTTACTATCTTATAATTCAATAGCCTTTTATGGCTCTCCAAAACTCTTTTCTATATGTAGGGGCAACTTTTTTTCAGAATCACCTGAACAGCTTTAAAAGGACCAATTCCTGGCCTGACAACACAGAGAATCAAGGAACAGTACAGTAATTTTTTTTCCTTTTGTTTTTATTTTGTTATTGTTTTCGGTTTGGGCTTTTTTTCATATTTAAAATCTCTTGAGAGGGGACTCTCTGCAACTGGGTCATGGATTAGCAATTGGAAAGCAAATGTTATATTATTTTATTCTCTGAGAAAGAAAATCAACCAGAGAGTGGTTAGCCTAAGTCTTTATTCAAAATTGCCAGACAGGAGAAGGTTCTAAAGGAACTGTGTGAACCTGGTGAAGGAAGGCAGAATTTTTGCAGGGCTTTGACAAGAGTGTCAACCCAAGTTCAACTAGTTTTGGTCAAGGACGGGTCTTAGAGGAATGGATTGTTTTTGTAGCATCCATTGTCTGGATGATTTGGGTTTTATTAAAAGGAGTAGAAATGAGGAGTTTGTGTCTAAGGTCATATGCAAGAGGTTGTGAATAAATAGCTGCCGGGGACAGGATATGTGAAAACAACAGGGGAACATTCTTTTGTCCCTAAGTATGTCTCAAATCTCACACAACCCAGTGAAGCAGATAGGGCATATGCATTTTCATTAAAAAAAATTTTTTTTTTAACATTTATTTATTTTTGAGACAGAGAGAGACACAGCATGAACGGGGGAGGGACAGAGAGAGAGGGAGACACAGAATCGGAAGCAGGCTCCAGGCTCTGAGCCATCAGCCCAGAGCCCGATGCGGGGCTCGAACTCGCGGACCGCGAGATCGTGACCTGAGCTGAAGTCAGACGCTTAACCAAGTGAGCCACCCAGGCGCCCCCTGCATTTTCATTTTAAAGAGGAGGAAACTGGGGTGCCTGGGTGGCTCAGCTGGTTAAGCATCTGACTTAAGCTCAGGTCATGATCTTGTGTTTCGTGAGTTTGAGCCCCACATTGGGTTCTGTGCTGACAGCTTAGATCCTGGAGGCTGCTTAAGATTCTGTGTCTCCCTCACTCTGTGCCCCTCCCCTGCATGTGCTCTGTCTGTCTCTCTCTCTCTCTCTCTCTCTCTCTCTCTCTCTCAAAAGTAAATATTAAAAAAATTTTAATAAAAAAATAAAGATGAGGAAACAGTTTCAAAGGGGTTAAGTGACTTATGTTTCTTTGAAATGCCACTGTTACCAGAACTTAGAAGAGGACCTAGGTTTGATTTTATTGCTATTATTGATGATTTGTTTTTTGACTCGTGGTCAAAACCTCTACAACACATACTTTCCACACACATCATGTCACACACATCTTAATAGATACATACACATCTATATCTAAATAGATATACACACAAGAACTCACACAAGAACTGACAATTGGTGCAGTAGATGAGGTACTGAATGTTTGATGTAAGCAGTTTATGATCTTGGAGTTCAGAAGAGAGGTTGAGGACCTTGGTTTCAAAGATAGCTTAAAGCAATAGATGACATTTGAACTAGGCTTTAAAGAGAGAGTAACACAGATGATAAAAGTATGTGAGGGAACATTCCATACTGGGGAGAAGGGCTTCAATGGTGCTACACGGACTAATGTTGAGGAGACAGTTTTGTTTGGTCTCATGCATCTATATGGTAGTTGACAGGGCTAAAATGGCCTTTTGGAGCAAATAGGTCAGTGTGCTCAAGGCATTCATTTTTCGTGGACCTTCAGGTGATTGGAAATCCTGAGAGTATGCTGAGAGAATATGTTTTGAGCAAAATGAATCCTTTGTCAGTGTAGTATATGCTTTAGGATATAAAGTCATAAGTCCTGAACTACAGTGGATGAAGAAGGGATAGAAACAAAAGTATGGGGCAACATATTTTGCTAAATTTTATTTACAAATAGTTTCCAGTTTACAAAAAAACACTCAAAAATAAAAACAGTACAAAGAACATTGATCTATCTTTACTCTTGTGAATGTTGTATCCCATTTGCTTTAACATTTTGACTTTTTTTTTCATAACCAGTTGAGGAAAAATTAAATACAAAATGGCCCTTTACCCGTAACTATTAAAGTGTGCATTTTCTACAAATAATGATATATATATAACCTTACACAACAAAGAGTTACCAACTTCAGTAAGTGTTGCTCAGATGCAATATCTTTGTTCTGTTCTCCATATTACAATTTAGTGAGTTGACCTAGTGTTGTCTTTTATAGCATTTCCCCTCTACAGTGTGCAGCCTGGGCTCGGACACCGCATATAGCTTTCGGGTCTCTTTAACCTGCTTTCATCTGAAACATTTCCAGCAACTTTTTTTTTTTTTTGTCTTTTCGTGACATTGACATTTTTGAAATATATAACCTTCCCACCTTTTATCACTGTAAAGTCACTCATTTTATGTTTGATGTTTTCTCACGATTGAATTCAGGTTTTGCATTTTGGGTTGAATTCTGCATTGGTGATATTGTGGCCTCCTTCTAGTATCCTGTCTGAAGGCATGAGACGTCCGTGTCCTTTACCGGTGATTTAATTTAACCACTTGGTCAACACATTGTCCATTTTCTCCACTACATGAACAGTATGTTTTCTCCCTCTCCACTAATAAACTGTCTGTGGAGAGACATTAAGACCATAAAAATATCCTGTGTCTCTTCAAAATTTCACCCTACATTTAGCATCCATTGAAGATTTTCTCCTGATCCAGTCTTTAGTGCAGTAGTTACAAAATGATTTTCTAATTCCAGCACTTCCCATCCTTTCTTCTTTCCTTCCTTCCTTTATTTCTTCCTTATTGGTATGGACACCCAAGTTTCTATGTTTCTCAAATAGTTTATAATTACTTTACTTGATTATTTTGGTGCTCAGATGGTCCCAGTTTGAGTCCATGAGCCAGTGTGAGTCCCATGAAGTTGGTCTTTGTTATATTGTGACATGTCCCACCCCAACATTTTCAGGTTTGTGTTTTGTTTTATTTTGTTTTGCTTTTTTAGCATTTTCTTACTTACTTTATGTCATGACAGGATATTCCAGGCACAGCTTGTACCTACCATGCCCCAGCTCTGGAATCAGCCATTTTGTCTTCATTTAGTCAAGATTGATATTAGAGACCAAAATCTGGGTGGTTGATGTTGAGATACTCTCAATGCTATTGGAGTTATCTTTGTTTCCTGCCCTTTTCAGTAGGCAAAGATAGGAAAATATATTCAAGGATATACACATAAACCTGAATGAATATGTAAATACACACATGGAACTAAAGAATGTTCCCTTGTGGTTTTCACATGTCCTTGTCCCCGGGTAGCTGTTTACTCACAACCTCTGACACATGACCTTAGACACAAACTCCTCATTTTTACTCTTTCTGATAAAACCTAAATCATCCAAACAGTGGTTTCTAGTTTACAAAAATGCATGTGCACATAATCATGCATATACATATATTTTAGAAAAGATGAGTTCACAGTGGTACCTCCATATCTACGTCCTTGTTTTTTGACTTCCCCCATTCTGTGTTTCCATGTTCTTTCTTCCATGGTGGGATCCTTGCCCTCAGTGATGTCAGTTACTCATTTCTTCAACCCAATAATGAATCCAGAATAGTGTGTGGATTACTTGAAGTTGCCTATAACACTACAATTAATAAACCAACTAAAACAAAATTCAGGATTAGTTTGTGATTCTTCTCATTCCTCATTCTTAAGACTTAGCAGGTAAAATTAAACGCTGAGTTTGCAAGTAACTTTGGTTATAACTTGGCTTATTTCCTTCCTTCTTTCTTTCCCTGCCTCCCTTTTTTTCCTTTTCTTCCTAATTTCCTTCCTTGAGTGTAGTTATAGTCTCCATTTGAAATATAATTAGTTTTCTGTATTTCACTTTAGCTTTTCCTTCCCATTCCTATTTAATTACATAAGTACGTTGTAAGTATGTACAACATTAACATGATTTTAAAAATCAATGCAACACATTTTGTATTACGAAGTGATGAATAGGGGCACCTGGGTGGCTCAGTTGGTTAAGCACCCAACTTCGGCTCAGGTCATGATCTCACAGTTTGGTTTGTGTGTTCCTGTCCCATATCAGGCTTGCTGCTGTCAGTGGGGAGCCTCCTTCAGATCCTCTGTCCCCTCTTTCTCTGTCCCTCCCCCACTAGTGAGTGTTTTCTCTCTTATCTCTCTCAAAAATAAATATTAAAAAAAGTAACAAATAGGGTGTGAATATGATCAGTGTAACAAAGAAAATTCCAGAAATGGCCCCTAAATGAATTGCCATCTGATTTTCATAGAAAATTCAAGATACATATTTTCAATTACATAGATTCCAACCAAACTTCTAAGTTAATGAATTGCCTTCTTCAACTTGCAGTAAATACATCCCTTTGTTTACTTAAATGGCCAGGCATTTATCTACCACCAGCAATCATAATGTTAGGAAACAGAATAAACAGATATTTACATGGATGTGGGATGTAGCTTGTAGATGTAGGAACAAGTGAGTGACCTATTCTGTGGGGGACGCCCAAGAGAATTGACTCTATTGAGGAATCATTTCTAAGCTACTGTTGCAAGTACCCATTTCTGCTCCTGGGCATGGACTAGCTCTTCAAGGCAAAGTTACTCATATTTCCTTGCCTGGTTCATATTAGGATTCTGGCATCCAAGACTTCATTAGGAATTCATAGGTCATTGGTGAGGTTTGGCTTATGATCTGAAAGAAAAGGAATCCCTTTTAGAATCCCCAACTTTGGAGGACAAATATATCCTAAGACATTTGTTTAACATGTTTTTGTTCAGCATGTATTATTAAAATTATAATATGAATCTTGATCCACCAACTCGGGTATGTAAGAAATGGGACATTTCTTAATTGTCTTTATATCAATTTAAATCAGCACAATTTAAATCAACAAGGCCTTAGGCCTCTCTTCTGGATTTACAGGATATTTAATCATAGTCTGTTTTGCCCCCACTCCCTATTCCCAAACTTGGATCATATGAGTCTCCTTTTGTCTTCCCTCTGCACTTGTTCCCACCAAAAACACTTTTTTTTTTTTTTTTTTTTTTTGTCCTTTGTCCTTTTAATTGCAAGAACCCTGTTGCTCCTGTCCTAAGTGGGTGAATGGATCTTTGCTAATTCCTGCAAGGAGCTGTGGGCTGCAGTCCAGTCTTCCTATGTTTACCAATTCTCTCTGAAACTTTGACCCTGAGCTGAGAGCAGGATGATGGAATGAGTTGTACTTCTAAATCCCACCAATATTCTCCTATCTCCAGTCAGTGGTAATCCCATCATCTTTATCAGCCCTCAAATACACTCTGTTCTCTCCTTTTCTTTCTTTCTTTCTTTTTCTTTCTTTCTTTCTTTCTTTCTTTCTTTCTTTCTTTCTTTCTCTCTTTCTCTCCCTCTTTCTCTCTTTCTCTTTTCCTTCCTTCCTCTTTTTTCTTTCTTTCTTTCTTTCTTTCTTTCTTTCTTTCTTTCTTTCTCCCTCCCCCTTTCTGGATAAACCTTGCAAATCAGGCTTTCTCAAAAGATTGAGGAAGGCATTGTTTTCCAGCAGCTTCCACTCTGCCAAGAAAAACCCTTTGAGGCAAAATACTTGGCTAGCATTTTAGAATTGAAGGAAGAACACAATATAAACTAGTATTTCAGTAAATTAGCTTGCCATTTACTCTTTCTCAAAACTGCCCAAAGTCTTAGAGCAGAAATTTGATTTTATCCTCTGCTCTGTAGGAGTAAATTTTTTTTTTCAGTAGTGAAATCCAACATGCTCTTTCCAGAGTTTAAAGATGAATAGGAATATAAACCAAGTAAATATTGATGATTCACCCAAATTATTCATCCTGCACCCCAGTACTCTACCTCAACTTTTTCCTTCCCTCAGCTCTCAGCATCTTGCTGCTCAGAGCTAAAGGCAGTTTTATTTTCACATTAATTTACCTTTACTGAGTGAATTTTCATCAAGGTGATTTATTTTTGGGGGATTAGGTTTTGTGAAAGATCTCATGAAAGCCAAAAATTTGTAAGAATAAAAAGCCTTGACTTCCATAGCATGGGAAGTTTCCAAAATGGGCAGTGGAAACTTGCCACTGAGGCTTATGTTTAGAAATGGGATTTTTTGGGGCGCCTGGGTGGCGCAGTCGGTTAAGCGTCCGACTTCAGCCAGGTCACGATCTCGCGGTCCGTGAGTTCGAGCCCCGCGTCAGGCTCTGGGCTGATGGCTCGGAGCCTGGAGCCTGTTTCCGATTCTGTGTCTCCCTCTCTCTCTGCCCCTCCCCCGTTCATGCTCTGTCTCTCTCTGTCCCAAAAATAAATAAAAAACGTTGAAAAAAAAAAAAAATTTAAAAAAAAAGAAATGGGATTTTTTTTTTCAAACACTCTAGTGTTGAAGCCCACTTGAGGCCCACCATGAATTAGGAAAGCAATTGTTTTGTTTTGTTATTAAATTTTACAGCAAGTGAGAAATCACAGAAGAGGAAAAAAAGAGTAAGGAAAAGCATTAGGCACTCTTCATGCATTTCTTCTTACATTTTGACCTCATCTTTAAATTACAGTTAAATGTACTGTTAAGTAGGTGTTGAAGACACGACAGTACGTGCTCAGGCCAGTCTTGGGAATGCCTGCACTTTACCTAGGGTGATGAGGGCAACAGTTGCCTGCAAAGAAGCTCAAAAAGGAAGAGTTTCCCTAGGAACTTGGAGGTGAAATTCTACAAGCTATATAAGAGCCCTAAGCAGGGAGTCTTGGGTTTCAGCTCCTCACTTGGTTAGTCTCAAGACTCTGGAACTATGTGTTTTGTGTGTGTGTGTGTGTGTGTGTGTGTGTATGTTAGTGTGTCTTTCATTAAACAGTATTTACCATATGTAAGCAAACCAGCTAGCTGGGCATCATCATTCTATAATGGAGCTAACCTGAGTTCGCTCCTTGGTGACTTACAGATAGAGTCTACACCAGGTGCAATTTGTCACACAAAAGAAACTTTGTTTGCAGCAAACATGGAGATCACAGGGAATAACTTCCAAAACTGAGACTCCCTTAACAGAGTGAAAGGTATTCCTTTCCTTTTAGGGTTAGGATAAATATTCGGAAAGGAGAGCTTTGGCATGGCAGGTAAAGGCTTGCTCGGGCATACTTAGAAAGCACGCCTATACATGCCTCGTAAGTTATGGTAATGAAGCTTGTGCTTCCCCTTGGATGGAGACTATAACATTATAATGAAGCTGAGGCAACTGTTAGACAAGGGGAACGGAATATGGGCTTGTTCCAAGATCAGTATAAACTGGTTGAAGTCTTGGGCTTTTATCTCTGGTAAGGAATGCAGGGTCTTTGAAATAGCACTGGGAGTTTTTGCCACTCATTTTTTTGTCTCAGATATGTTTAGGCCACTTCCAGGCCTGGTAGAAACTATTAATTTTTGCATTCCATTTGTTCCCTTGAAATCCTTAACTCCTGAGGTTTTTGCATTTCTTTGTAATTCTGGCATCGCCCTGGAAGTTCTGCCAGAAGTGTGTTTGGGAAAGTAGAATTGGTAAGGCATAGGCCATGGAAAACAGCTGGCTGGGGTGGGGGTTGCTAAAATGACTTCTCTTGTGTCATGAAAGCTATGTCTCATTTTTCTTTTTCTGGGTATCCCCTAACTCTTTCTGCTTACAATTTCCCTCCTATCATCTACACATTATTGGTAAGTCCTGCAAATTACATCTGCAAAATTACCTCATTTCATACATCTTTTTTTTTTTCCCATTTTTGCTATAACCACCCTACTTCAAATGGTCTCCAGTTTACTATACCTACATCAGAGAGATTGAACACACACGTACAGGCACTGACTCACGGCATCTGCCTGCCCATAACCCTTCAATGCCCACAGAATATAATCAGGAGGCATTGTGTGTTGTATCTGGCCTGTGACTCTCCTTCCCGTCTCAGATGAGCCCCTCATCTCATATACTCCTGATTCCCCAGCCACAATGGCTTGCTCTTTTTCACCTGAACGCCCTTGGCACCTCTTTCGCTTCCTGGAATCCAACTCCCCATTCTGCTTCTCCAGTTCTTAGCAGGGCTCTCTCTCTCTCTTTTCTTAATGTTTTTAAATGTTTATTTATTTTTGAGAGAACCATAGCATGAGCAGGGGAAAGGCAGAGAGAGAGAGAGAGAGAGAGAGAGACGGAGACACAGAATCCAAAACAGGCTCCAGGCTCCGAGCTGTCAGCACAGAGCCTGATGCGGGGCTCCATCCCATGAACTGTGAGATCCTGACCTGAGCCAAAGTTGGACATTTAACTGACTGAGCCACCCAGGCATCCCTTCTTTTAATCTTTCAAATTTAACTTAAATATCAGCTCAGGCCCCCCATCCCATACTTAACAACTCAATATCCTGTTTATGAAATTCATAGAAGTTTTTTGTTGTTATTTTGTCATTATATATTTCATTATTTCCTTACCTCTTTTTGTCTGCCTTTCCCCAATAAACCATGAGTTTTGTAAAATGATACTGCTTCTTTATTACCTAATACAGGACCTGACATATATAGCACACACTCCAGAACTTTAAGTGAACTAACAAGCTGATATGGGGCTGGGTGTTATTTTGTTCTGTAGCAGAAATTTAACTCTTGACTCTGAACAAGAAAGTTCACTTGACTCCGAGCAAGATTAAACATAAACTAGCTGATATTGTTATGTGTTTGTATATAAAGATTGGATGTGCATCATAAGATACCTGTGCAAACACACTATCCAGGAGGTTGTCTCTCATTGGAGATTATTGCCAATCCAGTGTATCCATATCCTTTGATCAGAGGCATTTTGCTAATTCCAGACTTTCTTTTCACTCAGTCTCTGGAAAAGATGCTGCATTTTTAATTGCTTGGAACCTTAAAAAAAATCTTTCTCCTTCAATGTCCTTTATTTTTTCATAATCAATATATATGTATAATAGTAGAGGTGGCTACATTACTGCCAGAGGATTAAACTCTGGAATAAATTCTGAGGGAAAAAAAAGAATGTTTAGAAGGCAGCAGTTAATGTCTTCTAAGGCAGTGGATAATGGCTTTTAGGTGCTAATTCTCCCCCGCCAGCAAGCATATCTGCCATTACTGTCAATGCGATTTATATGCGCTTATTAAAGAAAGAATAGACTCTTGAACATGGGCCATAATGATTTTTCTTGTAACTGGGCCACGGTTGCTCCCAAACTGTTTTACTACCTTTTTATTATTTATGCTCTGCATACATATTCTAACCCTTTGAGAAAAGAAAACAGACATTACTTGTTATTTTTATCGCTGAACTTCTCAGTCCTTTGAAACAAAATGTGCTTCCCTATTTCAGAACTATCAAGAACATGACAGTTTGGGATAATATTTAGTTGTAAGGATTTGTATTTTTTAGGGGGGGAGCAGGTTATTTCCTTACTATCTGTTGGTTCATTAATGGAACTTTGAAGAAGAAACATGACAGTTTCAGGGTAGAGGTGGGTTCATTGAGCTAGGGCTCCCATTTTAATATAATGAAAAAGATTAAAAAATCAACACAAGGAAGTATGTAAATCCAAGTGATTTTTTTTTTTAGCTTTTTATAGTCTTCCTTTGTACAGCTTATTAATTCAATGTTTCTGGTGTGATATTTGAAAATTATTTAAGACTCCCTTTATTTGCTACCAAGTAAGTAGTTCCCCAAGGACTAGCATTGAGGTCATTGAACAAAACACTAAAGAAGGAGAGAGAAATGATGTCATACTAGAAACCAGTAATGCTAAGGATTTAATAGTATTTTTGCATCCAAAAGATGAGCAGTAGGCATAGTGGGGAGGAGGAAGGAAACAAGATATTTACAGTGGTATATTTTATATTTAAAAAAAGTTTGTAGAGATAGAATCAGAAAAAAAAAAAAAAGTCCAAAAAGAGAGCATGTCAAGGGTATGGCAAGAATTCTGTTACCAGGATCAAGAACTAGTAAAGAGGTGTAGAAATTAAGCAGAATTAAGTACAGCTCACGGGAGAATTTTTTACACCAATGAGTTTATAAGCATCAAAATCAATTATGTATGTAGAAGTTTTTCTTGCACAAGAAAAAAAATATGCCTTTTATATTTCACTTACTGGCATTTCCTCAAAATGCCAGCCAATATTTTACTGTCTTGATTGAAGACATGAAAATCTGTCAAGCTGGTTGAAGGAAGGCCGCATAGATGGTTGTTCAATCTTCATTACACCCGGGAAGAAGGTTCAGTGCATTTTCTCAGGGGCTGATCCTGGGATTAGCTCTAATTAATATTTTCATTAATATCATGGATGACAGGATATGGTAAGCTCGATAAATTTTCCAATTATGCCAAATTGAGTAGTGAATCTAGCACCTGGAAGAACTTGATTGCAATTTGAATGACCTTTTCGAGTTTTAGAAGAAAGCAAATGACAATTTAATTGGACAAGAGCAAGATGCTAGGAGAGAATTACTAGCAATGCTAAGAGTACTTTATGTTGTACACTGGAAAACAAGTTCACATCTTTGTTTATCTTCCCTTCAGTGGTATGTAGGTAGGTACAATTATCACTCTAGAGGTAAAGACGGGATTGGGTTGGGTTTTCATGGGATTGACAGAAGAATTTAGTGGAATGGAGAAGCATGGAGACTGAATTGAAAAGTCAATCAATAAATAAATCTGCAACCAAATCTGACACTAGGGTGTTTAAAAAAGATTGTACTTCAGGGCTGATTTTACTCATAGTCTCAAAATTGGGCATGCCTTGATTTGGTAGAGTGTGCCCAGTTTAGGTATCCAAAACATAAGTGGAAAATGGCGTGGGTCCAGAAGAGATCAACAGAAACTCTAGAGTGGCCAGGAGGCTAGTTCTAGTGAAGACTGTGGGAATTGTTCAGCACAGAAAAGAGGAGGTAAAAAGTGCATATTTAATTTTGAACACATTTTTATGGTTCACTGTTGAAAGAATAGTCAGCAGCCCTTCATTTTTTCTATTGGGTATAGGAAAATATAGAGTCATTTTTTTTTCTTTAAGAGCATTTCTTTAAGAAAAACATGTAACCATGAAGCTGGGATGTATCAATGTTGGATGGAACAATTTAGGACAGTCATTGCCCTTAATTCTTCCCTCTCCTTTCCTTCCATCTATCTTTTCTTCCTTCCTTCCTTCCTTCCTTCCTTCCTTCCTTCCTTCCTTCCTTCTTCCTTTCTTCTTTATTCCCTTGTTCTTCCCTCCCTTCCTTTCTTCAGTCCTTCCTTCCTTTTTCTTTTCCTTTCTCTCTCCTTCCCTCTTTCCTGTTCTTTCTTTATTTCTTGCTTCCTTTATTTCTTTCCTCTACTTTAAAAAAATTCTGTAATTTTGCCTAATGAAGGTGATTTTTGTTAAGGCTGCGACTTGGACAAAGATTAAATCCTGACCTAAGAAAGTTTTATTAAGTATCCAGCCTTACCCTTTAATATCATTGCTATGTTTTTACCATATGTAACTGAATGTCAAAAGGTATTTGGATCCTTGTATTTTAAAATGTGATATCGCCATGGAAGTCTAAAGTTGGGAGTTTCTTTCAGATACAGAAAAATAATAATACATTATTATTATTGACCTTTCAGGTCAAATGGCAGGCGATCACACGAGGCTGGAGTTTCATAACATAGAGACTGGCATCATCACGGAACGTCGGTATCTGTCTTCTGTCCCCTCCAACTTCATTGGACACCTGCAAAGCCTGACATTTAATGGAATGGCATACATTGACTTGTGTAAAAATGGTGACATAGATTACTGTGAGCTCAATGCCAGATTTGGCTTCAGGAACATCATAGCAGACCCTGTCACCTTCAAGACCAAATCAAGTTATGTTGCCTTAGCTACATTGCAAGCCTACACTTCTATGCACCTTTTTTTCCAGTTCAAGACAACATCCCTAGATGGACTAATACTATATAATAGTGGGGATGGAAATGACTTTATTGTGGTCGAATTAGTTAAAGGGTGAGTATATGTGAGTTCAATGACAAATAAATAAAAATTTGCAAAATTGACCTTGATAACCAAAAATATACATTAAACAGATGTGTTCGTTTCTAAGGTAGCGGGCAAGACTGTGGAAGAATGGCTTAAATATATTTGTTCAAATCACTTCTTGGATATCTTGTAAAGTTAATAGGAAATCAGTAGTCTTCTATACCTACACTTTCATACATGAGGTACAAATAACATTGAGTTCTAATTATGATAGGCATTCCATGAATCTTATGCTTCAAATGTGGGTTTCCTTACTATGCACACTGTAATTCTACAAAAGCATTTCTACAAATGTATAAAAATTTGTGCTAATTAAATATATATATATATATATATATATATATATATATATATATACCACTTCTGTGCACATCTAAGATTCTACCAAACTGGAGCCACACATGTAACATGCAACCCTACGAAATATAGGTGAATACATAAACATCGCAGAGAAGCATTATGAAAAGTTGCCTCAGATGATCATGTGCTAAGGTCAGGACAGTCTTTTAGGAAATCAAGAAAATGTATGAGGGAGGGGGTGGATATCGGAGCTGAGTCTTGAAGGGTGAGTGCACATTTCCCATCTAAAAAACAGGCATTTAAGATGAAGGAAAAGCAGGTACAAGAAACTGGCAAAAGATGGGGTGTAGGTGGAAATAGAGAATGAGTAGCAAAAGGTATTGACCTTCCAATGTCATAAAGTGAGATGTAGACCATGATTTTGAAAATAATTTTCGCTATTTTCATGCAGACAATGAATAATCCTCCTTGCTAAAACAGTAGTGTTTCTTACCTTCTTGTTAGCTGAGCCTATGTACAGCTCACTCAGATTTCTAACAAGAATAGAACGACATTAAAAAAAAAAAAGATCTCCATTTGTAATATCCAATTTGACTCCATCAAAAATTCAAAAAGTGATGACATTTCCTCACCTTCGCTTTTTTCCCAGGTACTTACATTATGTGTTTGATTTGGGAAATGGTGCTAACCTTATCAAAGGGAGCTCAAATAAACCTCTCAATGACAATCAGTGGCACAATGTGATGATATCAAGGGACACCAGCAATCTCCACACTGTCAAAATTGACACGAAAATCACAACACAAATCACTGCGGGAGCCAGGAACTTGGACCTTAAAAGTAAGTTCACACTGCGTCGGAGTAACAGGCATGAACCCACATGGTCTCCACTCACATGATGAATCCTTTGTTTTGGAGTGTGTGTATCTACTGTTTGCCAAGAGTGATCAGAGTTTTATTTCCAACACATAATTAATAATACAACATACAAGCTTGTGCTCCCCTTTAATGTGGCAGAAACATATGTATATTTAATAGCTCAAAAAATGCAATCTCTAAGAATGCATGCATGATTAAAATTTAAAGAGAAAACATGTTCTTAGTCTTGATATTATAAAGACAAGTAGGTTGTTTGCAAGCTTCTTTAGTCCCTACAGTTTTTAATGGATTTAGGGTCAAGTAACTAGATTCCTAAGGAGTTTCTTCTAGAACTTATTAGTTTTCTTTCATTGGTGAGAGTTCCTAGACTTACACACCGTCTGACCAACAGGGGTCTGAGCCTGGCTTACACCCTTGTGTCTCCAACAGTGAATTTGCCCCGTCCTACCCGTACACACACACATACGCACATACACACACAGGCACACACTAATAGGAATGTTTCTTTCACCAGCTGCTAAAAAAGTTTAACAGACTTTGTCCTTCCCTATCGATACTCGCTTTCTCAAGTGAGCAAGACAAATGCTTAGAAAACATGTCAGTAACAGAAAAAAATAACAGAAGTTTCTATTTGAGTGGGCCTTTGTTATTCACTAAGAATATATCCATACATGCCATCTTGTTAATACTGCAACAAGCACTGGACGAGGTATTATTAGCATTTTATTATGAATGTAGGAAATCTGAGCTTTGAATGGCTTGCCCAGGGATGAAACAACAGCCACAGTAGAGTAAATATACCCCACCCCCGCCCCATTTCTGACGTAAGCCCCCTGCATTGCCCCTCTACCCTGATGCATCCCAAAGCCCCGGAGGGATCATTGTGGTCACATTTTTGCTTGTCAAGAGCTGTTCATTTATATTGATGGGTTCTTTTCCTTTGGCTCACAAGGTAAATACACGGGGAAGTTAGAGAACTGGAAAGAGAAAATCCAACAGAACCCTTTCTAGAGAAAAATGGTCTTTCCAAATAGGGCGAAAGAAGAAAGAAAAGTATTTCATGTCCTGTAATTGCAGAATATATTTACAATCCCAGGAATATATTTATCCAACGCATAAAATGTGTGATAATGGCTGTCTTCCGTCTTTCAGAGTGGGCCTCTTGTTAACTTCAAAGCGATCCTGTTTGTGTCCACACATCTAATAGCTTAGCTCAGAAAGGAAAATGAGATTCAAAGGAAATGCTGTTTAACAGGCTAAAGCTCTTTATCTTTCTTCTCTCTGACTAAAGTGAATGGAATGAGTTTTCCATATTTTCCTATTTAATGAGTACTCCTGTTTTACACAGTGGGTTCAGGTGGTAATTGTCAAGGGAAAGGAAGAGATTGTGACATTCAATGTGCTGGCCATGCCAGCCACCAAAGCTAAACCAAAATGGCGTCCTGTTTGTGGAGAGGGAGACCTCAGTTAGCATAAATGGATGTCGCTAGAAACTGTGTGGGATGCTAAAGTGGCTGGAAAAGAAGCAGTTCATGGCTGATTGAAGTATATGACATGCACAGACCTACATAAACATTTGGGGTATAGAGAAGTAGTGCAAGGCAATGTGCTATATCTTATTGGACAATTAGGACAGTTTCCTGAGGTAAATATTTGTTTAATGCTCATTAAAAATGGAAGTGAGGGTAATAGAAGGCTGTGGTATAGGATTCTTTCTGGTGTTGGAGGGGACCTTTACAAATCTAACTAACCATCAGGACCTATTTTTATTAAAACATTGAATTTTTCATGATTCTGAATGTAAGAAAGGCTTTAGCCACAATACAAAAAATAAAACTATGAATTGAAAGTAGCATTTTATATTACATTAAGATACTAAGTATTGAATTCTGATTGAGTGCATTTGCCTTTAAAATACCCCATTATTTAAATTTGAAGTGAATTCCCCAGGTGAATAGAGATTCTATATCAATGACTACACCCCTTTACTTTGTGAAGTTCCTATGTGTTTACACATTTATCAGACTATGCCAAAAAGTGAAAGCAAGTCCCGGAAATTAAAACATAAAAATTAAAAGCCAAAACTGTGGGCTTGTAAATTGAATGTGTGATCCAATGGCAACGATAACCCCAAGGAAGCTCTCTTGCCATGTGTGCCACTGACTAGAAGGGGCTTAAGAAGAGAGCTTGGTCATGTAATGACACAATTCCTAGCTTCTGTCATTACCACCTTTTGGTATGTGTGGTGAGAGGCACTGGTCAGATGAGAAATATTGACAGAACATTTACTCTGTGCAAAGAAGGGAGAGGGCAGTTTTGAAGAGGAAGAAAGTGTTCCTATAATGGAAAGCTTTCTGTTCCATGGGGAAGTTTGACGTGGGGCATTTACAGGACAGAGAAGAACAGGATGCCTACAGCCATATCAGGCCATTAAAACTAATCTGGTGGCACCAGGAAGAGCTCTAGAGGAAGGTATTGTTGAAGAATGAGTAAAACAACTAAGCATTTTCTCTTCTCCACCTGGATGCCCACTGGAATTGGAGGTGGGCTGATTGATTTAGGAGACCATCCACATGAACTCTTCACTCTGAATTGAACAGCATTGTTTTTCTTAGCATGCTAGTCATGTAGAATTCAGGCATTCTAAATACAGGAAAAATGAAGGGTGACCTATTTTGGTTGATGATTTTTATTTCATGTATATTTTGCCCTTACAGAATTGTAAGAAAATTATCATATTTATTCTATACTCCGCTTAAAGTCACTGCCATAATCTTTAGTTCTTCTCAAAGTGAGTTCAACCAGCTCCACATTAGAACCATGTGACAGGGTTCACGAAATGCAAGTTTCTGGATCATGCCTCAGACAGACTGAAGCAGTAACCATTCGAGAGTAAAGTGTAGGAAATGCCAAGTGTCTTTATTTTTGAAGAGCACTCACTAATCTTGATACCATTTATTTCAGAACCCTCAAAGAATGCAGTGTCTACGTTGAAGCAAAATTAAACTCATTTTTGAGTTTAGTACAAATCCTGGTTTTGTTTTTATTTTAGGATTTTTACTTTTGTTTTGTTTTGCTTTATCAGGCCTGGGTCAAAGAGGTGTTGATTGCTTCAGGGTTCTTGGAAGTTATTTCTCGCGTTACCATACCATAAAAAGACACTAGAGGGCAGCATCAGGCCGCAAAACCTGCCTTATGGGACTGAGGTTGGGGGAAAACCTCAAGAGTCCTCTTGCGTGAGGAAGCACAAATTCTTTGTTTTCAACCATCTAATAATAATATTTTGGGCACTGATAATAATGATGCTTTTATCCACAACTCTGATTTATATAGACAGAAATTTAATGTAAAAATTTGCAAGCTAGGGACTCTTTATCCCATTCCCCACCTTGACTCAGATGGAGATGGTCAGCAATGGGTGGGAGTCTAATGATCTTTTTTCTGAGAAGAGGAATTCCGTGCAGGTGACCTTGTTCAAATTATCTTTCGTGACACTGCTGAGTTCTCAGGGGGTTCTGTGTCTCTCCCTGCTGATACAGTTTTGCTTTCATCTTTATTTCCCAGCTGTTTGTATTCTATTCCCTCTGGCTATTATGTACAAGCTGCAACATGCAATGAAAAGAGCAGCATAAATTTGCTCTCTGCATTGATTTCCTAGCACAGCTGCACATTCATTGTGGGACTTCTGAGTCCTGCCCCCTTTAGAGAGATAAACGGTTTGTGTAATTCCTCTGTATGTTCTGTCTTCGGCAAATTTGTATGTTTGCGTATGTATGTATATGGGAAGGAGCTAATATTTATTGACTTTCTACTAAACACTAAATAGATTTAAATGATTTATTTTATTTCATCCTTATGGTTAACCCGGGTATTTGAATTAAGGTCAGCCTTGTTCATTCATTAATCTAGTTCAAGAACAAAGATAGGGAAGAAGGACTGTCTTTGGCCCCCATCTTCCATGGGTACCCTTCTCTAAGAAAAACAATGCTGTTCAATTCAGAGTGAAGAGTTCATGTGGATGGTCTCCTAAATCCATTAAATTTATTCTTGAGCAAATTGAGGATAATTTACTTGATAAGGGAAAAAAAAAAAAATTCAAGGTGCAGTGAATACAGTGCCCTCGGGTGGCCACTTAGCAAACTACTTACAAGTGAATAATTCACCAATAGACCCCATCTAGGTCAGCCCAGGCAGAGTCAGCCCTTTGTTCTTCCACTCACACTCTGATTCCTTGCCCCCCCCCGACCCCCCCGCCTTCCACCCCAGGGTTTTGAGCAAGCTTTCCCTCTGTCTTCCAGTCTTGTCTCTTCCCTCCTTTTGACCATTATTTTTTAACCTTCTTGATATTCTTCTTTAAATCTTACTTTGAAAGCAGCCACCTGCTATTGTTTATTCTGCTACCAAGCCACTAAAAGTTTCCATAATCACAGACAACCCAACCAGGGCTTTCCTTTCAAATATATTCATTCTCTAAGCAAAGATTGAAGATGAATAGTATTCTTGTTCATTTCATCTTGATCACATACCAGTCTCTCTCACTCAGCTACCTACCCTCTGCAATCCTGAATATAACACATGTCCCCCCTTCTCTACCCTTTAATGTTGCCATTTGACATATCATCACTTCCGTTCTTTAGTGATCCGATTTTATTCCCAAGTCCTGATCATATTTAAACATACCCGGGCTGGGGCGCCTGGGTGGCTCAGTCGGTTAAGCATCCGATTTCGGCTCAGGTCATGATCTCGCGGTCCGTGAGTTCGAGCCCCACATCAGGCTCTGTGCTGACAGCTCAGAGCCTGGAGCCTGTTTCTGATTCTGTGTCTCCCTGTCTCTCTGACCCTCCCCCGTTCATGCCGTCTCTCCCTGTCTCAAAAACAAATAAACGTTAAAAAAAAATTAAATAAATAAATAAATAAATAAATAAACATACCCGGGCTTTGTATGTTCAGCCCATATGACATCTGATTGCTGGCTTGCCTTGCCCTGATAATGTACTTGAAAAGAAACTTTTAGAGAAGAGTCCAACTTTGAGCTTAGCCTTAAAGTAGGAGATAGCGCTGAAACTGGAGGCAAGCTCCTGTTGTCCTGTTGGTTAAGCTGTCTTTATTAGAACTCTCTCTTTTTTTTAAAATTTATTTAAAAGGAGCAGAGATTTAGTCACATTACTTTAGTTAATGGGAGAATATTTTAAGGATCCGTTAGGAAGAGAGACAAGAAATCCTTTCAACTGCTGAACAATGAGGCAGCATAGAGAATAAGAACTTTGTTCTGATAATCATACTGGAATCTCAAGAACAACCCTCCTGGATGTTCTCTTGGACATGAATATCCACCGCTCCCCAATTCCATGCTCTCCCACCGATCCTTTCTCTACCGGGTCTATTCCCACTTAGATATTTTCTGTCTCTGCTCCCTGGCTTCTCCTACTCTTGACTTCTGCCTCATGGCTTCAACCTATTGCTTTTGTTCCTGTGTGCATTACCACCTTGTCTATCCCTGTCTCTTCATCTCACTTTCAAATTCCAAAAGATGGGATCTCATACAGTGAGTGACCTTTCTAGAAAACAAGTTCATTGACTTTTGCCCTGCTGTTTTGGTCAGGCTCCCTTCTTCAGGCCAAGTAGCTATAAACACAGAGCTAGATTTGCATTGGCATAAAACCTGAATTTCAAAGATGATCCCTGGGAAGAAGTCATGGGCTGGAAGGCTCTCTGAGCTTCTTAGGAGGAAGGTAGGTGATTTGCTTATTCAGAAGGGCCCGAGTGTCATGCCAGAGTTGAGGAGCAGGGAATTTAGGGGTTTTAAGCAGGAGTGTAGTTCATGGTGCATTTTACAGTCATTCCTTTGGCTTGGATGCAGAGGATGGACTCCAGCTGGGGGAAAGAGACCACTTTGGAGGCAATCATCACAGTACAGAACAGAGATAGTCAGTCTCCGAGTATGTAAAAGTAAGACTTGACATTTCGATTACTCCATTTCCCATAGGAGAATGAAAAGACCATTAGACATGTGAAGTGATTGTCTCCTGACCTCTCCCCTGAAATCAGGCTTGGCAGAAATCAGGCATGGCAAAATTCAGTCTCAATCTGATCTCTTTCCTGCAAGGCCTTTGTCATTGTTTCAGTCTCACTCCCACTTCCAGTGGGACGTCTCCCCCCTCCATGCCCAGCTGTCTTGGACCTGCTGTCTGACCTTGAGTGTGGAAGTCCCTCCATCTTCTTCCCTAGAATCCTTGGGCCAGCTTCCATAAGTGAACAGAATTAAAGTTCTGTATTCCCTGTCAACAATTCTGTCTTCTTTCTTTTGTATTCCTCAACCCATTGTACCTGTTTTGGTACCTCATCTACATTGGGCATAGATTTTCTGTTTAGGTTTTTCTCTTCCCTCTACATCTATTATCTGAAGTTTATCTTCTCACCATTAGGATCATAGGAACTTAGAGCTCAAAGTAATCTTGGAGACAATCTGGTCTGACTCCTTTCTTTTACAGATGAGAGAAGTGTGCTCAGGGGAGAAGTGCCAGCACCGCCATACAGATAATTAGTGTTTCTAGATCTGGTCTTCTAATTCCCAGTTTAACACTTTTTACAACAGGCCAGGGAAGATGAGTTTTATTGTTCATAGCAACTCAGTTGACTGCCAGCGAAAGCCTCGAGCAACATGCTGAAAAGAAATCTGATAACTTCTTTGGACTTATTGGAGAACACTCTTCATGTGGTTGGCCATCACGCAAGATGGAGACTAGTGGTGTAGGGATCACCTATTTGCTTTTTATTTCTGGTGCAACCTTAAACACCCTAACCCTTCCAACCTGTAGTTGCTTTGGGGCAGGTAATATAGGTGCTTGAATTCCTGATGCTGGTTTTTGCTCACCCCTGACACTGATTGAGCTCTAACAGCCACAGGCCTTGGCTTGTGTGCTTGGAATAACTGTGAGGAGGTCATTTTCCAGGAGAAATAGCCTTCCTCAGTCCTCCCATGGCAAAGCATGGGCTCCTGGAAATCTGAATCCAGTTCAAAAATGCCTTTTGGACAAGGTGCCAGTTTATCATGTCCCAACAGGACAGCAATTAGACAAGCTCTACAGCTGGTGACATTTATGCTGTAGAGGAGAAAGTGCCTATAGGTGGTGCGGTGGGTTCTTAGGGATCAGATAATGCTCACAAGACCTCAGCCTCATTGTAGCTAGGCCTTCAATACTTGTCTCTCTCCAGTATTATCCAGTATATCTCCAGTATATCCCAGGCCAGGGATGAAGCTGAGATGTCTTCTTAAAAGTCGAATAAGTTTGGCAACATCTTTGTCACTGATGAAGTACTTGAGTCTTTAGAGTTTTCGTGGGTCAACCTCTTTTATTTTTCTTTTCTTTTCTTTCTCTTTCTTTCTTTCTTTCTTTCTTTTTCTTTTTTCTTTTTCTTTTTTCTTTTTTTTTCTGAAGGGAGACTTCAACAAAGGTCTTTGGAGGTAAATAAAAAAAAAAAAACAAACATAAATCCATTCACTAATTCAGTGAAAAAAAGGAAAGTTAGTCAAAGTGTATCATTCAAGGAACCCAAGGACAAGAAAGAGGAAGTTTAAAGCTAGACTTCATGAGAGCCCCATTTGGGAAACCTGTCAGCACCAAGCCAGCATCTTCACTCTCATGGTCTCCACAGGGGCTGTGAGATGTCTTCTCGTAACTTTCCAACAAGGCGTTGGCGTTGTTATTCTCCCTCTCTGTGCACTGGCTTTCCGTGTTTTCATAGGCATTGGAAAAGGGACTCCCCAAACCTGGATTTTCACCTTTGGCGTTCAAATACTGATGAGAGACTCACTTGAGTTTAGGAGCCATAGTGCCAAATTCTTAGAGAGTAAGGTTGATTGGAATATATGTGCTTCCTATGACCAGAATGGGGGATAGTAGGAGGCAGGGTCACCCTGTAGGTGTAGGTCACCCTGTAGCTTTTAAAGGTGGTCTGTAATCTGCTATGCAAAAATCAAGTTGGTGTGTCTGCCTTGCTCTGGGTTAGGGGTGGGGGCTACAGCCATCGAGATGGTAGATAACAGGGCATTGCATGGCACCAAAATGTTCAGATGACTAAATTTATAAATGCTTGGGTGCACAAAATTATTCTGTGGGTGGAGAGAGACTATGTTGATCTGGGGTCAGCACAGCACATGGGATACAAAGGGCAGAAGCAGAAGTCACAGGCTCACTAGATCTTGGGGAAACACAAGGGAAGGAGAATGCTAGATTTTTATCCTCTGTGGAATTGGAAAGATTTAAATCAGGCTCCTCTAGATCTATAAAGGACAGAGAGGCCATGGCTGACTTGTAGGTAATATTACATGTGTTCATTATAGATCTCAAAAGTAAATATCACTGTTATTTTCAGTGGTTGTTCTATTTAGTTAGGGTTTAGTAATAATGCAGATCCAGCCATCTTTTTCTGTGACCCAAGGAAAACTAGTTTCTCCCCTTGATCCTGAGCAATTCCTCTTGAGCCATGGTTCAAAATTGGAATAGACTGGAAAGTTAGGTGGGCTTAGTACAAAGCTATCCCCCACTCCTGTAAAGATGCTTCAGAGCCAATTCTGCCATCTTTACTCTTGTAGGAAAGCACATTTTTTAATGGCACCATGCTGCTGTTGGCCCAGTATTTTCACACACAGGAAGGTACTTCCATTATTACTTTGGAACTGCATTAGGTCAATCAGCCTTTCTTGTTAATGCCACAGTAATGTGGTTTTCTGTTTCTGCTCTTAAAAGGGGCCCTTTCTTGACCTTCACAATTAATTATTGTGGTTTTTCTTGAGGATAAACAAGAAGCAATATAGCTTTGTAATTAAGGACCCAGGCTTTGGGGTCAGACCGACTTAGGTGAAATAGCATCCCTACTATTTATTTTATGTGTGTCCTTAGGCAAGGTACCTCACTATTCTCTCAATCATCTTGTACCCTTTGCTAAGCATTAGCTAAGAGATTTATCTTAGTAGCTTATCTCTTTACTTTTCATGACAAACTGGTGAGGTCGCTGTACTTGGCTCCATGTAACAGATGATGAAACTAAGGTAAGGTTTGGAGAGATTAAACATCTCGCCTAAATAATAATTATAGTGATATTAAATAGCTATAATAATTATTTTAACCTGTTTCTGAGAGCTTATCATATGCCATGCACTATTATAAATACTCCACTTACGAGATCTCAATTCTTATCATAGTGCTCAAGATCAGCCAAAATGTTCTTTGAAGCTCAAGGGTTTGCAAGGAGGGGACTCATAAGGTCCACCTGGATGTGACAGGCGTTGACAATATTTAGGCCACTTTTTCCAGCTTTCTTATAGTTTGCTTATTAGCATTCTTAGACAGGCTGCATGAGGCTCCCCTCCCTCCCCTGCCCCGACCTGCCACCCCCCTCCATCAAGCACACTGCTTTGATTTCCTGCCACTGGTTCCCCTTGGAAGCTTCAGGACTATAAAAAGACTTCTCCGAGCACTTTAAGGTCATGTACTAATGTACTGTTATCTCTAACACAGTAGACCTTTGGCATTTATAAATTTGACACGCATGGTTCCATCTATTTTTGAGAAACTTGATGGTCTGGGATACGATTATCTGTACGTTTGCTCAGACACGAGTTTGAATCATGGACAACAACAGAGTTATATGCAAAACTGAGTGTTGTTGCAAGAGACACTGTCTACTGGCCTGGCATCTGTCTTTGTTCTCTGTTCAGAGATGCATCATAATAAAATGCCTTCATTAGTGTCATCATCATCATAATTAGTAACTTAATAAATAATGTCATTTATTGAGTACCTATGTGTCAGACACTTTGTTAAGGGCTTAAATGTGAAATCATTAAATTTAATAAGCATCATGTTCAAATACAATCAAGCTACATATTATCTTTTACCTCAAGCCATCACTTGAAAATGTCTTGTATTATGTATATACGGGCTTAGAAGAAATGTTTGGGCTCACTGTTAAGACAATTCTATAATCATTTTACACTATAAAACATAATTTTAACTCAAAGTTTTTAAAAGTAGCCAATCTGAGTTATTAATCAAAACTGAAAATAGGGGCTGCCACCTGCTTTGGCCAGTCACAGGTAGGACAGGGGGCGTGTTCAGCTCTGTCCCTTCCCACTGTTATCTTCTCACAGCTTGTTGACTAGGGACATCAGCTGAAGTCTGAACTGGCCTGGTGCACATCTCTTATTCACTCCGTTAGCACTGCTTGCCTGGGTTCATCCAGGGCCCCTCTTCCAGAACCTCCTGGCCTTAACCCCTGTGGAGCGGTCATGCCTTCTGTTCATTCCACACAAGCTCTTACTCCCAGGGTCCATTCTGTCTCCAGGCAGCCCTGCCTGGCTTGCTCTCATTACACATGGGGCCCACAACCATGCATGAGGAGTTTTCATGCTTCCTTTACTCCTCAGCCCTGGAAGTACAGCCCATTCCCACTGCTCTCATTTCTACCCTGCCGCCACAGGCTGTTTAGAGCTTTCTTAATATTGCAGGTACCAGTCCTGTATCACCTCAACTGTGGGAAACTCAAAGCAGATTCTTCAGGAGAACTGAAAGCCTTCTGTCTAGCTTGGGGCTAGAATATAGTCCCCCTTTGGGGGCCAGTAGTGCTTACTACACAGAGCAATCTCAGACGTCTTTCTTTCCAAATTCTGACTGCTACTTCTTCTCCTTCATTATTATTATTATTATTATTATTATTATTATTTTGTCCTTGGTATAACTGAGGGATTCAAGGACTGAGAATCAGTATTTTATCATTCCTTTGTAAATTTTGCATCTGGCCATCTGTCTCAGGCTCACATTATCTTTTTTTTAAATATAATTTATTGTCAGATTGGTTTCCATACAACACCCAGTGCTCATCCCAACAAGTGCCCTCCTCAATGCCCATCACCCACTTTCCCCTCTCCCCCACCCCCCTTCAACCCTTAGTTTGTTCTATTTAAGAATCTCTTAGGGTTTGCCTCCTTCCCTCTGTTTGTAACTTTCCCCCCATCCCCTCCCCCTCACATTATCGTATCTATTGTGTTGACACTTCAGCTAGGACTTGAATTTTGATACTCATTTTCATAAGTGTGGCCTCTTAATCTTTACAGTTAGATGAGTGAGATGTTAGTGTTTCCATATTACAGATGAGAAAATGGAGATCAGAAAGGCTATGTGAGTGGCCTAGAAATAGAATTTGAACCCAGATCTATAGAAGGATTTAAATACTACTATGTATATTTGCCAGCACATTAAAAGGAATTTCTTCTGAATGTCTGGAGTGAAAGATACTACTTTAAAAAAAAAATTAATGTTTATTTTGAGAGAGAGAGAGAGAGCAGAGGGGAGGAGCAGAAAGACAGGAGACACAGAATCTGGAGCAGGCTCCTTGCTCTGAGCTGTCAGCACAGAGCCCAACATGCAGCTTGAACCCACGAACCACAAGATCATGACCTGAATCAAAGTCAGATGCTTAACTGACTGAACCACCCAGGTGCCCCAGCATTCCATTCTATTATTAAAGCCCTCCAATGTCTAAGCCTTTAGGAAAGGTTGCCCACACCTCCTTGTTCCCCTTTTTGATCATTTCTGTTCAAATATTTGCATTTCTCCTTAAGAAGAATTTAAATATTGGGAAAAAATTATTTGGAGACATGCCCTAGGGAATTCTAATATCCCAGTGGGATTTGATGGCTTGATTGAGAATGTTCCATCTTTCAGGCACAGAAGGAACTCCTCCTTTGAAAAAAAAAATTATAGAAATGTTCAGGTACTTGATGAAAAAATGAGTTTTATCTGACTTTATGAAGCTCATGTATTATAGAAGACTTTTGGCAATGTCCATAAAGTTTTTTGTGCACTTTGAATCATTTTGTCCTTCCAAGATATCCAAAAACCACTGGTGGCTTTACCCTCTTTATTCTGTATCTCTTACTTGAGAACAGGTGCCATTTTTTTTTACCTGCATTAAACAGGCCGTTATTATAGGAAAGAGCTGTTTTTCTGTACTTACCCTGTATAGCACTCGATCTTCCCCACCCAAAATAAATGTTCTTTTATTTTGAAATAAGAAAAGAAAATTTCTTTGAGTTAAGGAAAGCTATTTTGAAAAAAAAAAAATAAAGGAAGCCAAATTGTTATATAGAACTACTCAACATCTTAGGAAAGATAACAGATTTATATAGGTCCTCTTACTGGTCCCTTAGTTATAAGTCTCTTAATTTCAGGAACAGTCATTTCTAAACTCCTCCACCTATTCTATTCCTGTCACTGAGAAGGTTTTCAGCAAAAAATAGGAGGCAGTGTAGCATAGTGGGAGAAGAGGTAGCCTGGGAGCTGGAGGGTTTAATGCCAGTGTAATTCTCCTTGTACTGGTTGTATTGCCTTTGGGCGCTTAACTTCCCTTTTCAGAAGGGTGCTTTGCTTACTTGCAGGTGGGGTTAATAATAACTTCCTACCTATTGTGAAGAACTGGTAGGAGGATCAATTGGAGTAGGGGATAGCAAAGCACCCAAACTGAGGCTCTGTGCATGTTTAAAGTGTAACAGTATTTTTGAGATGGAGAGCCTCTGCAAGCCGTGTGCAGTCCTAGAGAGCATCACACGTCAGTGAAAAATGAAACACAAAATGGTGACAGAATTGTCTGATGCTAAAGGATGTCTAAGGTATCTACACTGGCTGTCAATCAGATGAGAAAGAGGATAAAGAATGATACTATCTGAACTCTGTTTTCACCTACAGGCAAATTTACGAAGCCAGGAGACGAAGTTAGCTTGGCATGAATTTATATGCCTGAACTCGTACCCCATCTGCCATGGTGTCACTGGCATAGTGTGGGTTTAAAAGAAGATGGATTACTATACACACCTCCGTAGCAATTTCATTTTATTATTTCCCATTTAACATGCCCACCAGCTTTCCCTCACAGTCTGTTGGCCAAACACACAAACAGAATCTGCCTTCGTGTTGTAAGTTTTATAATCATACTTTAAATTTTTTTTTCATGTTTTGGACAAGTTTATTTTTAAACATCAGATAGAGGCAGGAACTTCAGAATGTCGAAAGCATTATCTGTCCTATTTATGAACATAATGTCAATATGAACACTCCAGGCTCACTACAGGAAAACATTAAGGTCTGAATGTTAACTTCATCAGAGTCCTCCAACCTGTTCATATACAAGTATTAGGTTGGGCCATCGATGAATGCGAGTGTCCTACTCATCTCTTCGTAGGAGGCAATTGAAAAATAGCTGCCATATCTAAAAATCAAATTGTGGAGGCATAAGAATTCTACCCCCTCGTCAGAATTTTGATACCTAATATTTATGTCTGTGGAAGCAAATTGGTTTTTTCTTCATGAGATTACTCAGTGAGTATACAGTTGAGTCTCCCAATGTCCTGGGAATTTATGTTCGTTTGCATTGACTCAGACCAACATTTATTACCATTACTTTTCTTCACTGGCAAACATACTATAAAACTTCTTGTATTTTGTAGTAATGGAGCTATCCAAATTGGCTACTTGCCGCTTGGAGTGTACAGTGTGTAAACCAGTACAGATTAAGTGGAAATTGTCAGGGTTTCAGGGGACCTGTGCTTGGCGTTCGACCCTGCCATTTTCTGGCATTATGGCCTTGAACCACAGCATCTTCATTTGGGGCATGTCTCCAAAATAACCATTATTCCTTTTGTAGCTCAACAAAAATCAAATGAAATTATATATGCACAAATGCTCAGTAAAGTTTAGGATGCTACACCAACATCAATCCCCATTGTTATATTATAAAATGAACGCTGTCTTTTCTGGTTGTGACCATGGCAATGCTTGACACTGATTACCAAGGACTCAAAGCTTTGAGGAGGCTCTCTCTCACCTGGACAGGGCTCTACACATTTAAGTTCAGTTGTCTCAGTGATTTTTGTGAAACTGAAAATCTTTTTAGCAAAAGCAGTATACTGTTGGATGTGGGAGGCTGCTGTAGGATCAGGAATACCTTTGGCTGGCAAGTAGCTGAGATTATAGCAACAAACCAGAAAAACTAATCCTAGAGTTCTGGAGTGATAACCCACAAACAGTAGACACATGCCTTTCTGGGCTGAGAACATGGTGACAGAGAGGAAGAGTCTGGAGAAATAGTGTAAAGTGCCCACAGCGTGAAGTGCTGCTATGGAGGCTATATGTTTTTACAAAGCAACACAGAGAATAACAGAATGGCCAGAGACAGAATAAGGCAGAGTGCCAGGGTGGGCTAGAGTTTAATGCCCCACAAAGCTTTTTGCACTTACTCTAGCTGCAAAAGACTCACGAGGGGGTTCTCATAGCCACACATCGATACCCTAAGATGTTTCTCTACTTCTATCTTTGTCTGCCTCTCTCTACAAATAAATTCAATATATGTCACTTAAAATTGGTCATGGATTACTCTATTAGAATGGAGAAAACAAATGCCACTGCATTGGCTTCTCTTAATGAGTTGGATGGCTTCACTTCTGAGTTCAAGAAAGGAGTCAGTAGAAGAAAAATTCCCCACAGTTAACTTTATTATTTCTCAAGTAGAGGGAACAAAGGACAAATATGACTGTTATACTCTCATAAAACCCTCACTATGTCTTTATTGTTCAAGTGATTACTTAGTGAATACAAACCCACCAATCCATCTATTCATCCAATAAGTCAACAAATAATTTTTGAGTGACTACTAAGTGAATATGAGAATGTAAATAAAGCTCATGATCATTTTTTAAGGAATTTATAAAGTAATAGTAAGGTAAGATATTCACACAAAGAACTGGGAAATAAATATGGTAATTGTCAGAAAAGAGGTTCACAATACCATGGACACTTGAATACTGCTAAGCCTCTGGCTTTATTTAGAAGTGGAGGGAGGTATTGAAGAGACTGAACACAGTAGGGAGACTGATCTGGTGTTGATGAGGAGGAAGGATGGATGCAGGTACACCAGATAACAGGATCTTGCATGAAAGGTGTACAAGGGGAAAGATAGACAAGAACTGGAAAAGGAAATTACAGAAAAGGAAATTGGCAAATGTCAGAAGTATTGATAAAGCTGAGTCATGAGTTCTTGTCAATAATTTAAATGTAAGGTGTGAGATAGAGAATAGAGTTAAAAGATGATTTTGAAATTTCAATTTGGGTATCAGAGAGATGAGAAATGGGATTGCTATGAAACAGAAAAAAGTCTAGAAGTAGTTTCCCAGTGCAGGGGAAAGATGATGGCTTGGTTTTAGGCTGAACTTAGAATGCTGGAATAAGCCTCAAGATAAGAGTTGATAGGTATTTACTACAGAACTAAAATCAGGTTGTTTTAGCAGTTAGCCTTATATATACCAAGAAAGACTAAGGTGTAGAGAAGTTAATGGATAACTCATAAATCAAACTGGTGACCAGTGAGCATCTCCTCAGCAAAGAGTTTCTAAAATTAACCTGATATTTTTAAGAGACCTATGGAAGACACAGATCTTGTATCTCAGAGCAAAACATCTACTTGAATTGCCAACTTTGACTTCAATGTTGAACACTGAGTGTGCTCTGATCTTAGATGTGGTCTTGGACGGTGTTTATTGTTTAATCCCATGTGTGGTTTGTTATAAAGGTTTCCATTTGTCTACTCTTGAGTTTAAGTGTGTTAGCTTCTGTGCTTCTGCTTTCAGTAATTTAACATAATTTATTTAAGCAGTCAGAGTAAATTGTGACTTCAGCTTTCTCCCCAGAAAAAAATAAAATAAAGTAAATAAATGAATGTTTGTTCCCAAAGTATTGAAGATGATTTTTCTTCTAAGAGGGCACACCTAATATATACAAAGAGGTCTAGATTTAATTTGTCTGCATTAAGGTATATGGTCAAGATCTGACCTGAGGAGGTTCATTTGTGGATGTACAACAAAAGATTAAAATTAAAGATAATGATACAAATTTGGGGACAGAGTTCAGTTGTTCCCTGGGGTAAGAGAAGGTACTTTTCCTGCAGAATAACTCTCAGAAACTAGCCCAGTCTGATGGCACTTTTTCTGCCAGCTAGTCACAAGAATTCAGAACAAAGTTAGACTTGTGTTCCAATTTGCTGTCCAAGGTCCTATCCAGAGCAAAGCCTCCAGAATTATACTTTCTCCAGTCCAGCCAGTAGGAAAGAAAGGCAGTGGGTATTCAGACTTTTTTTTTTTTTGCCCGCCAAATGCCAATTATAAGAAATCGTGAGAGCCTTCTTAAGTTTCCCTAGAGTTTTAGCCATCCAAATCTATAAAGCACTTGTTCTTAATGTATGCTTATTTTAATTAAAATGAAAGTAAAATGTTTAAGAAGCACAAAAAAAATACATATGAATAAACGGAAAGCTGAGTCAAAGAACTAATTATACCTTGACACTTGCATTCTGCTGCTGTAAGGCACAACTTGGAGTCCTTGCTCTAATTGCCGTATGCTCCGTGTTTTAAAAGAAGAGAAAAAGTCTTATACCACTTCATTTACCTGCTTTTTTGGTTGATGGCTCCCAAGCTGCACCTTCCAGACTCAGCAGCTCTTCCCTAAGACCCCAGCTCCTATAATCATATCGCTATGGACCGCTCCTACTCAGATTCCTCCTGTTTAGTGTTAAATGTAATATGCCTCTCTTGGATAATTTGTCCAAATTATCACTGCTTCAAATTCTGTTGTGTCCCCTAGATTTTTGGATTTCTCATTGTCTTTTTTTTTTGGATTTCTCATTGTCTTTTTTTTTTCTTTTTGGAAACCAGTAGTCATAAATTCTATTGTGTTACTCAGAAGACTTTGACTTTATTTAGTCAACATTATTTATCATGGCCCCTTCAGAAACTACTGCCTTCCAGCCAACTCTTGTATGCTTTCTTGACTGCTGTATTTAATTTGTCTTCATGGTTTATCTGTGCTGTTCCCCATGCCTGGCACAACATTTATGTTATTACAGAGTAATGTAGCCTATCCTTTCTTTGGGTCTAAACTCTTCCATGATGCTCCACCTTACAATCCAAGTCCATAAAGCCTTTTATTTTTCTGATTGTCTAAGGCACATTTAGCTTGACTCTTTTGACCTGGCCCTGGGACATCACAGGATTCTTCTATTTCTTAATCTGTTTATATCAAATAAGAAGATATTTATCAAGTAATTGTCCTCTTTCTGTAACCAGGTTCAGTGCTGCTGGGTTTGTAACCGAATATGTCAAAGGAGCCTCTGGAGCTTCTTATAGCACAGTGCAAGGCACACTCCAAGTACACACATGACTGCAAATCTGGTAAAGTAAGACGTGAATTTGACACCTTGTCATTCAAGTTATACTAGAAACAAGGAGACAGCCTAGACTTCTCATTCTGTATCTCTTACTACAATCAACATAGAATGAGATACACCATAGATGTGTCGTTGCCAAGCATACCAACAGTCACACCAGTAGTTGTTGTGTGCTGAGTGCATGCTGTACCCAGTGCTTGCATACTTTCTCTGTAATCCTCACAGTCTTGCAGCATAGGCATTATTAACCCACTTCACATATGAAGAATCTGACTCTTAAGGAAGTTATGTAACTTAATGTGCCTTCACTAAGACAACCAGTAAGTGGCTGAGCCAAGGTTTATAGCCAGATAAAGTAAAAAGCCTGTGCACTATTCCCTACTCATTACTGCCCAACTACTAGAGTATGGATATTTGTGATATCACCTTACATCATTCCATAGATAACACCTTTGAGAGACAGAGACAGAGACAGAAACAGAATGTAGTTTGAGATTTTTTTTTTGAGAAAAAATACTCTCTAAATGCTTGAGGTTATCGGGCTTTATACATGTTCTCAGCATCTTCTGCTAAAAATGCCCCAATTCCATCATTGGCTTGTCAGTTGCATGCATGGCCTACTTAAAGGATATGAATAAAAATCAACCCTTCATAGCTTGAAGAAGGGGTAACAGGCTGGCTTCAAGTCTGTATGAACCTGACTCTTATTAGATGTCCATCCTGGCTCTTGTTCACACACAGGGTCATTAAAAAGCATATCCTCCTTCCCATGCACAGGAATTTGCCTGCAAGATCCCATTAATGCTAATGGGTCATTTTAACTTCCATCACCTCAAGGATCAAAAGGAAAAGCTGCATCTTTGATGAAGTGTTAATGCTATATGGGGCTCAGGCCACTTAAGGGTTTCTTTTGTTCTCTTCATAGGGCAACCCACCAGGGGATGTTAGACCACTATCTACTATATGAGGAGGTTCTAAAGACAGTATGAAGTGGTGGTGCTAAGTGCAGCTTCAGTAATGAAAATGAGAATGTATTCCCTACTTATCCACCTTAGTATATGTTTGAGGCTTATATCCTGCACTGCTTGAATCGATACTTTCTGCTCTTTAATAACATGAGGGGAAGATTTCTACTTCTCTGCAGTAATCTCTGAAAAGTTGTTCAGGCACATATGTTTGCCAACAGAAAAAAAAAATAGGATGGTGGCAGGAAGCGGGGAAAGGAAGTAAGTGCATTTTAGAATTAGCTCTCTCTCCATGTGTTGCCTTAGCATTCTTTCTTTCTTGATTCTTTTCCACTATGACCTCAGTCCATCAGATGGCTGACAATATGTGTCGAGTGTCCACTGTGCTTGTAGGCCACTTTGGGAGAATGTAAAACAAATAGAGACACAGTCTGTCCCTTCCAGGAGGGTGCCATCAGAAAGAGGAAGGTAGGTTAGCAAACATGTAGTGTTTTATACATAACTTTCAGTGTAAATTCTACTTCCAAAAGGCCTGCAGCAATGCTAAGAAATCTTCATCTAACTATTCCCTCTGTTCTCGAACACTGCATTCAATAGGCCTGGAGGAGAGCTGAAATGTTCTAATAAATTTAGTTCAACAAATGAACATAGGGAGCATGTCCTTGCATTGATATTTGACATGTAACAGTTTAAATCTCTCCTCAGAATTTCAGATGTGTATGAAAGGTAACTCTATTTTTCTATAACTCACCTTGGTTTCCAGTTTGAGTTCTGATCCTTTGAGTTAGTGAAAATGTAATCTCAGGCAATTTTCCCCCTTACTTCCCTGAGATTATGTCTAAATTATTTGGGTGGGGGACTTCCACTGTTGATCTTTTGGGAGATAGAGATTACACAGGAGCTGATCTTGGGTATTGTATACTTATAGCTCAGATGTCCACTGAATTGCCAGCATCTTCATTCTTGTGTGCATGACCAATTAATGTCAGTCTTTTTCCGTTTATTTCTATGAAACTCTGGGAATTGTGTCGCTCCCATACCACAGTTGGAATATGGGAAATTCTGTGAGGCTGCCTAAGTTCTTAGCGTGTCTAAATCTACCATGCAGTTATGTTTTCCCCAAGAATTCCACTTCTACTTCTCGGTTCTCTTATGGAACTGCACACAAATCAATAAATTTGGTAAATTTATCTGAAGTTTTTACCTCCACTGGAGCTCAGCCCTCAAATTAGAGCACTGTGTCCTCTTTTTGGTATTCATTGACTGTGTGCACATTTCTTCTCTAGTTTTCTCTCCTGTGTGTTTACATGAGAGGTAGGAAAGCTTTATTCTCCTCTTGTAGTTGGCTATATATTCTATTTCATTCTTTTAAGAGTCTTGACTTATGCAAAAAGGTAATTTGCAGAAATGCAGGAAGATAATTTGGTATCTTTGGTTTCTGATTCTTTTCCTTTCTCTGAGATAACTAAAACACAATGGCTTTAAATTTAAGTGAGAGCAAAGACTGGAGAAAAAGGAAATATGGAGAAAAAAATAAGTTGTTTCAAAAATAGTATCCCATCTCAGATGAAACCCATACTATCCTTTAATATTAAGAATATAGTTAGTAGTCAATGGATGTTTTATTTTGTTCAAGATGTAGGGTAAGTTAACACATCCAGTACCTTCAGTACATCTCATGCAGGATCAGTGGCGTTCCGGTATAATACTTAGAGCTTTAGTTAATAGATCAGGGACCTAAGTCCGCAGTTTCTATGGCAAAATGACTTTAAGCAAGCTCAATTCACTCATCAGTACAATTCAGGACTCTTGTATCTGTGGTTTGATTTCAGCCTACTTACAATCTAATAGGTTAACTTATTACTGTTTCATGGATGCTGGCAGAAGACAGAAGACTTTTGGGTCAGAGAACAAGGACTCATGACTCAACAAACAGCACGAGTATCCACGTGTTCTCCTTTATTCCAAGTCCCATGAAGACAACACAGAGGGACCCAGATAAACATTAGGAATGTAGGAGTTTTGTGTTACATCGGGGAAAAGGTATCAGGTGGCCTGAAAGGTTGGTTAATCTGAGAGAAAAAACCCAACTGATAATGAAAAGTCAGAACAATAAATAGCTCAATAGAGTATGTTAGTAGAACTTTTAAACAGGAATATATCTCATGGAATTTTGGGGTCACCCTCCTTGTCTTCTACATTGACTAAGTGTTTATTAAAGTCAGTGAATTATATCTACTCAATGCCATACAGATATGGCAGATAATCTTTGATAGGAAATGAAGCAATCAAACATGGATTGTAATCTCTCTTGCCCATAAAACAGGGAAATATCAAACCTAGAGACATGATACTAGCAGAGTGAAGTGTTCCATTAGAAACTTCAATAAAATTAAAAAAAAATTGATAAATTGTTAGTGGTTCCCAGAGCATCATAAAGAATTCAAAGTGATATAACTTCACCTAAATAAGATATACCTGGGGCGCCTGGGTGGCTCGGTCGGTTAAGCATCTGACTTCGGCTCAGGTCATGATCTCACGGTCCGTGAGTTCGAGCCCCGCGTCGGGCTCTGTGTAGACAGCTCAGAGCCTGGAGCCTGTTTCAGATTCTGTGTCTCCCTCTCTCTCTGCCCCTCCCCTGTTCATGCTCTGTCTCTCTCTGTCTCAAAAATAAATAAACGTTAAAAAAAAAAAAGAAATACCTGAAAAAGGATGTAAGCAGACTCTTAATGGGAGTCAGTTAGTGAATGTGATAGGTGCAAGTACGATAATGGGCAATTCTAGTGGAGGAGATAATTGTGGACACTGAAGAGAATTTGTTGAACTTCTGATTAACATAAAGACCCAGAGTTCTCTAAGCAGAAGGTTGACTGAGTGTCTAGTTCATATTTTTACTCTGGTGGATACTTTCTATATTTTATCTCAGTTAATTCTCATAAAAACCTACAGGATAGATTTTTATCATTTCTATTATAGAAATGAGGTTTCTAATGATCAGAGAAACTACAAACAAAACAAACTAAAACAAACAAACAAACAAACAAACAAACATTAAAAGTTGCAGAGTAACCAGGCTTGGTAAATAACCAGGCTTGGATTTTAGTACAAGAATATGCAACCCGATGGCCCATATTCCTTCCACTTGGCCATACTGTATTGAACTCATTCAATTCTCTGTGGAAAACTATCTTTGAATGCTGGTATGTTACTCAAGCACTTCTATTGTATACTTTTAGGAAAATATCTAATTATAATTGACTTTTTTATTAATTCAATGAAGAATAAACCAAACTATTTTTTTTTTCCTATCCTCCTGTATGTTTAAAACAATGATAAGTTACGTTTGTGACCAAAACTTTGCTTTTCCCACAGGTGACTTATATATAGGAGGAGTGGCTAAAGAAACCTACAAATCTTTGCCGAAACTCGTCCATGCCAAGGAGGGTTTTCAAGGCTGCCTGGCCTCAGTTGATTTAAATGGACGACTTCCAGACCTCATCTCAGATGCTCTTTTCTGCAATGGACAGATTGAGAGAGGATGTGAAGGTACTAGATCTTTGTTATGAAATTCTAAGTAATTCTAATTCCAACCGTAAATAAGAACAATTCTCTCTAGGCAGCAAAATTTATTTCTGCCAACTGTTCAACCCCCTCCCCCACACCACTTAGGGCTTAGAAATCCTTATTTGTGTTTTTCACTTTTCAGCCCATAAATCCTAAGTTTTCTGGGCTGTTTGCAAACCTACATTAATGCCTTATATAAGATGGGAGCTCCGTGCATGGATCTTGTTATTTTCTGCTCCTGTGAATTCTATAGTTTGCCTAATTGGTGGGTTAATCATTTTTGCAATGCCTGCTTTAAAGACATTAAATAGCTACCCTGTTTAGACTAAAAAATATGTATTTACTGCAGCGAGTGTCAATCAACTTGAGACTGCCTTTTTTTTTTTTTCAAATCTACATTCAGCAAGCTACAAGACTATAAAGTTCAGATACCCATTGTCAAATCACTATTTGATTTGTATCTACCTGGTAGCAAGAGTTTCTGCTGTATATCATCAGTTTGTTTTAGCAAAAATTGTTTTCTTCTATTACCCAGGACTAATATTCCATACTTGAGAAATGTGCTCAAGTATCTTTCTGTTTTTCTGTGCTCTCTATCAGATGAAGATCTGTGGGAGTACTTTTAGATCGCTACTTTCATTTTAGATAATTTTCACTTCAACACCTCAGATTATGTGAGCCAATTCTCCCTCCATCAATGTAATTTAATCATATTATCCCGAATTCGGGGGCTCTGAATGTATTGCTGGTTCTCCTTTAATGTTGAAAACAGTTTGGGCTATTTTGAAAATTTTAGATTCATAAGGAAATTTCATATGGAAGAGGCAAAGAAAGACATGTGAATTCCTATCCCCCAGATTATGAATCATTCTTCTCGGCCAAAATAATGCCATTAGATTTAGCAATTACCTAAGTACATGGAGATTTTTTTTAAATACACTTTTTTCTCTCTGCTGTATATATTTCCCTGAAAACTCAGGTGAAATTCAAACTGTGTTTTAATCCTTCTGGAAGATAATGTTATTTAATAGAAGACTTCACTGAAATTTTCGTTAATGTTATTTATTTTTTTTTATTTCAAATTTTGGTGTTACACGGTCTTGTAAAACAAAGGGAAACTGTGTTTTCTCCATTTACCAAAGGAAGCAAGATTGTTAAGTGAATAAATTCTTTCTAGTGGGTAGATACATGTATGTAGGTCATAACTTTGATTCTTGGATGTGATCTAATCAGTGAGAATATATACATTAAAAAAAAAGTACTACAAACTCCTGAAAATATTTTTTTTTTCAAAAATAGGCCTTTTTACAAGTTGCTTGGCAAGTGACTTCTCACCTACAAAGAGATGTTGGGAGCAGACAGACACGTTCACAGCTAAACACCCACAAGATAGAAATCCAAACACACACATATGACCCCCTACCACTGACACATACATGATATGAGTGGGTTGGTATAAGGGAAAACTAATGAGAGGAAAGGTGGACTGAGAAAAAATATTTGTGGAAATGATATTTGGTTTTATTTCCTAACATAATCTAATAAGCAGAGTACTATTTGAACATTTGAAATCATTTAGTAGATTATGACATTGGTTCCTTCCTTACCTTATATGTGATGCTTATAATCTGAGCTTTAATAATTCTTACCCTCTTTTTACCCCCTTTTTCTTTATTCTTAGAATGTTACCATGCCCTTGCGTTTCTACCTTAACACTTCCCTGATTTTTTCATTTCAACACCAAGATTAAGAACTTTTAATTTATGATTATTTCTATCCTATGAAGTTCCTAGGAATAATCTTAGATAAACCTGTCATATGTGTAATTGATGATATACATATATTTTTAGAAATAGTGATCAAATTCTAGATGCTTGATGAATTACCTCTGTAAAGATAGTTGTGTTATAGAACTTTAAATCCAAATCACACTGGAATCACTGAACTTTCATATTAATAGAAGTGGTATAAATTTGTGAATAACCAAATATCTTTGAAGATTTTCCATCATTCCTACCTGACAAGACCCACAAATCTCTAAGTCCCTCTCATATAAAAAGTTCTTGGTCTTTCCGAATAACCACTTGCTGCCTTCCATTTTTAACTAATTTCATTGGGTCATAGCTGCTTTTACTTATATAGCACACTAGCTGGGGGAGGAAGCTTGCCTTTTCCAAGTCCCTTTAGATGAATGTTTCTCAAACTTTAGCCAGTATCAGAATCACCTGGAGAATTGTTAAAACACAAATTCCAGAACATTACCCCCAAGATTGCTGATTCAGCAGGATCCTAGAATTTACATTTCTAACCTGTTGCTGAAATGATGCTGATGCTGTTGTTCCAAGGACCAAACTTTGAAAACTACTGCTAGGTGGCATTTTCCTACCTACCTAAGAGAAAATAGAGACTGGTAACCCACCAATAATCAGGCTCAGATAAGCTCAGTACTAAAACTAAGGTAAGATAACTTTCGTACGTAAAGTCAGTGAAAATTTTTTTTAATTCAGACACTCTTTGCATAGCATCTAAATTCAGCCCCAGAACTGTTATAAGCCACAGAAATACTTACTTATTAAAGCTACCATTGACTTGGCACTAGTGACAGTAAGTTTACATCTGCTATTTCATTGCATCCTTAAAACTCTGTAAATTAGGTAGTACTGACGTTTTTTAGATGAGTAAATTGAGCCTCACAGACGTAAGGTGACCTTAAGATCACACAGCTCGTTCATGGTTGATGGAAGCTTTGAACCCAAGTTTGCCATACTTGAAAGTCCAGGCATCAAAACACTTTCGTCTCTTGTTTCTTTGGTTTCCAGAGATTTTAGTTTTACCTTCACTTCTTTTCCTTTTCAGACATATCCTTTTACTTAACCACTTAATACACATGTCCTTGTGGTTTGTTCCCAATTTTATTCAGTGACAAAATAAAAGGAACATTACATACCTAAAGGAAAAAATAAATTCAGGGCTTTGTCTTGTGTAAATGCCTGTCCATATTTAAATATTATTCTAAAAGGTGAGTATTTTGAAAAATATGTCTTGTCATACAGAGGCATGCATTCTTTTCTAAGACCTGAGTATAAAAAGACTGTTGTGGGGTGCCTGGGTGGCTCAGTCGGTTGAGTCCGACTTTGGCTCAGGTCATGGTCTCATGGTCTGGTCCATGAGTTCGAGCCCCATATGGGGCTCTGTGCTGACAGCTCAGAGCCTGGAGCCTGCTTCGGATTCTGTGTCTCCCTCTCTCTCTGTTCCTCCCCTGCTCATACTCTGTCTCTCTCTCAAAAATAAATGAACATTAAAAAAAAAAGACGGTTGTGATAATGAAAAATAAGAATAAAGCATGTCTCTCTGCGCACATAAAGTTTGGCAGGTACGCTGAGTTGCAGCTCCACAATATGGGCAGATTCATTTTTAGGAGTGCAGTTTTACCATTTTTAGAATTTGGTATTATTTTGCAATTGTATTTCTGATGATTTTTACAAGAGCAAAAGTGAACACAATAATCTAGCTCTAAATCAGTTCCTATTGCTGCTCTTACCTTGTGCTGGGCAAGTCAGGGAGCTGCTATGAATTAATGAAACAGCACCTGACCCGCAGTGGGCCAGCACCACTCCCTGCTCCCAGGCTTATCCCAGGAGGGAATGTGAGAAGGAGTATTGCTTTAAGAGTTGTTTTTTTTTTTCCTAATGTTAATTTATTTTTGAAAGAGAGAGAAAGTGTACACAAGTGGGGTAGGGGCAGAGAGTGAGGAGGACATAGGATCCAAAGCAGACTCTGTGCTGAGAACAGCGAGCCCGATGCAGAGCTTGAACTCATGAACCATGAGATCGTTATCTGAGCTGAAGTTGAACACTCAACCAACTGAGCCACCCAGGAGCCCCTGTTTGTTTTAAACAAACAATAATTACTTTCAGTCTCTAACTCCATGGGATAAAGATCATTAGACCACTTACCTCATAGATTGGAAAAACAACAAAAACTAAGCAATTTAGTGGTTCTTAGTTCTTTGATGAACTAAGTGATAAAAACTATTACATCTGTTCAGGGCTTCCAGGTCTGAGAAATTAATAATAATAATAATAATAATAATAATAATATTATTATTATTATTATTGATAACATCTATTAGTTTTATTACTATTAGTATACCTATTGTTGTTGTTGTTATATAATTAGTTCTTACAGTGTTATGGTTTCTTAATTTGTGAACATTCACATAGGTTAGGCTAAATTCAATAACTTTCTATGAAGAATACTGAGAAAATTATAATAGAAATACTTTTGTAACAAGCATGTTTAGAAAGACATTTCATGAAAATGTCAATTTACACAAAGGCTAATTACAGGTAATTCTCATTTATTCACTAAAGCAGTTACCTCAAAGGCTTTCAGTGTTAATTGGCCTGGTATCATTTCCATATTTTCATAAAACCTCTAAAATAGTGTTTACTAGAAAACATCTTTAGTTTTCTACTCTAAAGCTGTTTAGATTGACTGCATTCTGTTTTGACCATTCACTAAGACAGTCCCTATTAGTGGGGTTCTATTGTAATAAATATTCCCAAAGCAGTTTAGAAGAGTTGAAGGGAATTATGAAGATGGAGAAAATACTGACATAAGTCTGAGATCCTTAAGTAGTATATGCCCAGCCTTGTAAGAACACTGAAATCTTGTAAAGGGATTTTTTGTAAGAGGAATTAGACTGCAGTTTGCTTTTTCTATCCCTTAGTTCTCTCAGCCACCCAAATAATATATATATAGTACATTTTGATAGTTTGGTGTCACTCTGAAGTCCAGCTGTTGGCAATGAATGGCTGGCATTACAGTCTTAAGCCTTAATTGCAATTGCAAGATAAAAAGATGCAAAGGGGAAAAAGAAATGGAAAGGGATCATTGGTCTGCTAATGACCATAGTCTACACTGTATATGCGCATGACAAATGGTGCCACATTTTCCAAATAAGCAATGCAATTCCTTTGGTAACGCATTCATATCTATCCAAGAGAGGAAAAAGATACAGAAGCTCTTTTAATTTCTTTCATTACATGTCATCAGCTCAACTAACCATTATATATACATATACAGTAAAATTCTAATAAATTACTGCTTTCTCATTTTTGGCTTCTCTTAAGATTTATGGCTGTTAGTATTAATTTGTTTGCTCTACATAGCATTTTTTCTCCCCCTTTATAGCAGCATGCGTTTTGAATCTGAACGTTCTGTGTTTGCCCCATTTTGGTATTGCTTACTAACATTTAATATATTTTGCTTTTTTTTTTTATTTTGCTGACAAAGTTGCATTGATGAAAGCTGACTTGCAAGGTAGATAGCCCTGTGTGTAAAAAACAAGACTGAAACCCCGCAATACACGGTGGAAACCCCAAAATGACATTTTCTTTACATCTTTCAGTGACTGTTGTTTGGGTTCAGATTTAATTTCTCTCTTCTTGAACATTGTGCAAGAAACCTCATCTTGTAGCATAGTCTGCATAAAGGCTTTCAGTCTTGAATATGTTTGTATAGTGATTGCCTCTAGTGCTTTGATCATCTTTTTTTTAGTTCTTTGTTTTCCAGTGTTCTAGTTACGATTCTTTAGAAATAGCCTAGAATTCTTTTTACTTGTACGTTAAATGGGGGCATGTCATTTCTACAGACTTTTTTCATTTTATGTTTAACTGCATGAAATTGTTAAAGCATGTGAATTGATACTTGCCAACATACCTATCCAAAACACCCAACAACCATAACTTTATCCATAGCTTGTGCAGGGAAACTTCTGGAAGCTTCTAGGGCATTTTTGCATAACTCTCTTCAGTTATTTTGCCAATCTTTATCTCAATTTCATAAAGCTCTAATCTCCATTTCTCATGGTGTCTCTATTCATTGGTCAGAAGTTAAGGAGATCCATGCATTTTTCTAAAATACAAATGGTGATAGAGAATTACTGATGATGGAATGAGATTACTTGCGACCATGATCATACTAGAAGCTATGTGCTTGTTTTTACTATTTGTTGGTTTAGTTTACTATTATAATGTATTTTGTTCTATATTTGAAACTTCAGAAAACCTTCATATTACAGCTTCTCTGTTCCTAATTCAGGTGTGTGAACTAGAACTTTCAAAACTGGTTTGGTCATGTAATTTGAGGTGTTGGCAACTACTATATGTGACCTAGCTCATGTATAAAACATTTGTGGATTTTTTTAAAGAACCCAAGTTTCTTTTGGATTATTTTTGCAGGACCCAGCACAACCTGCCAAGAGGACTCTTGTTCCAATCAAGGTGTGTGCTTGCAACAATGGGATGGCTTCAGCTGTGACTGTAGTATGACTTCCTTCAGTGGTCCACTCTGCAATGACCGTAAGTACCCCTCTGAGTACGGACTCAGATACTCATCATTGCTTCCAGTTACTGTGAGTCTTTATATTATGCGTAAGTCAAACTGTCATAATGAGAAGCAGTTGGTTTTACAGAAAGGGCATTTTTGAAAAAAATCAAGTATTAATCAAGGATGCCTTTAGCTAAATGCTGTGATGCTGGTGAGCCTTTAGTTTGCAAGCATTTACTGTAATGTTTTTTAATTGCTAATGGTCACCTTGTCAAAAATCTGTTTTTTTTCATTTCCTACATATGACAATCCTCCTCTAGTTTTTGAAAGAGACTCCTTACTGCTTTGTATTAAATAATCTTTAATTCCAGGAGATTATATGTTGAGGGCTGTAATTTTCATGAAAGGTGACACATCTCATTATGTTTCTCTTTCTATATCTTTCTTAAAGCAATTATCTGCCTTTTATTTTAAAAACAGTATGTTTAAACATTGTCCTTCAAGTGGTCTCTCTTATACTTTAAGCACCTGTGGATTTTTTTTTCCTTTAGTCTCACAATTGTATTGTTTATAGTATGACTAAGAAACACAGCATTCACATGATATCATGGAATATCTAATGGTATGACTTCAGTGAGAATTTTAAGACTGAATTAACTGGTATATAGGATGAAGTCCTGTTTCTTAATTCTCAATTAGATTGTGCCTTACAGCACTTCATCAAAATGATAAAAAGCATTTTCTACAAAACAATAAATTTCACTATACTGAGAAAACTTTTCTGACAAAGGCTCCTGCTTGCAAAACAGAATGAATGATTTATATCATAAAAGCGACAGTTAAGAAAAAGCTCTAGGATGATGGGATGGGGGATGCGATGATTGAAGATTTGGGTTTCTAGGCAAAGGCTGGGCTTGGGTATGGATTTAAAGACTGGAGTTTTTTGCCTTTGATCTTTCTCTATTTGAAACTCTATTTATGTCAGTACACATACGTATTGCAATATTGAGGATGAGGTCAAACTAAAATATTCCCTGAAACTGAGTTTAGTGATATGGTACAACTCAGCAGCTATTTTCAGATTTTCTATTCAGAAATTAAGTATAGGAATAATAAACAATTATTACAAAGTAAAATAGTACTTGGAAGAGAAGTGTAAATATCACACCACCATAGATGGGGAAGTATTTTGTCTGCATCCTACCAGTGACATCTTCCATAAATTACACCAGACTTGAAGCAATGAACATGTATCCATCATACATTTGTGCGTGCGCACACACACACACACACACACACACACACACATATACACACACACAAAATAACCATATTTGGAGTTCTATAAATGACCTTAAATGAAGACTCAATGAGTAATTTATGTACTTATATGTACCTAAAGCAAAGCAAATATAAAACTTTTATATACTTTTGATAAATATATGTACATATGTGTGCAGAATTATAACTTCCTGCATTTGCTCCTGCCCCATAGAAGATAACGTAAATTTATTTTCAAAGACAACCAGAAGACTGATAATTTGTTATGATTTTATTATGGTAAATCTTTAATCCTGAATATGATCCTGACAGATGTATGACTACATGTGGTAGCTGAGATAGCTTTTATTGCATAAAAATGTTTTTCATTTTGCTAAAGAACTTTCTCTGCCAAACTTAATCTAGTTTCCATGTTTTACAAAATAGTTGCCATTTGGTTGTGTCAGATTGTGTATTCTCATATACCAGTTAAATTTGAAGAATATAATTTTCTCTATGTATTTGCTAGACATTTCCTAACAGAACATGAAGATCCTACCCTAAGTATCATGCTGTCTTCACATCATTTTACAGAAAATTATTTGAATGCTGCTCTTGAGTGATAGTAGTGGTGATGATAATGATAAGGCTATTTGTTATTTTCTTGTAAATAAGGTAAATGTCATTCAATAAATGTGTCTTCTGATATGCCTCTTGCACAGAGCAGCATTAAAATGACTTTGGAGGGCTCTCAGAATACATACATTTTGATTAAATCATTACCTCTTAATGGGATTTTGGAAATGTGAAATGCTTTCTTGGTTTGTGCATGGAGTTTTGGTGGTGAGGATATGTATGTATAAATCAACATTTAAAAGAAAATCTTATTTGCATATCAACTTTAATTTGTAGAAGGAACACCAGTCACCATTACCTTTATTAAAAGGTAAACTGAAGCATCCTAAAAAATTTAAGAGTTTATTTAAGGAAAAATAGATTCAAATTGGGCAGCATCCAATCTATAAGATAGAAAGGAGCTCCAAGGATCTGTATAAAATGAAAGAATTGTAGGCAGAAGAGAGCAGGGACAAGGAAGGAATACTGGCAAAAAAGAAAAAAAAATCATGTTGGTTATTGAAAAGTTACCTTTCTTTAGGGAATGACAGGGATCTATGAAACAGATTACCTAAATATTGATGATCAGGATAGTCCTGATTGACTGAATTAAGATTCTGTTTCTGGGATGGCTGAAACTGTAATTAAATTAAATCTTGGTTTGGGAATGTGGGGTTTGGCATAAACGACTCCATTTGGGGCCTCTTGTCTTTTTTTTTTAAGTACTTTGAAGACATGCAATTGATAGGGCAATAAGAGTAGCATGCCATATTTTCTTCAATTGTTATGTTCATCAAAATGAACATTATTTCTGCATCTCCCTGTTTTTCTGTGAGTCACACAAACAGAATTAATGTAATTCCTGGGATTTTAACAAACTCCTTTCCTGTATAGTTTGATTTTTTTTTAAATAAAGCTATTTAGGACATTTCATTTCTTAAAGAAATTTCCATCTGTAGTTTAGGTATTTATCCATAAATTCTGTGACAGCATCCTTCAACTCCACAGAAAACCAACCAAACAAAAACAACAAAAAAAAAGGAAAATAGAAATAAAGCTTTTAAAAGGGGGAAAGAACACAAATAAAACACACTGTGTCCAAAATAGACCTTCTGACTATCATCTCTCTGATAAATTTCATAGAATGGGTTAAAGTAACTAGAAAATTTTATTTATGTTAGCCTGGAGATATAATTAACAATGGAAAGATGGGAATACTTTTTAGCTTGTAAGTATAGTCTTGGGTAAATCGTACTAATTAATGGACTTAAAGGAATCTTTCAAAAAAGAGGCACTTATGCAAAGTGATGCCAAAGGCTACTTTGAAAGAAATGTGTTTGTGAAACCCTTTTTTTTCCCCTGGAAGATTGCCACACAAATGACCTACTCATTGAGAAAAGTAATGCTATGTGTACATGTGTAGGGTAGTGTAGTGTAGTGGGCTCAGCCTGATTCTTCCATATCAATACTATATTTTTTGGCTTTTTGTAGTAATTTTCTGGTTAAGTTTCCCATTTCTTATCCCTTTCTCTTCCAATCCATCCTATGCTTCCTTATTAATTTTGTTCTTTATTCCTATTCTCCCTAGTTTAATATCACCAGCTCTTCCTGATTTTCCTAATCAGAGGCAATATTTTTCCTCCTCTGACTGCTGTAGTGCTTTGTTGATGGTATTTTATCAGCCATCACTTCCTGGCCTTATATTATTTAGGTTTGGTTTTATCTCCCTGTAAGACTATATTGTAAGACCATGTGCTTTTCCCAGGCAATATTCTTTTTTTTCCACTCATAAGCCCAGTGTTTTATACATCATAATGCATATAATTGGTAACAATGGCAACTTACTACATCTGTATTGACTAGATGCATGAATCTTGCATGAAGATTTCCAATATATACTCAACAGTTAACAATACTCTCCAAATTCATCAGTTTGGAGTTGGAGTTCATGAACCTCTGTGGTCTGACCCTAGCTTTCATTTTCATCCTTATCTTTTGCAGAACCTTGTCCATATGGCATGTTACTGCCAATTAACTTACTTATGGCTTTGTGAACAACATTACACTTTCCCAATTTCCTCACCATTGCTTATGCTAATTTATCCTCCTGGGGAATGCTCTCATTCCACCTGGAATGAATTCCTTTTACTATATATCTGCTCGAAGAAATATAATTTCATTTTCAATCTCTACTTAACTGTTTCATCCCATGGAAACTTTGATAGTCCTCCTATCTGAGCCTTAGCTTTCCCCTCTTCTGAAATCTTAGAGTAACCGTTTTTCTAATGTACCATATATTGTAGCTTTTTGTCAACTCTTTCGTCCATGTAACCACTTACTGAGTGCCTGCTATATGCCAGGTCTCTGCCAGGAGTTTACGTTACAGTCACTATATAGAACCAACATATCACCTATTCATGCTTGGGCACAAACACACAAACACACACACACACACACATATACATACCACCATCAAACCCTTATGCTATACAGTAAGTAATCCTTTCACTGCTTTCACCCTGTGGTACAGAATAGAATATAACTTTATTAGCTAATTTAATGTCAGACTGGGGAAGATGAATATGGCTATGATCACATGGAAAATAGTGAACATAATAACATTGTCACATTACATTAGTGCAGAATTGTGTGCTAAATTACACTTCAGCTTCAATGGTGTCTGTTAACATAAGGGAATAATACATCATAGTGCTATCATTCTGGTGCTAGGACGGTATGGTCTCTGCCATTAGAAGACTATTTTCAGAATTCTAAATTTGCCAGAAGAAAATCTTTCTGATAGGAATTTATCATCTTTTGTATGAGAATTAGAAATGTTCACTGAAACTAGATTTGACTGTGACTTGTTACCATGACATTTAAAAATACCTTCAGCTTTGTTTCTCACTTTTTTTTTGTTTGTCAAGAGAATCCAATATCCAGTATTTGAGCATCAATATCATATCTACTGGAAGTGAATCATAACACATATAAAAATAGCTGGATCAAAGTCACATTGTTTCTGTCCCATTTAGAGCTGCCAGTAGTATTAAGCTGTGAGCTGATTTGTTGCCAGTACCATTTAGGGATGAATAAAATTTAGCAATTAGCTCTGTCCACAACCAGATCCTCACTGTATGATGAATCTTACTGACCTTGGATCATTCAAGCATTTCTACATGGCATCCTTTAAGTTGTTTAAAGCAATGCATAAGCAGTATGTACAGATAATGCCATAGAAAAATTATCTATGAGGAAACAGGGTCAGACCTATCTTAGATTAAACCAAAAGAATTAAGGTATTGTTCACACTGATCAGAAAATGCAATAAAAAACAGAAAGGAAAGCATCATATATGATAGAGAAACGTACTTTAAAATAGAAATATTGTCTTCTATGTCATATAAATGTATCTTTGTTCTTGTTGGTAATAGACATCATAAAAGTAAATACCTAAAAGACGTTGGTCTTTTCGTATTACAATTGAGCAGTGAAATGACATTTTTAAGCTTTATCTGCATAAGAAAATCAAGTGGGGAGAAAACCCCCAAAACAGTGGTATAGAACATTATTGTATTTGAATGATCCAGATTAGTACCCTGTATTGTTGAGCAGGTAAATGATTCATGACTCTGAATAGCTCTTTACTTTTTGTAAGTGGTGTCAGTTTTACACCAGAAGTCAAGAAGGAAGGCCCAGGTGAATTTTTCCCACTGCTGGTGCTCTGTAATTTTTCTGGCTCACTTAGTGTTCTGACTGGGTAGACTTTCACTTGGCTCTGATGTCATTGCTCATCAGTGCTGGGCTTATATAAATATAGAGGTGGTCTTTGATGTTTGCATTACTGGGCTAATACTGTGATATCCCACCAGAGGCCAACTAGACTAGGGCTCCATTGAAAGAAGGTTCGCCAGTCACCGTGGTTAACTATCCTTAAGGGATTACAGTGGTTGCAACTTCCACTACATGAAATTTCGAAGAGCTCTATGACTAGGGTCTGTATCTGAATAATTTTCTCATTCTCTCGGAGTGTATCGTGCTCAGGTTTCTCACTTTTCTTTCCAGCTAGGGCAACACAGCACATGCAGGGTCCAGGATAGGGTAGGGAGACTGTCTGAATCTGAGGTATGCATTTTTGAAACTTGAGGTTTAGATTTACTTTTTAAAAATGGTTTTTACCTCCCCAGAACTGATGCACTGAAAACCCTTTGAACAAAATGAAGATTAATGATGGTGAATTCTCAGAATCCTGTTTAATACTAAATAAGTATCAACAGTAAATAATTTAGTAGCCATTTATTAATCAAGAAGATATATGAATAGAGTAAAATGTTAAATAATTCTCCAACTTTATAGAATCAGATTATCATGGGAATGTTTTTATTTTTTTAAATTTTTTTGTTTTTTGTTTTTTGTTTTTTCTGTCTCCAAATTTTTACTTAAATTCCAGTTAGTTAACATGAAAGGTGATATCAGTTTCAGGTGTAGAATTTAGTGATTTACCACTTACATACAATACCTAGTGCTCATCACAATGCATGTACTCCTTGCATCATTTATTACATCCCCCCACTCACCTACCCTCCAGCAACCCTCAGTTTGTTCTCCATAGTTAAGAGTCTGTTTTTTGGTTTGCTCCTTTTTTCCCCTATGTTTGTTTTGTTTCTTAAATTCTACATATGAGTGAAATCTATGGTATTTGTCTTCCTCTGACTTAGTTTGCTTAGCATAATACTCTTTAGTTCTGTCCAAATTGTTGCAAATGGCAAGATTTCATTTTTTATGGATAAGTAATATTCCATTGTGTATATCTTCTTTATCCATTCATCAGTCACTCAACATTTGGGTGGCTTTTTCCATAATTTGGCTATTATTGATAATGCTGCTATAAATATCAGGGTGCATGTATCCCTTCAAATCATCATTTTTGTATCCTTTGGGTAAATACCTAGTAATGCAACTGCTGGAGCATAGGGTAGTTCTGTTTCTGTTTTCCAGAGTAACTGCATTAGTTTGCATTCCCACCAAAAAGGTAAGAGGGTTCCCCTTTCTCCACATCCTCACCAACACCTGTTGTTTCTTGTGTTGTTAATTTGAGCCATTCTGACTGGTGTGAGGTGATATCTCATTGTAGTTTTGATTTATACTTCCCTGATGATGAGAGTTGTTGAGCATCTTTTCATGTGTCTGTTAGCCTTCTGTATGTCTTTTTTGGAAAAATATCTATCCATGGCTTCTGCCCATTTTTTAACTGGATTATTTGGTTTTTGAATGCTGAGTTTTATAAGTTCTTTACATACTTGGGATACTAAACCTTTATCAGATATGTCATCTGCAAGTATCTTCTCCCATTACATAAGTTGCCTTTTAGTTTTGTTAATTGTTTCCTTTGCTGCACAGAAACTTTTTATCTTGATGAGATCCCAATACTTCATTTTTGCTTTTGTTTCCCTTGCCTTCAGAGACGTGTCTAGTAAGAAGTTGCTATGGCTGAGGTCAAAGAGGTTACTTCCTGTGTTCACTATGATTTTGATGGTTTTCTGTCTCACATTTAGGTTTTTCATCCACTTTGCATTTATTTTTGTGTATGGTGTAAGAGTGGTCCAGTTTCATTCTACTGCATGTAGCCATCCAGTTTTCCCAGTACCGTTTGTTGAAGAGACTGTCATGGGTAGGTTTTTAAAGAAGGTGTATCTGGGGCACCTGGGTGGCTTAGTCAGTTGAGCCTCTGACTTTGGCTCAGGTCATGATCTCATGGTCTGTGAGTTCGAGCCCCATGTCAGGTTCTGTGCTAATAGCTCAGAGCCTGGAGCCTGCTTCAGATTCTGTGTCTCCTTCTCTCTCTGCCCCTTGCTTGCGCTGTCTCTCTCTCTCACTGTCTCTCTCTCTCTCCCTCTCTCTCTCAAAAAAAATAAATATTAAGAAAAAAAAATTTAATAAAGAAGGTGTAGTTCAGACTTTGCAAAAATAGATATTTTATTTTAAAAGAATATAAGATCAAAAGTATTTAGACTTTGCGAATTAGATATTTTATTTTAAAAGAATATAATTGTGATTGAATTTGGAAGGAAATGGTTGGATCAGGCAAGTTGTTTATATGCTCTGTTTCTGTGGATATATGTAGCTGGTGCATAAGGACTACAAAATACTTTTATGTAGATCACACCAGTGTATTTTAATGTTAGTGACATAATTAACAGGTATATGCATACTGTTTATATTTTATAAACCTTACTTTCTCAAACTTCAAAAAATCTTAATATTTTCAATTTACAAATGAAAAGACCTAGGTATGGGCAGTTACATAACTTCTTTGGTCTAAAATGGCTAATAATTTACACAGACAGATATGAATGTAGGTCTAACTCCAAGCTCATATTATTATTTGTACCCACAATTCCTTTCCAAGAGGGGTTAATTCAGTGTAAATGCTGTTCAAATTTCCCAGATGCAAAATTCCTATAGAAGTTAGTAGTGACTGGCAGTTAACACTGCAGATTTTTTTTCCCCCATTTTCATCTCACTCTTGATTCTTATATTAAATTTGAGCATTCTGTGGCAGGAAACCTGCTACTCCCTTCAACTGTTCAGTTGCTGCTTCTAAAGATGGGTTAACAATTCATAGCTGTCTGAGGTGCATGCTGTCATTAACTTCCCGTTCTGTTACAAAAAAGGTACCAATTATGAAAGAGAGATGGGGATTTTCTGTGATTTTTCTATGACAGCCTGAGTTTCTCAAAGATAATAATTTAACCTTTGATAATGAAATCAGGCAAAATATTTACCAAGGTTCTTCTGCTTGAATCAGAATGACAATGTATGTTATGGAAAATGAGCAGGTAAGGTTCAGAATTGTGCTGACCAGTGAATGTGCACTGAGTGTTTCATTACATTGATTATATCTCAGTTTTCTCTATATATAGTTGTAGAGGCAGAAAGAACACACACAGAGAAAAAATGAAGTCAGAGATTAGCACCGCAGTATTTGAATGTTTTTGGAAAACACAAGGGGGTAACACAAGAGAATGCATGAAGCCCAGATCATGAAAAGTCACTATGAGATTAATAGTAAAGACCATGGGCCCCTTGTATTTGTAGAGAAGGGATAGAAAGCTCAAGGGAAATGTGCAGAGTCCAGAAAAAGGTCATGATAAAAATAACGTTGTGCTTGCATTTAGAAATAATTCTGGTCATAAAGCAAAAAAATATTACTGTGAATAAAATGTACCTTTACCAGTGATCCCTTTTCCTGCCCTGAACAAAGCATTCTGTGTCTTTAATGAGATTTACTATTGCAATTAAAAAGTGTAGGATTCTTTTATGGGGAGGAATTATGGTCTCCTCTGCAGCACAGTGCTGTTAGACATTGTTACTTCTCTGGTAGCATTCTACAGCAGCATAAAGTACAAGGATGATCTGTTAGCTCTGGGTATTATGGAGTGTATGATTTTAATGACCCTAATGATCTAAATTCACATCTCTCAGAAAATGGCCTGTAGAGCCTGAGGCTTAATCTCCCCAGGATTTGGTGAGATAGGAAGGTACAAAGGCGTTTCTTAACTTGAAATGATTTCAGAATGAAACAAGTTTCATAAAAGGATGAGCTGATACAGAAGGATGTTTAAAAAAAAAAATGGGTCGCAAGCAAGGAGGAGGCTGCATTTGACGGGGACAGAGGAAACTGTTCGTGTAGGTGTGAATACTTCTTATAAATATATAACATATGACCCTTTAGGGAGAGAAACAGATGGAATATGTAGCAGAAAATAAAGAATACATTTTGCTTGGTTTCTTCACTCCAGTGGCACAGTGTATATTTTGATATTTGGCTTCTCCTGTTGGAAAGGTTTCAAGGCCTCATCTGGATTCCAGCAGCTCAGGGCAATACTGACTTTGGGAATGATCCTGAGTAAAAGTAGACCTTTGGATATGTCTCCAAAGCTTCATCAGGTCATGACGTGCTGCATTAAATACCCCAGCCATGTTTCCACTTGAATGCTCACTAGGTGGAATCCAGAATCAAGGATCTGGCTTTCTGCAGTCATCACACCCTCAGAGTAAGACAGGGTTGCTAGAACTATGGGGTCCATCTTCCATGACCTCAATCATGAATCCACTCTCCTTGGTCCTATTCATGGCAAGTGCTCCATTTTACTAAATTAAAAACATGAAAGTGTTAGAGAAATACCATTTCCTCTCAGCCACAGGAGACATCACAGAAGTAATTAAACTGGATTGTGGTGTGTTGGGCATGTTCCTTTTATTGACAGTGACAACGATTTTGTAAATCAAAACCTGGAAGCACTTTCAGTGTTGTTGAAGTGCAAAAGATAAAAACATAAGGTTCTAAAAATGATGAAACTAAAATCAATCTATGGAGTGCAGTATGAGGGGCTGCTGTATGAGTTGTGAATGCAGCCTGTCTTATGGAATTCGGAGCTATATGAGGGCATAACTTTGTTTTTAGCTTAGTCCCTGCAGTATATATTGGTGTAAAACCAAATGGAGTAGGTCTTTAATACAAACTATCATTTGTGCTTTTAAGGTCACCTGACAACTCCAGTCTCCCTAACCCCAATATTCCTTTTTCTGATGTCAGTAGGTTGTTGACATTCATTTCTTTGGAACTCTGCATTCTCTCATTCATCATTTAAAGTTCTCCACCATCTTGCCCAACAAACACAACCCTAAAGCATGCTTTATCCCTCCTGTGCTCGAGCATTCACTCTTTAATACAGATATTTACAGACACATCAGGGTAGACTGAATGCCCTCTTTGCCATCATCTCTGATCAGTGAGTGAGTCCCTCATCTGGATTGTTCTCCTCAACTGCCACTCTGCCCAGGAAAATTCAGCCCATGGAGATGATCCAGCTGAAATCAAGTTCACCCAGAGTGAGACAGTCTTCAGTTAGTAGGTGATTTCTTCTGCTTCTGAGTCTTCAAATGTTTACTGTCTCTAACAGGTGTGGGGTTCGCTTTTGGTTTTAGTTTGCTTATGTGTGTATACACATTTATTCCCCAGCTATATTTTACATCCTTGTCTTCTATTTTTGGTATGATTTCTCACATGCCTAGTACATATTAAATGCTGCATAATATTTGAAGATTAGTGTCTTGAAGCCTCCATTAGTTACCTGATTTTTTAAAGACTTTATATTTATGGAGCAGGTTTGTTTAGATTCACAAAAATTAAGGGGCAAGGCGCAAAGATTTCCTATATGCCTCCTATCCGCATACATACATCACCTCCCCTGACATCATTCACCAGATTGGTATATTTGTTACAATTGATGAACCTGCATTGACACATTATAATCACCCAAAGTCCATAATTTACAAATTAAATTTGTAATTTGTCTGTGTCCATCCCTACAATTATTTTATATGTAATATATAAATATACTATATTATATTACTCACCATATATATGGTATATAATGCCATATATTATAATGTATATAACACTCACCATATATGTGTATATATATTACATAACATCTGGCAAGGGTAAGGTATTATGTTTTATCCCATTACCGTAAATGCATTTTTCATTCTCTTTATTCCTGATGGTAAAAATCCATGTGGAATTAGAGTCTCGTGTAGCTAGAAAGAAAGTTTTTGAGTAAAGATGTGTGCATTTGTCAGGGGAAATGTGGGTGAGTGTGTGTGCATGCTCACATACCATGGGAGAGGGATTTAAAAACATTACATTCTGTTTTCTTCAAATTCCACTTGAGATGGCATTGTACATGAAATGTAACAAATTCTGGGACTTCAGTTTCTTTCAAGGTAACTATTTTTTGTTCAATTTACTTTCCTCCCATTAATTAGCTGATACCTGCAGGAATAATCACATCATTATGAAATGCTACACTGCTTATTTGATCTTTTTTATCTAAGCTTTAATAAGATTTTGCAGTATTGGAGTATTTTTCTAGCAATAACATAAGCTCTCTGGGGGAAAATTTCTCTTATAATAGCTTATCACTTGTGTGCCCTGATTTAGTCCACCAGTGTCCTTGAAGAATTCTCTAAATGTTGCCTTTGCAACAGCTCCAGAAGAGCCAAATGCCCATTTGGTGTTACATAGATGTAATTCAGAATATTCTCGTTGTTTTACCTTTTCCATATTAAGTATGATAAAGATAGCATTTGTATATACAACTGTACCAATTATAAGAGGCTTAATTGGCCTAATTGCTCTGGTTCAGTATTTTAAGTGAATTTGCCTAAAATCAGTTTAGTAGGGTGGTGAGTATTCTCCACCTCCAAGGCTACCTAAATCATAATAGGTCTGCCAAGTCTAGATTGACAGCATCAGAAATGGAAATTGCTTGGGGGCCTGGGTGGCTCAGTCATTTAAGCATCTGACTTCAGCTTGGGTCATGATCTCACCGTTTGTGAGTTCAAGCCTTGCATCGGGCTCTGTGCTGACAGCTCAGAGCCTGAAGTCTGCTTCAGATTGTGTGTCTCTGCTCCTCCCCTACTTGCTGTCTCTCTCTCTCTCTCTCTCTCTCTCTCTCTCTCTCTCTCTCATAAGTAAATAAACATTTAAAAAAATTTTAAAGAAATAGAAATTGCTTGATGGTTAGAGGGGTTGAGAAAAAAGTTTAAAAAATAATTTCCAAGAACATTTGAATTTGCCTACCTTAACCAAAAAGGAGGTCATACAATGAAAGGGCTGGCCTGTCCACGGTTCCCAAATTGTCATTCCTGGACCAGCCTGTCAACATAACCTATGAAGTTGTTAGGACTGCCTCTTTCCATATTCAAGACCTCCTAAGTTAGAAAGTATGGGGTGGGTCCCAGAAATCGGTATTTTGAGAGCCTCTAGGTGATTCTCATACGTACTTGGGTTTGAGGACTGTTAGACTAGATGATCTCTAAAGTCATCTTAGTTCTATGCTTTCCAGATAATACATACTTTATCAAATGAAATAAAGGAAGTTCTGCCTAAGAATTTTTGTAAGTAAAACATTATAACTAGATTTATGAAACAGTTTCAATATAATCTTGGATGTTTTTGGCATAGTGATTTAAAAGAAATAACACAAATTTTCATTTTGATTATCAGCCTCCTCAGCTGGCTGGCAATCATAAGAATATTTGAAAAGTTCCCATTCACACTATTCATGCTGTGAAAAATCTAGTTCAAGGCAAAATTCCCCCTGCAGTATGAGGACAATGACGAAACCCAAGTGCACATCCTTCTCTGCTTATCCTGTGACATTCTTTAGAATAATACTCTGATAATTGCCATAGATTGGGAAATAAAGTATTATCCTTATCTGCGAAAGAATTGTACTCTGGAAGAAACTTGCAGCAACTGAACCACTGTGAAAAGTGCCATTCAAAAAAAAAATGCCCCTTATGGAAGATAATACATTCTTCCTTTTTCATTGCCTAAAACATTCCACATCTCTAACTACCCTACCACCTGCTAAATAAATGTGATCTTGGGTCACTAGGAATCCCCCCAGATACAGTATTCCGTCTCAGTATTCCTTTGTGAGCCTCAGTTTCCTTGTTATAAAATGAAAAGTTTTCATTTACCTTATCATCAAGGCACCTAGAGTTCCAAGGGTCTGTGATCCATTGTCACTATATACTTACTTTGTTTTTCCTCAACCCTAGACCTCTTTTTACTCATGTTTAAGGTTCTTCTAAAATGTAGCCTACAGTTCAGTCTCACCACACTAATCTTAAGCTATATTTTAGCCAAAGGCCTTTCTTGCCAAGTCTTATAAAAAAGAAGAACTTGGAAAAAAAAATCTGATTAATGGGCTGTCTTCCTCTTTTGAGAAGGGAAACTTTGAATTAATCCTGAAACACAAGGCAAAGACTTGAGCTATTTGTTTCTTTCACGTTGGTATTGCTACTTATTTATAGCTCCTTTCAAATATCTACTTATATCAAATATGTTTTAAGCTGAAGATTTCACTAGCATAGGGATCATGCTAAATGCTAAATGTAATTGCTAATGGTACTTAAATAAGTGCTTTTTGGTGATTAAAAAACAGTAATATAATTAGGGGTCCATAATTGTTAATAAGATCATGATTACCACTACTAATTGAGCATCTACTATGGGCTGAGTTTTTATAAGATTTTTTCTTTTCCTCATTTTACCATCCTTCCATAATGAGGATACTGACATCTATTTCACAAAAGCTGTGTCTAAGGTAAAGAAGTATGCCCATGTTCCCATGTTGATTAGAATAAGAATTCAGGCTTATCTCACATAAAACCCATGGTCTGCCATCCAGAAATTGCATCATGCAGTCTCTCAATGTTGAATAAAATAGTCAAATTGAGAGTATTCACATGCATTCTTTACTTTCATGTCAAATATTTTAGAGGATGCACAAGATGAATTAATATATTCAGATGTCCTCAATATAACAAATTGTAAAGATGAGGAAGAACTGATACAGAGCAAATTTAGTCCTATCTTCCTTTTAAGTCACTTTTCAGCAGGCCTATACCCTGTACTGGTTCATGGTAAATCATGTGACCAGCACGCCTACAAAACTTTATAAAGCCTGCAGCTTCAAAGAGAAAACCTTTGTATACCTTCAGTGAATGATCAGACTTTGAAAGTAATGCTTTTTATGAAGTAGAATATAGAACATTCTGAATAACCCAGGAAAATACATGTTTCCTCTATTTAAAGATAGTGTAAATTTGAGATGTCGTTGACAAAAAAAAAAAAAAATCGCGAAATGATAAGCATGTGATTTTTCCAAGATAGCAGGTTTGTAGTCTAAAGTCATGGTGTGTCAGGAAGAAAAAGGATCATCTTGGACGGTGAAGTTAACCTTTCACAAGTTTGGCTTGTCCACCTCTCATTGCTACACTTCCTAATAGAAAATTTCTTTTTGCTAAAAACTACTATGATTTAACTTTAGTGAATCCTGTCTCTCCAACTGATACTTAACACTGTGTAGGAGGCTTTAATACCTCTGCTTCTGCCCTGGGGCACTGCTAGTAGGAGATGAGAAAGCATCATTCTACCTTCTGAGAGTCACTTGTGCAAAAATAGAAAGGCTTTGTGCTAAGGACTCTCCTGGGGATTAGGAATATATTTACAGAGTAAATTATCCAAGTCTGAGACTGTTATTAATTGTGCATTTGCTGTGGACAAAACACTGTGAGAAGTAGGGAAAATGATATGATTGGGTCCCTGGACCAAAAGAGTTTCTGTGTCCATTGGAAGAATGATTCCCGAGACCCAAAGAATTCTCTTTTGTTCTGTGACCTATCACAAGTGCTTAAAACAGTACTTGGTACTTCGTGTGTACTCAATAAATAATTCTAGAATGGGTAAAATGCATTGCTAATGAGATAACTAGTAATTTAAATGTTCATTGTATAACACCAGTTGTATGTTAATTTAGAAGAGAGGATAAACACAGTCATGGGCTAAGTGGAAATGATGGGAGTGAGGTGGACCTTACTGGACAGAGAGAAGCAGGGACACTACTTCACCCAAGGGGGATAATATGAGCAAAGGTCAGTCTGTAGATAAAATATTCACAGATCCAAGCACATGTATTGAGCACCTTCTATAACATGAAATGCTCTGCTAGGATCTGGGCATACTGAAATAAACGAGGAGTCTGTGGGTGCAGTGCAAAGATAACAGACTTTGGAGGCAAATAGAATTGCATTCTGACTGCCACCTGGCACCTATAGGGCCACAGCCATGTGGATTAATGTATCTGAGACTCAACTTCTTCATGTGTAAAATGAGGACATGATTACAAATCTTGCAGGATTCTTGCATGGTTGTTTTGAGAATTGAAGGTAATAGAGGGTAAGATGCTTACTGTACCCCCAAACTGGCCAGTGTTCTGTAATTGGTATCTGTTGCCATGCTGCCTTTGCATTTGCTTTCAGAGAGCTCATGGATAAGAAGAAATGGCTGGCATGTGTACAGATCATTACAATTTAAGAAATGCTTTAATACTTCGTATACTGTGGTCTGAGGACCGTCAGCACCTGCAAACTCATGAGGGATACAAACTCACAGATCTCCCCACCCGCTACACACCTACTAATTCAGAATCTGCATTTAACAAGATGCCAGTTCATTCATATGTACATTCAAGTGTGAGAAGCGCTGCTCTAATAGAAGCCTGTTACTAGGCAGAACCAGGGACTGGCTACATCGACTTAGGTAACTGAGAGAAGACTTCTCTTAGAAAGTGAAGTTTAGAGGAATTGAGAAGTTTAGAGGAATGAATATGTGTGGCACGATTTGTTTAGTATGTTAGAATTCCTAATTTGAAAAAACTCAGCATAGTTTCACTGTCTTGACATCACTGTTTTCACATCATATGGACTTTTGGTAATCTGTGGTTTAGCAGGCCAAATGCAGGCCACGGCAGTTTTATCAAAGTGAAGCCAATCCTTGTTTCGTGCTTCAATGTATTAGAAGGAACGGGCTCTAAAATCTAGCATTTGCAGTGGGCCTACCCATAAAGAGGTCTGGGTTCATCAGGTCTCTCTCCCAAGCAGCTCATAGTGCACACGTTTCATTGGACAACCTTGTTTAACCAGAAAGGTCTTGAAAGAATCTGCCACTTTCTGGGCCAGTAAATGGAGTAATATCAGTCCTTTGGTCCTCAGAAAAAAATACCCAGCTTTCCCTAGGCAGTCCCTTCAAGCCCCTCTGGTATAACACTCATTTTGTTTTTAATGTGAGCATTGCTTCTATTTTATGTGGAGCCACGTGGTTCTGTTCATTGAGTTGGTAGGTGACTCTAAGCCTGTAATTATGATCTTGATTGTCAGCTGCGAAAGGACAAAAGGAAACGGTAGTAATCCACTCTGGTGCTCTTTAGTGAATTGTTGCATATGCTTTGTGGTATATCACTGCACATAAATCTCACAGTACCAGTAAAACTATTAGGGTAGTAAAAGATATGCATTTTAATTTTCATAAAAAGTGTCATAAAAGTCAATTAACTACACTTCCCAAATTGCAGTTCACTCTAGGAAGCCCATGGTTTCTTAATGTGGAATTACACAGTCCTTTCACTTTCCTTGTGACCTCCGTTAATGGTTTAATCATTACACCTGCTTGTCATCATGCGTCATTATCATCTCTGGGGTCCCTTTGTCTCCTTATCTTTGTGTAATTTTTTTTCCTGCCTTTCTACTTAGAGCTTCATAAAGGTACTTCCAATACAATGGAGGTTTTTGCTTTTTTTTCTTTTTCTTTCCTGTTTCCTAATTGGAGGGAGACAGGGAGATGAACAGCATAAATAATCCACACAAATTTAGGAATTATAATTATCCAGGAATGAAGTAAAATATTCTTTGGTTATATATTCACAAGTAACAAGGAAAAAAGATTTTATTTATTAGACTACAAGAGAATCTGACTAACCCCCACTTTGCTAATCTATAAAAGTGAACATTCCTCCCATATTTTTAGATTGTTCACCTTCTCCTCAAAAGTAGTTTAATAGCGCAGACTAGAGAAAGGTCCCCTGGTGTTCAGATTTTATTACTTTCACTGACTAAAGTGCAGTGCATTTCCTAGTATAATTACACCCCAGTTGTCACAATAAATGAACACAGTATATTTTACGATACACTTTACTTGCTTATTATCATGTTTGTTCACACATCTCTCAGACTTAATAACCCATGGGGGGCTTCTGCCATCATTGGTGAATGGAGATTAGTGAAGTTCTCTATTTCATTTGGGCAAGGTTTTTATTTCAATTTTAAAAAGCCATAAGCAGGATAGATAGTAGATTTAAGGAATTTTTTAAATATCTGTAGCTAGGTAATATTCCCCTATTCACTGTGTGACTTTTCTAAATTTCACTGCTGATCTCCCAACACCCACAAAGGTGAATTTTAGCTGAGTGCATTTTTAATGGAGACCAACTGATGTTTCTGATTATTTTTAAAAAACAAAAACAAAGAACATCCTGGATGTAAGCAGACGTCTCTTTTGAAATATATATTTATCTTTTATTTCGGGTTGACCCTAGCAAGCACATGGTTACTTTCTAAATTTTATGGTAAGATTAGAAAAAAATCAGCATTTCCAGTTGCTTTAATCAATTTGGAGTCAAAATACAAGAATGCAACCCTATTAGCATGAACATTTGAAAGACTGGCTACTTTATTTGTTGCATGACATACGTAGACTTTATCATAGAGATTGAAATGTAGCATAATAGTAAAGAGGTTATTTTATTTGATGAGAGGAAAAAAAATTGCATGCCCCATATCATATGGTGTTATATTAAGTTTTTGTAAATATGTATTTTCCTTCAAATTAGACAAGGTATAGTCACTTACGCTTGGCCATAACACAGATACTTAGGTTCTCACTTTTTGGAAAGTTTAAACCATTTTTTGTCTGATGATGAAAATAAGACATACTTGTAGGATAATTAAAAATACAGAACCAGGATGCCTAGGTAGTTCAGTTGGTTAAGCATCCAGCTCTTTAAAAAAATAATAATAATGCTTATTTATTCTTGAGAGAGAGAGAGACAGACAGACAGAGAGAGACAGAGCACAAATGGGGGAGAGGCAGAGAGAGAGGGAGACATAGAATATGAAGCAGGATCCAGGCTCTGAGCTGTCAGCACAGAGCCCTATGTGGGACTCAAACTCACAGACCATGAGATCATGACCTGAGCCAAAGTCAGATGCTTAACTGACTGAGCAACCCAGGTGCCCCAGTTAAGCACCCAATCTTGATCTCAGCTCAGGTTCTTGATCTCAGGGTGATGAGTTCAAACCCTGCATTGGGCTCCATGCTTAGTGTGAAGGCTTCTTAAAAATATATATGTGTATAACAGATAAAAGGCAAAATAAAACCACCTGTATTTCTACAATTAGGCTTCTCTTCTTTTAAAGAAAGTTTTCAATTTAACAGCTAGGAAATATTCATTGAATATTTGCTATGTCCTGAGAATTATTTTAGCTATTAAAAAAAAAGGAAAGGAAAGAATAAAATTAAATTTACTCTGTAAATATAAGACAGAAGTGTAACATAACAATGAGCAGCATAGTATTGGAACAGTAGTCACTATGTAGTATTGTACAGTTTCTAGATTGCAGTAATCTAGATGACACTATCCACCTCATAGTCATTGAATTATTGAATCATTATTTTGACAGATATCTTGATAGCTCTGTTTTGATGGAAGGAACTGTGTTGTTGTGGTGGTGGTGGTTCATAGAAAGTTACCATATGTGCTACACTGAGCAATTCAAGATGGTATATAATCAAGAGCCACATGATATAGTACAGTATAAATCCCATAGGCTTTATGAGTGAGGAATAACTTAAACTAGACCTTGAAATCCATCTAAGATTTCCTTACATCAGTTTAAAAGGCTTAGGAAGTCAAGGATGTCAGTACCAGTTCCCAGATCCATCTTCTGTGAACCAGTGAGGAGAAGAGGGTTTCTCTTGAGAAAACCTATTGCCCATCTCAAAGTAGAATTGGCAAAGTCCTCACCCTTATATAAGCCCAGTTTCCCTTCCACACCCTTGGCTTATTTACTAGAAAATCTTTCCATATGTCATTGCTTTGAGTTGGTACTTTATACCCATGCACCGATGGTGAAGTGAATCCCTTCCTATAGATAGTACAGGGATACTTAGGGTGCCATGTATGCAAAGATAAGCAAACAGAAGTCATAGTTCTTTCCCTTATGGAGCTTTAAGTCTGTTCAGCTAGAGCACTGGCACTGATACACTCATCATAAATCCCCACACATTGTAAAGTTTTGCCTTGAGTAAGTGCTGAAATGGAGAGTAGTTCACAAATTGGAAGTATTACAGAGTTGGTTCTGAGATATTTCAGAGTTCCAAAATTGTTTACTTACCATTTGAGGTTGGACACAGCCTTTTTATTTTTCTTTGATTGCAATCATTCATTTGTTTTGTGCTCCAAGAATTAAATGGACATAACTATTATACATGTTAGGTTTAGGTACATAGATTCACTAACTTACTCCTATTGAAAAACTATTTCTTGCAACTCCCTTCCTTGCAACCGTTTGCCCAATTTTGAGCAAAAAGAATGGAATTTATTTTCCTTGAAAATATTCTTTATCTCCCCTGATGTAGTAAGTTGTTTTGATTGTTTGAAGTATTGAATTCTATCCAGAAGAATTTGTCTAGGGCAGTACACAAATAACCCTTTTACAGAAATGAGAAGGAAGAGAACTTAGTGGGGGAAATGATGGTTGGTGTCCAAAAGGAGCCATGCTTCAGTGGCAGCAAAAACAAGTTATGGGAGACACCTGAGTGGCTCAGTAGGTTGAGCGTCCAACTCTTGATTTTGGCTCAGATCATGATCTCATGGTTCGTGAGATGGAACCCCACATCAGGCTCTGTGCTGACAGTGTGGAGCGTGCTTGAGTTTCTCTCTCTCTCTCTCTCTCTCTCTCTCTCTCTCTCTGTCTCTCTCTCAAAATAAATAAATAAATAAATTTAAAAAACAGAAAGAAGTTACAAGCACAATGCTTCCTATGTGTCAGCTATTTGGTGGTAAATTTAAAAGGCCTAAAAGGCCAAGAGTAGGGTGAGGCAAGCGAGGGACTTACCTGGATGCAGAATTTAAGGGGGCACTAAAAACTCAGTAATGAATGCAATATTTTGAAAAAAAATAGGTAATGCAAAAAAAAAAAAAAATCTATGATGATATTTTACCAAACATTTAAATCAAGACTGCATCAATATTACAAAGCTTTCCTTTTGTTTCAAACTTCAGTATAGATGAACTGTTATTAGTCCTGTCTTTATTGAAAATACTGACATTTTAGGGGTGCCTGGGTGGCTCAGTCAGTTGAGTGTCCAACTCTTGATTTTGGCTCAGCCCATGATCTCACAGTTTCATGGGTTCAAGCCCCCCATCAGGCTCTGCACTGACCGTGGGGAGCCTGCTTGAAAATCTCCTCCTCTCCCTGCCCCTCCCCTGCTTGTGCTCCCTCTGTCTCTCTCAAAATAAATAAACTTAAAAAAATAAAATTAAAAGAAAATAAAATTCTGACATTTTATTGATCATGAACCAATTTTGATGTTTAAAATATTAGTTTTGAATTTTAACTATTGCTTTCAAGTATTATTTATTTTGATCACTGAGTTTTGGTGCCCTCTTAAATATTGCTACCAAGGCAAGTGCTTTTCGGTCTAGCTCTGGCAAATGTCCACTTTAAAGAAGCCCAGTGGACACACATATAATTAGAGCAGAGACAGAGCAGCAACTTAAACTTGGCTCTGTTCATTATTAATCCACAAGTCCCATGACTTCATTTCCAGGGCCATAAATCAGAAGACAAATAAATAATACTGAGTATATGACATTATTATGGGTGCTGTGGGTGCTATAATTTGCTGAGGGGACCCAGCTTTCAACAGGCTAATCACAACCGGAGAGTTAATTGCATTCTCTTGCATTTCAGAAAATTAAAATCAGGCAGCTCTTCCCCACACTGTTTTCTATGAGATCTTATTACTTTTATGTATATTTATTTTTTTGTGTGACAGAAAATGGATACCCCAGGGCTAAAATTAAATTTCTTTTACCACACCCTAAGTTAGCTAAGACCAAAGATTTTTGTCAGAGAAGAAAGAAAAGATTCATTGCACATCTTTGATTGTGTTGTCATTGGATATTTATAAAGCACACTTAAAAATTACTAAAGCAATGAGGAGGAAGAGGTAGAAAATCCTTGATGAACATTTTGTAGGTAGCAGCGTTATTTTCTCCTCCAAAGCACCCCATCTATAGTACCAAAAATTCATATTGACTTTGGTATTTAATTCTACATTTTATGCCCCGGGAACATGTTTATAATTAAACACTAAGGTAATAAAATCATTTTTAAATTTCTAAATGACAGACTGTTAAGAGACTGAAAAACATCCATCCCACAGATAACTGAGGACAGATTTTATAAAGGGTGTATTGAAAATTTAGAAAATTTTAAAGTTTAGCCTGTAAACACAAAATAAGTATATATGTAATTATTTTGACTGTAATGTACGTGCAGTTTTGAAGACCATCTTTATGTTCTATAATGAAACAGAGTGACACCAATCATTTATTGGCCATTCCAAATGACCTATCTTAGTCTCCTTCTACAGGAAAAAAAAAAAGCTGAGGTTCAAAGATTCAAATGCTTAGCTCAAGATCACACCTTGGTTTGGAGGTCCATCTCCAACTAGGGCCCCTGGAATCCTAATTCTCAGACCAGTCCCCTCTCCACTCTGCAGCATGGCATCCCTTAATTTACTAAGCAATGCTCCACCACCTTGGCTGACAGACAACTATGAATGTTCGTGGTTAATTGTCGTCACAATATCCACAAGTGACCCAGTCCATGCCCAACACTTTCTATATGACTGAAGGCCATGCTTGAAAACAAAGATAGAAATCAGTAGAAGAACATTCATATTCACACATCTCCACTCTCTTCATATTATACTTTGGTTTTGATTTTACAAACCAAGTCCTGTCTGGCTTATTTACTCAAGGACTCAGTCTTTCATTTATTCTCCTCCCACCCTTCAAATCTTCATCATCATTTATTGGATCATACTAACCTCAAAATCAAATAAACCAAAAACCCTTTCTCTTGACCTAACATCCATCTTACTCTTTTTTTTTTTTCTTGGCTCTCCTTCATAGCTGAGTTCTGCGAAACTTTTTAATGATAAATGCAACCCAAAATTCAGTATTCCACCCACTTCATTCTGGCTTTCCTGGCAGAACTCAGCCAAAACTGCTCTTTCTAGGAGCACCAATAACCTTCAGATTGTAAAATCCATTAAACATTTTTTTTCAGTTACCATGTTAATCATTACTGGCTTTGCTCTTTGATCCCTCCCTTGTTCTAGAAGTATTGTCACCCATGACACTACACATACCTGGCTGTCCTCATCCATTTGTGACTTCTGTCCAGGCACCTGCCATTTATGCTGTTGCACCTACCTCCTAGATGCTGAAGTTACTATGTTCTTGATTTTAGAGTTCTTCTTATTTAATCTCCCCTATCTAAGTAATCTCATCCATTCCTCTGCCCTCAAATAATACCTTTATGCCACTTGTTGTAAACTTAACTCTTCCCACAGCTTCCTTCTCCCCCATATCACTCTTTTCTTTATTTCCCCCATTTTAGTAAATGGTGTCTCCATCTGCCTAGTAGGATAATCTGTAAAATTTGAAACTTCAACTATAGGTAAATATTTGAGAGAAAGATTTTTTTTAAGTATATGGGGATGCCTGGGTGGCTCAGTCAGTTGAGCATCCGACTTGGACCTCCCAGTTCTTGAGTTTAAGTTCCATGTCGGGCTCTCCACTATCAATGCAAAGCCCACTTCAGGTACTCTGTCCCCGTCTCTCTCTGCCCCTCCTCTCCCTCTTTGTTTACCTCTCTGTCTCTCTCTCTCTCTCTCTCTCTCTCTCAAAAACAAACAAACTTGTTAAAAAAGTGTATGTGTGGCATTGCATTTGTCTTTTATTACAATTCTTTAAGCCATGGATTTCATAATATTTCTGGTTTATGGACCTTTGAAATAACAGCAATGATAGGCAACATTCAGGTCCTACTATGTGCTAGGCACTGTGCTAATAATATTTGATAATACCAGTATTATCCTCATTTTATAAGTGAAAAAACCAGGATCATACAACTATTAAGTCAGAGCTGAGATTTGAAGCCATGCAGTCTGGTTTTGGGGTCCTTACTTATAAAAATTCTACTATGCTTCCTTAAAAAGGTGGCAGTGATGGGTACATGTGACTTTAATCCAGTAACTACAGTGATGGATACGTATAACTTTAACCCAGTGCATTAAAGGCTGAAAGAAGACTTAACTAGGAGAAATTAGCAGTGAATTCTGATCCAATTTTGCAAACATTTAACAATGCTTAGAAAGAGCTGATGTTTTATTATATTGTCTGATTCTTTCCAAGTTTTTTGACAACGCAGACTTGAGTAGTTGGTGTATCTGCCTTATGGGCAGCAAACCACCACATCAGATGCTAATGGATGATCATTTTTTACATAAGCTTTCAGAAATTCACAATACATTTTTCATTATTTTGAAATTCTAAGACCAAAATAGTATGTCAGTGTTTTACCTCTGTATGAACCCTTTCCTATTTCTTCTACCCACACCTACATTTATGATAATTGATATTTAAAATGCAAAAGTCCAGAATAGGCCATAAAGACCACTCGTTGTTTCCATGGAGTGGGAGTCTTGGACAAAATGCACAACCCCATTATTTCCCTATTAAGACTCTTGGGAATCATGTACTGGTTTTCTATCTTCCCCAACTACTGGAAAGAACAAATGCCAGCTGTCCCAATTAAAATGACATTGGTGGATATCAAGTTGCACCAAAATAAACTTTGTTAAATGTTTCATATCATTGGAGAGTTTATAGTTTTCATTTTGTTAAAAAATGTTTGTTTAGGGGCGCCTGGGTGGCGCAGTCGGTTAAGTGTCCGACTTCGGCCAGGTCACGATCTCGCGGTCCGTGAGTTCGAGCCCCGCGTCAGGCTCTGGGCTGATGGCTCGGAGCCTGGAGCCTGTTTCCGATTCTGTGTCTCCCTCTCTCTCTGCCCCTGCCCCGTTCATGCTTTGTCTCTCTCTGTCCCAAAAATAAATAAAAAACGTTGAAAAAAAAATGTTTGTTTATTCATTTACTTATTTATTTTGAGGAAGGAGGGGAGAGAGAGAGCATGTAAGCAGCAAAGATACAGAGAGAGGGAGAGAGAGAGTCTCAAGCAGGCTCCACGCTGTCAGCACAGAGCCCAACGCGAGGCCTGAACCCACGAACTGTGAGATGATGACCTGAGCCAAAACCAAGAGTTGGACACTTAACTGACTGAACGACCTGGGCCCCCCTCAAGTTTTTATTTTTAAAAGATTTAAGAGTTATAACTGTATCCATTCAATCTTTTTTTAATAATCTAATTCCAAAAAAAGAAAGAAGAATAAATGGAAACAGAAGTAAGAAGAGAACTAATATTCCATTTACCAATAGATAATTTAGTAGCTAATCTGTAAATCAAGGAACATTGAGAATAGTAAGTGACAATATTTAAGGAAAACTTTCTACATTGTCTGAATCCTAAGTGTTATTTGTTAACATTTCTTAGATTTCTTATCGTCTTCCATGGTTTTCTGATGAAAAACTAAATTCAAGATTTCTATAGAAGAAAAGATATAAAACTAGAAGAATCAAAAGGTCTGGAAATTCAGAGATCTGTGTTTGTCATGTAAAACCTAGGTGAATGTGACCAAAAAAACCCAATAAAGAAGAGAGATTATTCTTGATAAAAAGCTGGGATGAAGTGGAACCACATTAAATCTGTTGTAGATTCATTTTTTCTCCTACACCATAGTGGTTGAACTTTAAACTTCTTACATCAAAATAAAATCAAATTTGTTTGAACAGTTATAAAAGCATTACATAAGCTTATATATAAAAATATGGTAGGTTGAAGGTAATATGCATGTGCCTCAAATAAAAAAAAATAAAAGTCCGAAGGGAAAAATAACTCTAAAAGAAATATAAGATTTTGTTTGTAATAATCCCAAACCACACTGGAGGGAGGAAGCATTAATGCAATAGGAAAAATGAAGGACAAGTTTTTTTTTGTTTTGTTTTCTGTTTAAATACCACCTTCCCAATAAAGCTTTTCCTGATCACCCACCAGCTACTCCTTACTTCTGTCCCTAACTTACTTTCCTCTTTAAACTTAATCAACATCTATTAAATTATCTATTTTAGTATTTATCTTATTGTCTCTCTTCATTCCGTGACAGTAGGGATATAATCAGTTTTGTCTGCTCTTGTATTTTCATAAGAAGAGAAAAAAAAAAGAAAAGAAAAGAAAAAAGAAAAGAAGAGATAAGGAAACTGTAGTCAAGTCAGATTTGGTTTCAAAAACTAGATTCTTCAGGTTCAAAGCCTTCAGTGGTTACACATACCCTCAACATTCTGTTTCTAATCTGAAGCCTAGCTCTAAGAATCTTCTTAGAGATTCTGGCTATATGTTCTCTAGAACCTTGACTCTTTCTTCATCCCTTCCCCACCCCACTTCTGGTTGACATCTCCCCATGTTCATTATGTGCCATCCTAATACCTGTCACATTGCCATTGCTTATATCAACACCTTTACATGATATGCCTTCTAACCACACAAATCCTGATAATTCTTGAAGTGTTAGAATAAATCCTTCCTTGATTTCTGTACTCACGTGATCTGGTGTAACCTTTGAAATCTTTGGACACAGATTCAAACCCAAGGTCCGTAATTTACTCACTATGAGATCTTTCACAAAATGCCTAATCTTGGATGTTTAAATTATAAATTTATGGTAATTATTTTAATCTGTAATATTATGGTGAATCTATTTTGGAAAAGACCTAGCAAATAATAGGTCTTTCAGTAGTAATATTATTATATTTATAATATTATGTAGTATATAAATACATAATAACATAAAGATGATATACAATTATTATAGCTACACTTGTATAGAATTTACTAGGAGTCAGGCTTCTCCATCTTGTTTACATATCAGAATCCCTGCCTTTGTTAGAACTTCTATAGCACTCATAATACTATATTTGTCCTCTTGTGTTCATATTCTTCCATTTTGTTGAATATGGTTTTCCCCAAGTGGATCTTGAAACTCCTTGAAGCACGGCCATATTTTATACTATTGTATGTTCTAGAACTTAGTACATTGCTACCTACCTAATGCTTACTAATGTGACATCCTCTAAAGGATATGGCTCAGTCTTAACTAATACATTGGGGTTTTGTCATCTCATACATATGCAGCCAGCAAGGTTCAGGGACATATGTCTGATAGCCATAGTGCTCAGCAGCATACCTAAAACTTCCGAGCAAGGTGCTTGCTTCCGAGCTGCACCTCCTAATGCTGGAGTTTTCTTCACCATGTCTGATCTTAATCTCTTAGTAGGACAAGTAAGCCACCAATCTTACTGACATAATTATGTTTTTGTTGTTGTTAGGCATAGCCCTCCAATGACAGCCTACTTTGAGTAGCTCTGGCATCTCTCCGTGGTGACAGTGGGAGTGACAAGGTCTTTAACCAAACAGGGAAATATGCAAATGACACCGGAATGTACTGTGGCCATTAAAGAGGCCATTGAGAAATTTATGTCATAAAATATTTTCTAGGGGCGCCTGGTTGCGTCCGACTCCTGATTTCAGCTCTGGTCACAATCTCACAGTTGGTGATACTGAGCCTAGTGTTGGGGCTGTGAGTGCAGAGCCTGCTTGGGATTCTCTCTCTCTCTGGCCCTTCCCAGCTCCTGTGCTCTCTTTCTCTCTCTAAAGAAGTAAAAATAACCTTTAAAAAGTTTTTAAAAATAATGTTTTCTAGATTTTTCCTTAATACTATTTTTCCTTCTGGATTTGGTAGAGGTTTAGAGCATATGTACTAACAAAGCCCCCACATATAGGAATTACCCATATTCCGATTGTTGATAAAATATTTATTAATGTTTTTTATTCCCCCACTAAATCTTAAGACCAGTCTTTTTTGAATACGTATTTGAGAATCTTTTCCCTGTTTGGTATGAGTAAAAAAACAAACAAACAAAACCAACCAAAAAACCCACACACAAAAAAACATAAAAACAATATATGACCTCAGTGTAGTATAGCACCTGCCCAAATACACTCATAATGTGAGAAAAATTGCATTTGCCAGATTGTGCTGATCATTTCCAAGTTGACACAATGAAGAGGCATCTGTGCTTAAGCAGTAACCTGCCATTTGCTGTCAGCATTTTTGAGTCAACTCAGAAAAAGTCCATTCTCCCCAATTCCAGTAGAGTCAGAACGTCTTCCCCGGCCTATTTCTGGACAGGCTGAAAGCAAAGATTCATTGCTTGACATTTTGCTGTGGCTGCCTCTAGTGAATTATGTAAAATAAATCCCGCTGCTAGTTTTCTTCGTCCAGGCCGCATGTCCACAAGCAAATCAGCAAAAAGTGAGCTGCACAATCCCAGGGCTTTTCTGTACTCAGTTAACTTCTAGCCATGCCCAGAGGAAAGAGAAAGAGAAGCTTTTTTTTTTTTTTTTTTTTTTGCTTTTGCTTAGTAGGACATCAGAGCCCCAGGTGGAAGCACAGGAAAGTTCATTTTGATGTTCCTGGCTGTCCATAGAAGATAACACACTAAGTCAGCTGTGATAAGATAACTGACTTTCTGGGATTCTCTTGTTTGTTTGATTGATCATTGATACCCACAAAATCTTTCCTTCTCTTTAATTGTACTAACTTTTTATTTTATAATTGCTGCACAGTGAACATCCCCCAAATAATTTTAATGGGTTTGGGCAGCTTTCATTCCAGAGGATACAAAGCATTTCATCCAGACTTCATTCATGGCTTCTTAGTGACCAAAATTTTATTAGTAGCCAAGCTATCAGTAAATTAGGAACATTTTCCTTTTAATCTTTTCAGAAGGAAAATATGCATATAGGGCTCTCTTTACCATTGAATAAAGTAATTAGGAACCTAGTAGCATATTTTCAAGATCAAAGACAGGGTCTTGCCTTCACTTTTTACTTCCTTCCCTCCTCCCCTCAGCTTTCCCCACCCCCAACACTGTGACATATATCCACAGACACACTGCACACAGAACCACATGCTCCTGCCACCATGTGTTTACTGACACAGAAGTTATTTACTGACACAGAGGGCAAAGCCATTTTATTGAATAATAAGAGATAAGACTTCAATTGAAAATAACCCAGGGCTTTGAATTAGAAAATCATTTGTGAAATATAAGTAACACCGTATTGTTCCCTAACTGAACATCCTGTTGCAGGGGCGGGGGGGTGGGGGCACATTCTATGTTGCTGGTGGTAGGGCAGATAGAGGGGAGAAAGGTTTGGTGTAAAGAGGACAAATGAACACAAAAGGGTTGCCTGGGACCTTACTGATACTTGAATTCTTCAAAATGCTCATTTAAGCAGGTCTGGTAGGTGTTTATACTTTTTTTCCCCCATGTCTTTAGCAAAGAATGTTTCACTTAAGTAGGCTTTTCTGTAATTATTAGCTTTGTGAAACTGAAAAGGGGCTTAAATATTCACATAAGAGCTTGGAGGTTGGCACCCACGTGTGATTTTCTCACCGTGGATTTGGAGATTGAAAGGCTGCTTCTAGCTAGACAGCACTGAAAAGGTTTTACTTTATTTATTTATTTATTTATTTATTTATTTATTTATTACTGTGGAGCTCCTAATTGCAGTGAATATTTTGCCTAGTCAAGAGGGTAGAGTCTGGATACTGTGGAAGGTAATTATGATTGTTATTAAGAGACAAATTACTTTGGGAGATAGAACAATCTCTTCTTCATCCTAGTTTTGAGGTGCCCTTGGGTATCTCCAGACATCACAAGGGGTATCACAAGACTCCCCCAGCAAAAATTAATTTTGCTCTGTCCTACTTTTTAAAATATATAGTCCACAGCACTATTAAAAGAAACAGAATCCCTTGTAATCAAAATATGATGGAGATAGCTAAAGGTACAAAATGTCAATTCCATGCCTGGTCTACTGCCCATTTCTCTGTTCTGAAAATTACCCCTTTCAGGCAACAGTGATACCTTCCCTGGAACCTATCTATGATATAATAAAAATAAAATCAGATTTAAGTATGAAAGTATGAATTAGAACTAAAAAATTCCATACCAGTGTAGGATTTTTTTAAAGCAGTAAAATGTGGAAACCACATCTACATTTAACAGACAGTGGAGTTGTTCAGTAGGAATAAAATGGAAAAATATGTTTCAATCTAGACTTCTTTCTCAAGTACACTTTCTTTTATTTTTTTTTTTTAACTTTGGATAAGTTATTAACATTCCTAGATCAGTGTTCTCTATCTGTAAAGTGAGGGAGCTTGACTACATGAGTTTTAAATTTCCATATACTTCTCACATTCTGTGCTTCTAGCAAGAAAAATTGATGCATAGAGCAGAAAGTGAAGTCTTTGATGAATTGGAAATGTCAGCTTTCAAAGTTTCTTCCATTTAGTGACGTATCTTCTTACAGTTTGTACAATGTTTTCATATACATGGTTTAATTTGTGCATCATCAATGAGGTAGGAGGAGCAGAAATCATTGCTTCTTCTAGATGACTTGTTAAATGACTTATATGAAGGACACAACGGGTGAATGGCAGATGTGGAATTTGAACCCACTTCTACTGAATCTAATTTCAGTGTCAAGTATCCAACACTCTCCCAAACTTAGCAGCTTTAATCTCTGCTGTCTGTGAAATGTTCATTATTTCAGATTGTTTCAGTTTTGTACAACATAACCCTGTAAATACAAGTATCTTCCTATGTGATTTGCATTTTGAAATAAATGCTTACATCTCTAAAGTGTGGCTTGGTACACCATGATTTTCATTGAGTTTTGACAGCAGATAATTTCATCTTGGTAAATACAATACTGTATCCTGACAGAGATATAAATATGTGGACAAGCAGGGTTAGCAAATTTCTTAGCACTTTCAATGCTGTTTCCATTTCTGGAAAAATCAAGTCTGAAGTGCAGGAAGGGGGAAAAAAACAGTTTTATGGAAATGGCTATAAGAAGGTTCTGAACAGTGCAGTCCAAGATAGACAGTAGAACTGCTGTTGGTATCGTTCATTCTCTTCCACAGTTTCAAGAGTCATGAACTGAACAAAGAAACTAAAAGCTTCTCTGAATTGACTGTAGGGATATCCCATACTACAGTTAAGAATAGACTCTTGGGGCACTGGGGTGGCTCAGGCATTGGAGCATCCAACTCTTAATTTTGGCTCTAGTTGTGCTTCCAGGGTCGTGGAATTGAGCCCCGCATTCTCCTTTGTGCTGAGCATGGAGCCTTGCTTAAGATATTTCTTAAGATCTCTCTCTCTCTCTCTCTCTCTCTCTCTCTCTCTCTCTCTCTCTCTTTTTCTCCCCCCTCCACCCCTCTCTCCCACTTGCACAGTCTCTCTCAAATTAAAAAAAAAGAAAGAAAAAGCTGGCAATTATTTTTAAAAAAGAGAATAGACTCCTAAAGATGACCTTCCCATTTCATTTTTTTTTCAAGCCTGGTATCCATCCGTCTCATATGAGAATGCCATTGCTGATTTGAGATGTGCCATTCTTACTCAAACCACCCCACTGTTGTTCTCTCAGGGAACCTTATTCAGTCCTGGAGGTGCTCTGAAAGGTGCTGGTGGTTTGTTTATTTGCTCATCATCATGAAGAACTTGTATGAAGAAGGAAGCAGAGATAGAGAAAAGCAGGAACTGGCTTAGATGCCAGAAGCAAGGAGTAAGCAGGAGGTGTGGTGGTGTTTAATATGAAATTCAGAACCTACACAAAACATAAATATCACTGGGAAATGAAAGAGCAGCTTGCTCAGTTGCTACTTCAATTAGCAGGGGTTTTGTGGCCAAGAGGAAAAAGCAAAAGCTCTCCCATCTGCTTTTGTTTCTAAAGCTGCCTCAGTCCTGGGCAATTGACCTCTTCATCCTGTTCAGCATTTGCATACAAAATGTTCTTTACATTACCTCTTCTTTCTCCTTGTCTTCCTTTTCCTCCTTCCCTCCCTCCCTCCCTCTGTCCTTCTCATCCTCTCTTTCTTTCTTCCCCAGACTAATTTCTTGGTAATCCGGATGCATGTTACCACATTTTGCTGCACATGATGTACTTTGAAAAAATCAGAAAAGAATTCTTCTTTCCCTCCTGGTAGCCACTTTTCTTTACCCCTTACTTAACATTTATTAGTGTATTTAGTCAATAAACAGATATTAGGTGTCTGTAATGTGTTTAATGCTGAGAAAATATATAGAATAAAGATTTCTTCCACCAAAGAGCTCCAAAAGATAAGCTATATCTTTATTCAGTGATAATACAAATGAAATGTTAAATAATAAGACAAAGTGCTAAAAACACATCAAACAGCTGAATACAGAATACATGTACTATATAAATGTATATGTATTTTTAAATGTACACTCATACATTTGAATTTCAGTAAATACTTGCAAAAGACTGACTCAGAAGATACTGTAAATAATAGAAGACTCAACCAAAAGTAGCCTAAACAGTAATAGATTTCTTTTATCTAATGAAAAGTCTAGAAATAAAACTGCAGTAGGATTGGTTAGTTTAGTGGTCAAAATAAGTTATCAGGAACAAGAGGCTTTCCATCCTTCCATCCCATAGCTTGAGTGTGATAACCATGTCTGCTTTCCTTATTGCAGGATGGTTGAAGTTGTTCCAAGAAAAAGGAGTTCCCTCCCATGCATCAGTTTTATTAAGAAGAAAATCTTCCTCTGAGGGTCCCCTTTACCTTTCAGTAGGCCAGTATTATGGAATGAATGTTTCTGTCCTCCAAAATATATATGTTGAAATCAATCCTGCTTCCCATTGTGATGGTACTTGGAGGTGGGGCCATTGGGAAGTAATTAGGCTCAGATGATGTATGAGGGTAGGGCTCCCATAACACAATTAGTGTCCTTATAAGAAAAGAAAGAGACCAGAACTTTCTTTGCTAGGTGAGACCACTATAGCAAGAATGTGGTCATCTGTAAGCCCGGAAGAAGGCCCTCACCATTACCATGCCATTACCCTAAACTTGGACCATCAGGCTTCTAGAACTGTAAGAAATTAATGTCTATTGTTTAAGCCACCCAGTCTATGGTGTTTTGTTATAGCAGCCAGAGCAGACTATGATAGCCACTTACCTCATTGGTTTAGACCAATCATGATTAAACAAAATCTACCTCAAACACTGTGTCCTGGATGCTGTGAATTCTGTACAAAGAGAGTAAAATGAGGCCATAGCTTCAAGGAGATTATAGTAGAGTAGTGAGGATTAGATGTGTGCTTACTGGTAACTGTCTCTCAAGGTGATTGGAATAAGACAAACAAACAACAACAACAACAACAACAAAACAGGAAAGAAAAGGTACTTCAGAGAGAGGGGAATAGAAACTCTCTTGTTTTAAGTAACAAGATTTAAGTGAAGGGGAAGGAATTTCAGGTAGAAGAAAGGACAAATACAATGTAGTTTTACCCAAAGAATGACAAGATTAGCTTTGGGTGGCACCTCGCCAGTTCCTTAGGGAGATATAAACTTGTGAGCGGCATGGGTTCATAAGGGCTCCTTTGAAGAGGTTAGTGATGATAGCGGGCACGAAAAATGGAAGGCAGGTGAGAGAAAAGTTAGTACAATAGAAAACATGCCCTAATTCAGGAAAGTGGCAGTTATTTTCTGAACTAGACTGATGGCTAAGAAACTTATGGGAGGAAGTGTCAGGGCTCGGATGCCGTGCACAGTGCAGAGTCAGAGTTGAGTAGGAAGTAAGCAGGGGTATGGTACACATTTACTGATTCCCAACAATAAACTCGAAAGTCTGCTCCACAAATACTAGCAAACATCAGGCAATATGCTCGGCAAGTTATTTAAGCTGAGAGCATCACATTTCACATTTTACAGTGGCATTACTTGCCTCATTTAGTGGTGAAGATTACATACAATGAAGCCTATGAAGTGCTGGCGTATAATAGGACTTCAACAATTGTTAATTCTTCCCTCACTTCATAAAAGTGACGGGAAGCAGATACAGTGATTGAAGGAAAAGATTTCTAAAAAGGTTGAGAGCCATCTTATGCAGAGGTCAACAACCTTTTTGTGTAAAGGGCTAGATAATAAATATTTTCAGATTTGCAGGTCATATGGTCCCTGTTGCAACTATTCAACCTTGTCACTATTAGCAGGAAAGCAGCCACAGATAATATGTAAATGAATGAGTATTGCTGTGTTCTAATAACACTTTATTATGGACAATGAAATTTGAATTTCATATTTTCACATGTCATGAAATATTAATCTTCCTTTGATTTTTAATGTAAAATATTTTAAAATGTAATAAACATCCTTAGCTCTTGTGCCATATGAAAACAGTCAGCAGGTGAGACTTAGCCTGCAGATTGCAGATTGATGATCCCTGATTTTAAGTAATCCTCAGTTTCAAGGAATGAAATAACAAGAGGATATCAAATAAGAATGAGCCATTAAAGAGCCACAGGAAGAACCAAGAAAGTGGACAGAAGTTGGACTTTTCAGACACAGAACATTTCCATCATTGCAGAAAGTTCCATTGGACAGTGCTGGTGTAGAAAATGGCTTTCTGTTTTGTTTTTTGTTTTTACCTGTGCAGAAGTCACTGAGATTAAAATGAAACTTCAAACATACCGAAATTTGCACACTGGTCCTCAGCCCAGGAACCTGAAAATGTTAAAAAAAAAAAAAAAAAGTTTCGAAAATAAGCCCGGTGGCTCGCCCTAGGTTAAGCTCTACCATGACTGATAGGCAAACTGACAAAAATAGAGTTCAATTGTGTGACAGTTAAGGATTTAAAATCCAAGGCATTGAAGAGAACAATGGGAGCAACTGTATTCATTCTGTTTCTTTTTTCTCCCACTCTCAAATTTTCCCTTAATGGCTGAGTCAGGCAGGTTAAATGCATGTGACAGGGTGTATTCTGTTGTGTGCGAACATAAAGGGCACATGTTGAAATGCAGAACATTAATATGTAAATCAATGCAATTTTTCATAATAGGTATATAATGGAAGTGCTTAAGAGGTAGGAAATGCAGGCAGGTATTTTGATCAGTTTTTGATTTTATAGCCCTTCTCCTGATCACTGTGCCCTTTTTGTCTCATTCCATTATTACTACACCAGAAGCTACATGGATGGGGCACAGCTCATGATCTCAGAAACTGGGGTGGTTCTCTTGGGAGAGCTGGTACTCAGTTGCCACAATTATTTAGATAGGTATTTGTTAAATAATGTTCACACTCAGAATTTTGGATATTTCGCTACTCTTCAATAGGATTTTTTTTTTAATTGAACTGTAGTTGACATACAATGTTTCATTAATTTCAGGTATACAACATAGTAATTGGACAACTCTATACCTTATTCTACAAACAGCATAAGAGTAGCTACCTTCTGTCATCACACAACACTATTAAAATATCATTGATTGTATTCTCTGTGCTACACCTTTTATCTATGACTTAATCATTCCATAACTGGAAACCTATACCTCCCAGTCCCCTTCACCCATTTGCTGATCCCCTTGACCCCGTTGCCTCTGGCAACCACCAGTTTTTTCTCTGTATTTATAGATCTTCCATAGGACTTTTGAATAAATAGCTACTAATTCTAGAAAAATACTGTCTGAATTACTCTTGATCTGTTTCTCATGAATCTGTTTTTATTTTCCTCAAAAATACATTTTTGAATATTTTATTTTTCCTAAATAAGTTTGATTTCTGTAATTTGTAGACACTGTATAATCTGATACCTTTCAGGTGACCAGTTGTCAAAAGAGTTGTGAAGATGTGCTATATATATATATATATATATATATATATATATATATATATATAATGGGATATTACTCAGCCACCAGAAAGAATGAAATCTTGCCATTAGCAAAGATATGAATGGAACTAGAGTGTGTTATGGTTAGCAAAATAAGTTAGTCAAAGAAAGACAAATACCATATGATTTCACTCATATATGGAATTTCAGAAACAAAACAGATGAACATAAGGGATGGGGGGAAAGAGGGAAACAAACCAATAAGAGACTCTTAACTATAGAAAACAAACTGAGGGTTGAAGGAGGTGGGTGGGGGATGGACTAGATGGGTGATGGGTATTAAGGAGGGTACTTGCAATGAGCACTGGGTGTTATATGTAAGTGATGAATCATTACATCCTACTCCTGAAACCAATATTACACTGTATGTTAACTAACTAGAATTTAAAGAAAAATTTGAAAAAAAAATAACATCTGAGAAGCTACCTGCCAATTAGGCCAGCTAGGCAACATAACATTCTTTACAGTGCACTCTGTGATTTAGGCTAATCAGTTTTTTTTTAATACTCTAAATAATTCATACTTTGTTAACATCACAGTTCTTACACAAAGTTGGTAGTGAATTGTTTTGATATTGTAAAATCAAGAATTAATGAAATATCAATTAATAAAAATACTAATTTTTTACAAGAAAGAGTTGTGAAAATGATGCTATTACCATTTTTAATGCTAAATGTCATATTAAATAGGGAACTTTATTTCTTTTTTTAATGCTTATTTATTTTGAGAGAGAGAACAAGCAGGGGAGTGGCAGAAAGAGGGAGATAGAGAATTCCAAGCAGGCTCTGTGCTGTCTGCACAGAACCCGATGCAGGGCTGGAACCCCCAAACCATGAGATCGTGACCTGAAATCAAGAGTCGGATGCTTAAATGAATGAGCCACCCAGCCACCCCAGGAACTTTATTTCTGAAAAATGTACATGACACAAATATTCTTCTTCTGTGGAAGAATTACATGAACTAAGACAAAGGTCTAAGAATGTAAACATAAATTTGATTTAATCTATATGTATTTACTTACACACAATTGCATATTGCTTAGACAAGCAATATACTCACAAACATAAATCTATAAAAGTTCTGTGATGTTGGGCAAGTTACTAAATTTTGCTGAACCTCTTTTTCCCTTCCTATTCAAATGAGTTTAATAACAGTACCTTTCTCCCTAGATTTTTCTTCACATCCAATGAGATGAAAAAATAAATAAACGAGACAGTGATATCAACATCTAGCACTGAGATAAATGTTCTAAAGCAAGATTTACCATTATTTTGTGGTTTTACTGAAGCCCAAGGGCTAGTAAGTATTTAGAGATTCAAATCCAGATCAGACTGCCCTCAGAGCCAATCTTCTTCCCTGCTTCATTCCGAGCATGTGCCAAGATACCACTCACCTCAGGGATATGAGTAGTTTATGAGCAGCAATTAAACAGGAGCATCATTTAGGAAAAAAATAATAATTAAGTAAATATCTAGCTCTTTTATGGCTGAATGCAGTTTACAAAATAGAGCCACTTGAATGTGTTTACACAAATTCTTAAAACCACAGTTTTAAACGTTCTTAAAAACATGTATCCCTTATTTTGTTCTCAGCTACAGTTTATTTTTGCTTTCTTCATTTCCCATCTTACTAGAGCCTCTCTTGAATGAAAAAGCTCTGTGGAATTGGGGACTGGGTTCTCTCAGTAAAAGGAAGCAGGAGAACTTTGCCTGTAAAGAGGAATGTCAGTGAGTCAGGCATTAGAGTGCCCATTGTATATCCTTCTGTCCTCCTATGGAGACTACTTGACCTTGTATCCATTTTTCAAGTTTCATATTCTAAATTTCACATTCTAAATCCAAGGCCTCTCTCTGCAGATAGGCATTTTTATCAAGGAAGAATATCAAGAGAATGAAAATGATAGGACATGATATATATATTTTTAAGGTGTTACTCTTAGCCCTTGGGATTATGTCAACAGAAACAAAGGACAATACAATTACTGACTGAACCAAGGCCAGGGAACACCTGGACTTTTGCCAGATTGATGTGGATTAGATGTTTACCATTCTTAATTTGCTGGAGAGCTTCCATTTGGTTTTCATTGCATCAGGAAAAGAGAAAGTAGCGATTAAACCACAAGGGTCACACATTTTGTTGACACCTCCCTAAAAGATAACCTACAGTTAGAGAAATCTACCATGAAAACTAGCCTAATGGATCACACATAACTCTATATATGATCAAAATGAAAAACCGAGTCTTCTCTGCTAATTCCAGATATGACAGGAAAGGTGAGAGATATTGGTTAGTTGCCAAAATGTTGGGTTTTTTTCCCCCAGAATATCTATTGAATGACTTACTCTCCCCAAATTAGACTATTGAATAATTACATGTCAATAATTTGTCCTAAAGAAACTTTCTCTAATTTCAATTTAGTTATTATTACACAGATTTATACATTTAGAAACCAAATGGTTTCTAATTTGTACATTGTCCTAGAATTTCCTGAGAGCACTAAATTACTATTGAAGTTATTTTATTGTTATTTTACAAATGCTTTTGGATGATATAAGTGATTTAGTTTATTAGGCAAGTGAGCTTGTGATTTGGAATCCACTCTCTTCGTTTGTGATAATTCACTGTCATGTTGATGTCCCTCTTATAATAAAAGATGGGGAAACCAAGAGAGCATATTTAGCAGTAAACATATTGTCTTCATATTTTAAGACTGAAATGTTCAAGTATTTCTTTCACTCGTTCTACATTATGTTACATGCTGTCAGAGTGCAACACAGTTCTGAACTTTCAAATCTTAAAAGAAGGGCTGTGAATGTAGAGAAGACCTGCTTGAAGCAAAGAGAATGTGTATTTGTCCATTGTGGTGGTGTGGGAAGTAGACCCCATTTGAAATGTACCCTAAAACCATCTCGAAGTTTGGGTGAATATATTCTGTCCTTTGGCATGGGTCAGGGGCTGAATTTGCAGTAGGATTTTTCAGGGCTGAACATAACAAAAATAACTGCTTCCCTCAGGGAAAATGAGAGAGAAGATTTTACAAGACTGACCTCTAAAGAATTGGTATATTAGATGTGGAAATCATCCTGGTGGAACACAGTTATGCCTCGGAAATTTCTCTCCATTCTCAAATAGACGTCACTGTGTACTTGCAAGTGTGAACGTGGGAAACAAGATACGACACACTATGTTGCTGTAGAATTGTGCAAAGTATGTGTGCTTTTTAAAGTTTGTTTATGTAATACATCAAAAGCTAGATTAACAGTTAGGAGAACATTACTTTAAGTGAATTTTTAAAAAAACCGCATATTAGGGCACCTGGGTGGCTCATTCGGTTGAGCTTTCGACTCTTCATTTTGTCTTCAGGTCATGATCCCAGGGTCTTGGGATCCAGCCCCGTGCCAGGGTCTGCACTGATAATGCAGAGTCTTTTTGGGATTGTCTCTCTCCTTCTCTTTCTACCCCTCCCTTGCTCATGCACACACTCTCTCTCAAAACAAATAAGTAAACTTAAAAATATATATATATATATTTTGTCTTCCTGGCTTCATTGATAGCATTAGATCATTTATTAGACAGTCTCTTGTAATTGCAGTAACTAAAAACATAATTAGTGGCATTCACAGCCCTTTAAGGTTTAACTGTCTCAGGAAGTTAATCTAGTAAGCATCTCTGCTAAGAAAAGTGAGATTTAGAATTTCCAAATAGTTTAGAAAATCAAAAAAAAAGGCAGAATGGGTTTACCAGGAAGTGCATGACTCATATCCTTCCAATAATACCATTTTATTTCAGGCACCACAAAAGCTGCAAGTACAAATAGTTACCTATTGAAAGGATTTTAAAATGTCTCTGCACCCAGTATCATCGATTGATGCAAACAGAGGGTGGGAAGTGATAAGGGTGTCCACAGTTCGGCATGCCCAGTATGCCTTCCTTTCTGTAGCCTACATTTTCTGTTTTTGAAGAATAGGAGTAAAGTGATGTTCAAGAGCCTCTAGGAAAGAACGGAGCTTCTTGGAAAGGTGTGCAGGTTTGGCCTCAGTGCCCCTGTCAGGGGTAACCTGTGACAGCACAGCTCTTCATCTCAGGGGCATCATGCTTCTTTGGAAATCCTTAGATCAAACTCACAAGAAGAAAGAAGTGTTAAATGTATCACAGGGGGTCAACCAAAGCATTTCAATAAAGAGAAACAAAGCCTAGAAAAGAAAGTGTTCAGGATTAAACATCTTGCCCTTAATTTACAAAAATCAAGCTATCCATAATTATGGCCTCTTTCTGGCCTTGAGTAAGTACCTAATGCATTGTCTGCTTTTCTCATCCCTACCTTCTACCTGTCTCCAAAGTGATCCAAAGAAACTGGCTTGGTCATTAAGACAAATACTAACTTGCAGATTATAAATCCTACAACTAGACAGTAGCCACAGAACAGGAAATTTTCCAGGTGGGATGGATGTTAATTATTAAAACAAGCCATAATGTGGAGCTTCTCAGGTATCCTTAGGCATGTAGGTTAAATGAAGGCTTATCCTCCCAGGCAAGACATTGATTAGAATGTAACGAAAAGGAGTTGATTCCAGTATAAAGCCTTAGCTTCCCAGTTGTTAGGAGCAACCACTGGCACATAATAGAAGCAATCATGTTTTAGTGTCGCATCTTAGGATCTTGACAGAATATTTTAAAGCTAATTATTTCTATCACAAAAGTGCTCAGGAGGCAATGGCATGCTCATCATTGAGGTTTGGCATTTTTAATTTTTCTAGCAAAATGCATGATATGGCCTGAAGTGGTGATATAAATTACAGCCTGTTTCTCAGCAAGACTTTTCTTATTACAGAGATCCAGTCCCTCGTTTCCAAATAGTTAGAAAGCTTTAAATCAATGAGAAGATCTCACTTGTTACTAAAAAGTAGAATTAAGAACATTAATGAATTGATAAAAAGGATGCTTCTTTTTCTTAGTTGTAAATGCATTATGCCATTGGAAATAACTGATAGTTGATGGTATAAATCTGCCAACAACCAGTTTATACAAGGACAGAAAATGAGAATCAGAAAAGAGAAGGAGCCTCTGATACAAGCCAGTGAGGCAGGATTTTAGAACAAATATGAATCCAGGTCATAAACTCATTAGAGATGGCTACAGTATTGAATTCCCCACAAAGCTTAGCCTGGAACAGGGCATTATATACAATGCTAACTAGAAGTCATCAGATTAATTAAGTCAGGTAGTGCTTGATGCTGGTGTATATGAATAAAACATTCTTTATTATCACAAATGGTCAGAGCTGGCCCAGCCAGGGCTTTGTCACTGATTGTTGTGGGAGCTGTTGTTGGACAGACCCTTCCCCTCAGTTGTCATTTACTGTCTCTCTAGCCCCTGCCCTCAGCCAGCCTAACTGGAAAGCAGAATGGCTTCCAGTTCTTATCAGTGTCAGAGGTTCTCGGTCCAGGCACAAGGACCTTCTTAATGACTTGCAAGGACCATCTCTCTTATATTATTTCTGGTGGAAAGTAAAGAATTATGCTGTTCTTTTGTTTGACTCCCACTGGTATCTCATTGTATTTATTTAAATAGAAACCAAATCTTTTGTCATGGTCCATAGACCCGATGGGATTTGACTCTAGTCTTTCTGTGCACTATTTTGCCTCTAGTAGAAATTTTCTGTTCTAGAATGAGACAAACTAGATCTCACCTCTGGGCCTTTGCACCTGCTACTCCCTATGCCAGACACCACAGTGATCAGCCAGCTGCCTGAATGGCCGGCTTCCTCTCATCTTCGGATCTCTGCTTGGATATCATCTCTTCAAAGAGCTCTTTTCTGACTCCTGGCTTTCTCTTTCAAATCAATATTTTCCTTTATAACATTGAATAATGTCACTGTTTTATTCTTTGTTGTGTCTTTTATCTCTACCACCTCCAACATAGAGATGTAAGCTCTCCAAGGGCAGGGTCTCTGACTTGTCCATTGCTGTAGCTTCAGCTCCTAAGAAATATGGGAGGTGCTCGATAAATATTTTTTTATTAATTAATTAATGAGAAAATTTTCCATATTTCATTTCTGGTTCCCTTTCCAGAGCAATAAAGCAAGTACCATGCTTCCTCTATCTCCATTTCCAGTTGTTTATCATCTTAAAGTGACTTATCTTGCAGTTGCTAAAGGTAGAGGAAGGTAGTCCATTGAGAGCACAGACCCAGACAGCATCACTGGGTAGTCTGGCAGAGTACTTATTGCTGAGGAAAAATCAGATGAGATAGGGCATGTACAACAAAATGAAATGAGAGTTGATAGGAGGGGATCTGACCCAATTATTTGAGAATTCCCAATATATTCACAAATATGATCTTCACACTGGGAAATACAGCTATATCCCTGCTTTTAAGGGCTGACTTCTGGTTACAGGATTAAGATAAATCATGTTAAGAAACCACAGATTTAAATGACAAAGGCAAAGACAAAATTCCAGGAGGGAGAGAGGACTTGAGACAATATAGAAAAGTAGGAGATGAATATGCTTCTCCAATGAATAATTCAGACTTGTCAAGGATTCAGAGTACAAAACTGTGGGATAATGGACTGGAAATGTTAGTTTATGCCAGATTTTGTCGAGATTTGAATGTGAAGCTTTGGATTTTATAGTTTGACTAGTGGAGCACATGTTTTCAGCAGGAATATGTTAGTGACATTTAAGTAAGAACAGTATAACATCACTGCACAGGCTAACATACACTTTCATGTAGAAATGAAAATGGTGAGGAAGTGGGAGGAAATTTTTGCACATATTTTATGTCTAAAGAGTGTTCTATGTAACTGCCTGGTATATTTCTTCTATTAGCTCATCTGCCTGTCGGCTTTTGCTACGTTACTTGTGATGTTTGTAGTTCTGGTTTGCTGTGGTCAAACCAACAATTCTCTGAGAAACAGCACATCACGAATCAAACCTTCATCTGCACTTAGATGACTGATTTAGATTGATTAGCTGCTGTGAAATATTCTGCTGTGCTTGTGTGTTTTCAGTCCAAAATCGAGAATAGACCAGTATAGCCAACACTACAAGCAAAAATGTATCAAGTCAGACTAAAACAGTAGCTTCAATTGAGAAGCAGTTCATCATGAGATTTCTCCCTTGAGTTTGCCAACTCAAAGTCCAGATGCTTGCTTCCATCTATACTAAAATATTTCTAATAATCCTTGTTCTAAAGCAGACCAATTTTATTTTAGTTTTTCATGGTTTGTCTTCCTCTAGCAAAATAATCAGCTCAGTGGTAATACATTTTCCTTATTAAAATGTTTTATCTTTGTTTTAACTCTAAGCTATAGTTAGAATTCGTGGGTACACAAACTGGTATTTTTGGAAGAAATTAAGTCTATTATCATTTTACACTTTGTACAATTAGAGCCTCTAACATTCTGGAACCATACATTTGAACTGTATAGTTTTTAAAAGTTGTATGTCACTAAGTAATACATTGCCTTATAAATTATGCATTTTATTTTATAGCTGACAAGTTAAATATGATGTTTCTCATTATCATTCATTTCAACTCAAACATCCTAACCCAAATAAGCTCCTTTGAGAGTATAGGTCATGGATAATTTCTTATGTGAAGGATTCTTAACTTTAGAGCATATATGAAGGAAAGTTAGATGAGGAGCTCAAATTGGAGAAGTACAGAGAATATATCCAAACACTACCCCCAAAGAGTTTGGTTGCTTATTTTTTCATTAATGGTCACAGACTAATAAATTGGCCACAGTAAACCATTTGTGGTTTGCTAGAATTGCTTATTTCATAAGAATAAAAATTAGGAAAATAAGATAACTCTATGGTGCTGATCTCTTCATGATGGAGTATGCATCAAGATGCATAATCTTCTTCTGCTCTTTTCAGTGTTAATTTTCTTCATCTGTTTCTATTCCCTCTTCCAGTTCTGTTATTTTTGTGGAAGGATAACAATTCTTGGTGCTATGTTTGTCCCCCCCGCCCCCGCCAACCTTTGTCTGCTCTCTTGCTCTCTTTAATATAGGTTCCCATTACAAACGTAAGGCTGCCCTGATCACCTGTTCTTTGTCATTAGTGCATTCAGATTTACTTGGTGCAATGCATACATGACTAGTTTGCCACTTTTTAACGTGTGATAGTCACTTGTTTAGCTACAAAATCCACTGAATCACTCTCTTTGAGAGTCCAGATATCTAATGTGCATGGGTGATGTCATCCTGGAGGTAATCAACATAGTTCAGTGGTTTTGAAGATAAATTGAAACTTGCTAATTATATTCATCTTGTGAAAACTTAGATTAAAAAGAGACAGCCATATGCAAATTAGATACATGCAACCCAACTGAATTATATTGTTTCATGTCTATGCTTTCTAAATAATAGATAAGGTAACTATACAGAATGATTCTTTTGAATCTTCTGACAAGCATGATTTATGGTGTTTCTAAGATGTATTCTTTGCTTAATAGGCAAAAGAAAGGCTTTCCTTTCCCACTAATCTAATACTGCATGAATTTATATTATAATGTAGCTATGTTTAGAAAGTGAAGGGGGAGGGGAGAATGGATGTAAATTACATCTTACCAAAATGTACAACAGGTATGAAATTGAAAATTGCTATTTTAGCATGCAAAGTGGAAAGCCACAATTAATTGCTTTCTTTTTACAACAGACATCATGGTGAACTTTGTAGAAACGGAGTACACCATCACCGTAAAAGCACTTTGACATTATAAACACCCTGGAGGGGGGGAAGGACAGACTTTGCTGAATTTGACATAAATCACATTAATGTCTTTTTTCCCCATCTAGCAACAAGGAATCAGTTGCAAGATATCTGAAGAAAAATGTGGTAGGCCAGAGGGATAGAATGATGCCCCCCAAAACCCTTCTTGTAATTTCGACTAGGGTGACCAGATACATCTGTTTACATGGAGCAGTCCAAATTTATTCCTGTTGTGCTGGTACTAATTACTACCTTTCACTATTTTCATTGTCCCTTTTTGGATGATAAATTATGATTGCCTTAATAATTATTTACCAGAGCAAAGTAGGGACCAAACTTAGATGGTTGAGCATTCTTACTAGTCTTTTCCCTTGATTCATAAATTTATGCACAAGGAAGTTATGGGTAACCAGAAAGTTGCGGGGGCTGCATAAGATGTTCTTTAATCACATAATGCTAGAAGCTGATCCTTGGGGTGCTATTGAGTGAGACACCTCCAATGGTCACTACTAAAAATAAGTGCAGCTGTGTATCATGGAAAGAGGTGGCTCATCCACATTTGTTTCTCCATTCGCCAAAGTCAGAGAAATACAAGCACTCCAACAATAATAGCAAACATCAGTGATAATTTTTACTTGCAAACATCAGTGATAATTTTTACTTGTGATTTGTTTTTGTCCTTGTTTTACTTTTCAGGGATATCCCCTATACTTCTGCTCTTTTCAGTGTTAAATTTTCCTCATCTGTTTCTATTCCAACTTCTAGCTCTGTTATTTTTTTGGAAGGATGAGAATTCTCTGTGCTGTGTTTGGTCTTCCCCCGCCCCCACCCCAAACCTTTCATCTCTTCTAACTCTCTTTATTTTTTTAATTTTTTTTAATGTTCATTTATTTTTGAGAGAGAGACAGAATGTGAGTGGGGGAGGGGTAGAGAGAGAGCGAGACACAGAATCCAAAGCAGGCTCCAGGCTCTGAGCTGTCAGCACAGACCATGACATGGGGCTCAAACTCACAAAATGTGAGATCATGACCTGAGCCGAAGCCAGACGCTCAACCAACTGAGCCACCCAGGTGCCACTCTCTTACTCTCTTTAACATATGTTCCCATTACACTTGTAAGGCCTCCCTGATCACTTGCTCTTTGTCATCAGTGCGTTCAGATTTATTTGGTACAATGCAAGAGTGTCAAGTAGGATACAGGGAAGGGCTATTTCAGTATAATTTGTACCAAATAAAGTTGAGGCTTCAAGAAGAAGTATACTACCTTAACAATGAAATTTTCAAAGCATTCTTAAAGAGCATATATTAAGAGATACAAATATGTGCTTTCTGTAATTTCTGTGGCTTTAGCATTATTTTCTTAATCTTTATACCTTATAAGAAATAAAATTCAAGTATTTTTCAACTTTTCAAATTATTGTATCCATGCAGAGTTTTTTGTTTTTAATTTTTTTTAATGCTTATTTATTTTTGAGACAGAGAGAGACAGAGCATGAACAGGGGAGGGGCAGAGAGAGAGGGAGACACAGAATCCGAAATGGGTTCCAGGCTCTGAGCTGTCAGCACAGAGCCCGACGCGGGGCTCGAACTCACGGACCGTGAGATCATGACCTGAGCTGAAGTTGGACGGTCAACCGACTGAGCCACCCAGGCGCCCCTCAAAGTTTTTTTTTTTTTAATGAAACCTTTCTCCCTTTATTCTTCCTTCCTACTTTCCTTCCTTTCATCCTCCCTCTGAAAATACATTAAGAAATAATGAAAATTGCACAAAAATGTAATGCAATACTCAGAATAACAGCAGTGTACTACAAGTTAATAGCAGTTACTTGAATAATAATGCCACTTGTACTATTAACATAAAACACTTTTAATAGTGAGCCAAGATGAATCTAATGAGATTCCAGGTCAGAGTCCAGTTGATGCAGGGATGAATTGCTGGGCGTGAAAATTTAGCCAAGAAGCCAGACTATCACCGTTTTGTCTGTGAATAGATATTCCAGTCCCAAAACCTATTACTGAGTATGTCTTCTGAAAGATGTATCTGCTTGCCTGAGTCCCTTTCAGATATACTATTTTTTCAAGCCTGAGGTTCACTGCCTTGAAGGCAGGATGATTTTACACTCTGTTCCAAAACTGGGAGTTATTAATTGATCAAGAGTGGACTTCTGATTTCCATGCATGACTCAGAGATCATTGGTTTCCTTTGTTTGATGTCAACCATGGAGCAAATCATGGCCCCCTCATTAATTGTATGTTTTATCTTTACTTATAGACTTGACTTGAAAAGGAGAATCAAAAGATTTTTGCAACAAACATCATGAAAATGTGATTACAATTATGAAAATATTATTTAAAACAAGACAAAATATTTGTTACTTAAATATGATAAACTCTTCATTCCTTTATACATGTACATAGATGTATTGAACAGCAAACTAATGGATTTGCTGCATATATTATAACTCTGTTATATGCTATATGATTATAGATCATAGTTATTTAAAATATATATGAATCTTGGCCTGTATTTGAGAATAATTTCTATGTTATAATGTAGAGTTGATAATGGAGTAAAAATATTATTGATTGCCCTTGACCATTTGGATGAGTTTGTTCTATTGAGTGAATTACAAAGGGCCAAATATATCTTCCTTAAAATTCACTTTTTTTTGTGACAATTGTAAAGTCAAAGAGAAAAGAACTGTTAAATGGATCCAGAAAGGCACCAAAGTATTGACTATTTACCAACCACCTGCCAAATGCAAAGCACAGCTCCCTTTCTCAGGTGTCTTATTTATGTCAGTCTCTCAGTGAGTCTTTGTATGTTTGGCGATTGATGAATGTGTAATGCACATTTATGATCTGCAGTGAATTGGGGAAGGCAGCCAGGAGGAGAGACTATGTGCTGAGAAATGATTATTTGTTTATTTTTGCGGGAGTGCATGCTTGCACACAATTGGGGGAGGGGCAGAGAGAGAGAATCACAAGCAGACTCCACACTTTCCACACAGAGCCCCACATGAGGCTTGAACTCACGACCTGAACTGAAATCAGGGTCAGGTGCTTAACCAACTGAGCCATCCAGGCACCCCGAGAAATGATTCTGAACCAAATTCATTCTGGGTGATAGTACTTGGACAGGGATAGTTCACAATTGTCCATCCAAGGCTCAATGGAGGCTGCTGCTTGCTCGAAAGGCACAAGATGAGGCATGTATTCAGTGGCCCAAGGCAGAGACCTCTCCCCTCCTCTCTTCCCATCTGTTACTGATTTCATCTTCTAAATGACTCTAGAATGCAAGCAGGAAACTCCATTTTTTTTCTCTTCTTTAGCTTCTGTCACAGTGTCCTTTCAAGCAGACTCCTGGAACCATCAGTAATGTTTCTAAAATGACATGTCATTTTCCTACTTAACTCTGCCCAGTACCTGCTCATCCCCTGGCCTTACCTTTCCTGACACACAAGACAATCACAGCCTTTTTATCTCACCAGCCCCATCTCTGACTCACCCCGCCTTTATACTCTGCCATCCTCTTTACATTCTTGACTTCTTGTCATTGCTTCAATATGCACTCTAGGACTTTGCATGTGTTATTTCCTCAGCATGTTTCTTCATTTCTTTAATTTCTACTCCTTTCCAGGCCTCAGTTCAGATGCTGCTGCCTCAAGAAAGCCTGACTCCCTGCTCCCCACAATACAGGTGATATGCCCTTCCTACATGCTTCTAAAGCATTCTTACCTGTTTTTAGAATTGCTTGGATGGCTAAGTTACTTGTCAAGCCATCAACCTCTGTACGAGCACGAAGTTGTCTTCTGAACTCAGAGTGATGCTAATCTCTACAACCAAGCAGAATGCAGGGTCCTGGGAGAATGTGGAATGACAGTCCTCAGGACCAAGCACAATACCAGCATTTTAAACATTGTCAGAAATCATGGGTGGCTTTTTTTCTTCAGGCCAGGGCAATTTTGCAGTCTTCTAATATTAACAGGGAATAAGAAGTTTTAGGATAAGAAGAAACACAGTGACAAGTCAAAAGGTTTTCCGCTGCCCCTTATATTCTCTACTCCATAGATTATTATGCAATTTATGGATATTTCCACATGCAGTTCAACTTTCTGCTGTTTGTGAAATCTCTTTTGTTTGAAATGTTCAAGCAGATCAAGGCACACAGCCTTTTTTTTTTTTTTTAATTCTTGTTGGAGGTAGGATAGGGAGGTAAGATGCAGAGGGAACTGCCCTCAACTAGGCATCTGCTTGTAAGAAAGAATGGTTCTGGCCCCTGTTTGAAACATTGCTGGAGGCAGAAATGAAATTCGTTCATCATCTCTTTCCTCATTTAAGGTGGGTTTAGTGGGCAGGTCCCTCTTTACCTTTTAGATGCAATAGTCAAAAAGCAAGCTGTTGCTTTTATTTTTTGGATTAAGATTATAAAATGGATCTTTGTAAGCATGATAGATGCAGCTCATTTCAATAATTCAAAGTGTAACTTTCCAAGAAAGGTACACATATCTAAATCAATAATGAAATGATGTTTGTTTCAATATTTCTCCTAAAGGAGAAGGAATATAAAACTCCTTAACTACCTAATGAAAGAAAGAGGGCATGAGATCTAAAATGGGATATTTGGGGAGATCACCTGGGACAAAGAGAGGGAACTCAGAATTTATTTAAACTGGTATAGAGACCAGCCTTCACACTGGTTCTTCCCAGCCTTCTTGCAGTCTGTTTTTCCCAATCTTTCCTTCCCTGCCTACCTTCTGTCTCCTTGCCCTGTTAAATTTCATTTTCTCAGCAAGGCTTTCCCTGATGACTCAATTTACAGTCACTTCCACGATTTCCAAGTCTCTGTCTCCTAACTGTCCTATTTTCCACCATTGGACAAAGTACCACTTATCTTACTACAGTGCTTATTTATTCTCTTATTGCTTATCTCCCTCCATTAGAATGCAAGCTCCTTGAGGGCAGGCATCGTTGACCTTATTGTTCACTATGGTATTCTCAGTGCTTAGAATAGGGCTGCCATGGGGCACCTGGGTGGCTCAGTAGGTTAAGCCTCCGACTCTTGATTTTGGCTCAGGTCATGATCTCACAGTGTGATCAAGCTTCGTGTTGAGCTCTGTGCTCACAGTGTAGAGCCTACTTGGGATTCTCTCTCTCTCTTTCTCTCTCTCTCTCTCTCTCTCAAATAAATAAATAAACATTTAAAAAATGATAGGGCTTCCATACAGGAGGTACTAAACAGATTCTTGTTGAATAAATAAATAACTTTACTTGTGGTTGGCCTATACTTTTCTGACTCTTATTTGTCCTGTGTGAAGATTTTCTTTCTCAGTCCATTCTTTTTCCTTTATTTTTATCTCAGAAACTCTTATTTCAGACAATATTTCTACACTATACTTCTCATTACTTTTCAGTTTCTCTGTTTTGCCAGTATCCCTGGTCTGTAAAAGAAAGAAAAGGAGTCAAAGTCATACACAGATAGATATAGAAATAAAGATATATAGGTATCTTCAGTCTTCAAGCAAAAAAAAAACATTAATTATGCCTTTGAATGTATTTTTTACGTGTCATTTTGGATAATGAAATGCTCCTATACTAATTTTAATGCACACATTCTCTCTCTCTCTCTCTCTCATACACACACACACACACACACACACACACACTGGTAGGCTCTACTTTCTCCAGATTTCTCAAAAATCTGACTTAAGGGAAATTTGAAGAATTTTATCCATTTTCAATTTTTTTTTCATATTGTTGGATGACTACTAACAATTGCTCATGAAAATAGGAATAGAAAGCTGCCTGTCTGGCTCAGTCAGTAGTAGTGCATGTGGCTCTTGATCTCAGGGTCATTAGTTTGAGCCCCATGTTGGGTGTGGAGATTGCTTAAATAAATAAGCTTAAAAATGATTAAAGAATTTAAATTCATTTACAGTGATGACACAAATAAGCTACTACAATTTTTGTCCTTGTTTTTGGTAATTAAGCATATCACACTGTGAGGGATTATGTCATGAGATACTTTTGACTTTTGAATCAATGTAAAATGTGCAGTCCAAAGAAGTGATACAATATCAGCCCAGAGTCAATATTTATGATTATTTGTGATGTTATATAGCTAATTACAGTTAGAGAGGCTTCTGTGTTTTTATACACTAGCTGATTTTATGTTAGAATGTATAGAATCCTGTCATGAAAACAAATGTAAATAACAAATGAGACATCCCTATATCTAATATTCCACATGCCTCTAGCCAGACAGTAGCCTAACATGCTATGAATATGAGAATCAATTCACATTATTATCCACGCTTCATCAGAACACCCACAAAACCTATGCAGTGCGCACTAGACATGTTAGAGCAAATGATACCTTCATCATAGTTTCTGGTAGTCACATTAGGAAACAGCTTGTTTCATCCAATCCATAATGCACTTTGTCAGTCAAGTGAGGTGAAAATACAATGATTAGATTCCACGCCAGGTATGAAAAAATGTACTTTACGCCGTGACCTCAGTCTCTGGTTGCTAAAGTTCATAAAGATGAGTTCTGTGAATGGGAAAATGAATTAATCTGCAAAGTTAAAAATAACTTTAATTATAATTGAATTTATATAGTGTGAACTTTCTTGTTACTCTGATTTTATTCAAATGCCTTCAGTTAATAATTGTCTATTTTTTTTTTTCCATTTTAAGAAATACTGAAATTCATTGCAGACTCCCTGCTTCTAGAAAGTTGTTGCTGTCACTGGGTTTTGTGTTATTCTTTTACTCCTTTAGGGAAAGCCATGGTTAATGGGTCTGTTCCACTGTTAGTTATGAAGTAGCAAGGGAGTGGTGGGAAAGATTAATGGTATATATGAGTTTTAATGACATTTTTTATTTTAGGTCATTTCTGGTATATGTATGTTTCTGAATTTAATAGTTTCCGTATGAACTTTGCTTAAGTCCAACATAAGCTGTCTTCACAATTTTACATTTTATTTACATACCTAGTATTATTAACATTAGATTATTTAGTCAGTGCCTTTTAAAGATAATATTTATAGAAATTCAAAATGCAATTTGAAAATTGTATAGCCTTTGAAATGTTCTCTTTTGAAATGGAGAGAGTGTACATTGAATTCTTCTCCTAAGCACACCATGTAATAAATCCTGAAGACCTTGGTTACCTTAAGGCAATTATGATTTATAGTATACACAAAAAAGGATAGCACTGTGTAAACCCTTACGATTTGGGGGCACCTGGGTGGCTCAGTTGGTTGAGCATCTGACTTCAGCTCAGGTCATGATCTCACGGCTTATGAATTCGAGCCAGTCATCGGGCTCACTGCTGTCAATGCAGAGCCCGCTTGGGACCTTCTGTCCCCCTCTTTCTCTGCCCCTCCCCAGCTTACGCTTTCTTTCAAAAAAAAATTATTTAAACCTTTAAGATTTTTGTCCAACAAAAAATGGACAATCCTCAAGGATTTTTACATACTTTATGCCTTTTTTAAACATTTCTTTCAAAGAAATACAGAAAGAAAAGCATGTGTGTCACATATATTTATTCTTAGTTTTAGAAAAATCAGATATGTTCTTTATCATTGTATTATTAATTTTTTAATATTTATAATCATCACAGTAAAATAAAGTCCTAGCTTAACACAAAAATCTCTTAGGCAAATACACATTTTAACTATATATATTATAAAATAGGTAAAATAAATTTTATAAATAGTAAAAAATAATTCTATCACATTAACTACCATAAAAAAACCCTTTTTTTCGTCCACTTAAAAATTCAAATCCAGACAGCCATCAGCTAATGTTTTTGTGGATTCACAAAACATATAGCTGCCCTGACATGCAATCCTTTTATAATTACGTAGGTGTATGAATATGTACTTTTGAATGGGGAATGAAGGTGTATCTTTCTAAGCATCATTTTAAAAATCCCAAATATATGTTTGAATTCACATTTTCTGTGAAGGGAATCATGCAAATGGTTGTCTTTTAGTTCAGTTTTAACTTAACACATTTCAGGCAGACAAACCAATATTCCAAAGCATTTACTTAAGCCAGAAATTCGCCTCCTTCTCTTTTGATTTAGGGATGGACCAAGGGCAGAAAGTTAATGCAGGGAAAGTGCCTGTGGGCTCTCTGTAAGTGGATGAGGCCCTGAAGAGAGGTAGCCTGTCTCAGTCCATTTATAGGCCATGCCTCTTGTATTCTACATCTGTCTTTGGCAAGAGCAGTAGGCCTGTCCACAACAGTTTCCTCAGCACCCCCTTCATACAATTCATTTCTGAAATGTTTGCAAGTTAGCCTGGGGGTTTAACCAGAAGGCAGAGTGAAAATTTCATCCTAGTATTCTTTTATTTATTCATTTGCTTGTTTCACTATATATATACCATGCATGGTGCTGGCCTTTGTGAGAGAAGACTGAGTATGTGGATAGTTCTTGCCTTCAGATATTTGCTTGGAAATATACAACATATGACAGTATAGATATAGATATATAATCATGAGATATGTATATACATACACACATATACATGCACGGCGCATTTGCAGTTGACATTCTACAGACTTCTGAGAGGCAAATATATGCAAAACCAGTTCATAATAGATGGTAGGGTATGGCAAGTGTCCCATGTGTGTTTTAGAAAATAAAACAATGGGAATTGTGAACAGGAGGAGAGTGACACAGGCCAGAGAGCAGAGGAAGCTTTGGGAAGGAAGTAAATTCCAGCCAGACCTTAAAGTTCTATTATGTGTTGGCAGAAAATGGAGTAATTTGGAGAGATACCCTAGCTTTTCCTTTTTTCTATCCTCAGTGCATGGCAAAGGCCTTAAAAATTGCTTGTTAAATCAGAGTAAAGGGCTGTGGAGCTTCTGCATCTTTGTCTGGGTGCAAGGGATGGGAGAGGGGTAGAGAGAGAAGAGGTGTTAGGTGAGGCACTGAGGGGAAAGACATAGGGTAAAGAGATCATTGTGGTTCTGGTAAAAGGTTCATGTAGGGAATGTCAAGATGTGGTTAGACAGGCATTTGAAGCCAGATTGGAGGGAGAATTGGAGACTCTGGACTCTGTTGTGTAGCTAATAACGGAGCAATCAATACTTGTGAAGAGTAACGTGATAAAAATCTGTGAAGAAAAGATTTATCCACTTATAAGGAATTGCCAAACCATATCTGTCACGTAGCATAAATCCATCTTATGGCAAATTTCATCATTTTTATATGTTGACATAGCCCCCTACATTCTCTTACATGCAACTATTGTGATTAAAATTTCATCATCTAGGAATCTGAAATCTGGGAAACCAAGTAAGTTGGTGGTAGCAGAGATAAAATCAGAAAGGAAGTTTCTTATTCCAAGTCCAGTGTTCTTTAAAACCCTCAGCTCAAGGGTAGTTATCTATTATTTTGAAGGTTTGAACTGGTTTGGATGATGCTGCCCCAAAGAAAGAAGAGGGTGATTAAGCATGTGTCTATATTCTTACTTTGGGAATGGAGAGCCTAGTGATAACCAAGAAAAGCAAATGGCCACTTCCTCCTACCCTACGGCACGGCCTAAGAACACAGCTGGAAGAAACATGCTTTCTTTGCAGGAAAGACTCATTCCCCAAACTGTGAGGAGCCAGAAAGAGACAAGAGGGGATTTTTTTTTTTTTTTCAACGCTTTTTATTTATTTTTGGGACAGAGAGAGACAGAGCATGAACGGGGGAGGGGCAGAGAGAGAGGGAGACACAGAATCGGAAACAGGCTCCAGGCTCCGAGCCATCAGCCCAGAGCCTGACGCGGGGCTCGAACTCACGGACCGCGAGATCGTGACCTGGCTGAAGTCGGACGCTTAACCGACTGCGCCACCCAGGCGCCCCTAGGGGATTTTTTTTTTTTATTGCTGTTATCACTGGAAGTCATATGAGTAAAAGATGAACAGGTTTGGTCAGCATATCTAGAAGGCTTTGAAACTCTAAGGGTGGAGAGGATGATATTTGGTGAATTGCTTCTCTCCTGAGGTGGGGTGAGCTTCGTGAGCTAATAAGTCTTTTCCATCTGTGATATCAAAAGACAGATTTTTACAGCATTTGGCAGAGAGGGTTAAGCATTTGGGGACCACATGGAGATTACATAGGAGAAAAATCAAAGGGAAAGCTGCCTTCTTGGCTTGGGCATGCACCAGACTCAAGCACATTCATAAACAATCCCCCCACCCCAAACGAAGATAAGCCAGAATGAATGCCACACCAGAAGCTGCCCCATGTCAACATTTTCTTTTCTGCTCTCTATTTTTGTGCCAGTAGTTTTAATTTAGTCTCCCCATTCTATGCATATTGTTCTGAAAAAAGTATGATCAGATTAATGTTATACAAATACAAAGATCAAGATGATGGAGGGAGGGAGAAAGAGGGGAGGCGTAGGTGAAAATATTGACTTGAAGTGGCCTAAAGCTTTCCTTCCAGTTAGCTCCAGCTATTGAGAAGGTGGGGGGCGGGGAGGGAAAGAAGTGCAATATAGACTGTAAATTATTTACACACACACACACTTTATATTAGTCCAGAATTTCAGGGACCATGGAGTTTGAAGTCTACTGAAGACTCTATTTTTCACTGTTAATGCGTGCTTTCTGATCTTATCCATTTATTAAACACTTAGAGAGCACCAGATATGCCGGAGGGAGTAGCGTGGAATGGTTAAGGCTGGCTCCAAGTGAGACTGCTCCTCTGAGCCTCACCCTCCCATGAAGGCTCTGCAACCCTGGGCAAACACTTGCCTCCTCAGCTACATTTCCATCACTGGTGAAATGAAGAGGGAGACGGTGCCAAGAGTTGTTGTAAGACCTAAATTAAATAACACATTTTGTGCACATGGTGAGTGCTCAATAAATATTCTTTATTAGTGTGAATTTGTGCCAGGCACAACCTCAACCAGACTTCCAGTACTGCTTAGAAATGTTGGCATTAATCTATTGCAGACTCTAATCTGTATTCTTCACAGTGGCCTATGGAACTATTTCACCCAATCCTAACAAGACTCTACCATTCTAGATGGTGAAATCTTGAAGGGCTAGGATGTATCTTATTTATTCTTAGATTCCCCAGATTGACACATAGATAGTGAAAGCACTTATTGAATAAATATGTAAAGGGCAACAAATATTTACTGAGCCCACTGTCTTTATTCGGCATACAATGTCATTGCATAGGAGAGACAAACAAAATAATGAGAAAAGAATGCAAGTGAGAATAGGATGAAGCCCACACTGTATACACAGAATAAAGGCCATGCTCTACAAGAGAGGAGGAACATTAATGAGGTTGAAGATGGTGAGCTGAGACAGTATTTTATTTGTGTCTTGAAGGATGGGTAGTTTAGATATGCAGAGGGGATAATGGTATAATTTCCTGTGAGAAGTCATTATACATCTCTGAACAGAAAAGTGGCAGGTGGATGACAGAAATGTTCAAAGGAGACTAGTTTATAAAACCTTTTAAGATATCTTGGGGCAAAGAAAGAAAATTTTACACACTTTTTTTGTAAGTAAATCTTTTAACTTTATGGACATAAAGGGGATTATAGAAACAATCTAGCTTTTCCCATCAATGGACTGATTAGAATATTGAGGCCGTAGGAGTTTAATAATTTAAAAAATAGAGAATTGAATAATTTTCTTAAAAAATTATGTGATGAATAATATCCATAGGCTTATCAGAGTGTCTGCAGGAAATGAGCTCCCTTTTCATCATATCTAGAGGTGATGGACAGAGGCACTACAAGTTCTCAAGATTGTGAGCAGAGGTCTTCTCATTCCCCAGAATGATCAATGAATGCACAGGCTGAACTTCACAAATTAAGTATGAAAAACAATGCTACATGTGTTAAAATTGTGTTTGAGGCTTGGACTTACAGCCCAGTTGGTGTACCAGCCTCCCAAAATAGATTATTCCTTTTGGCTAATAGTTTCAAAGGTACCTGGAACAGAATTAGTCATCAGAGAAGAACCAAAGGAAATATATTGTGTAATCGCTCTCTTTCTGTCTCTCTCTCTGTATTTGGTGGAAAAGCTGAACTAAAAATTAATAATTATGTGTGTGGACATACATAGTACCTGATACAGCATTAGTTTAAAATGAGTATAAGTTTCCATTCCTGCCTTTCCACTCAGACCCTACATATATCAAGCTAGAAATGCCAAGAGGCATGCCTCTTGACTGCAGGGTCGAACAATGAAATTCATGCAAAGATGGAGTTTCTCATTGACAAGCAGAGGTCATTAAAGAAGGATGGGGTTTGGATGCTATCATCAAAAGACTTAAGGAACGACATTTTGGAAAAGACAATTTAAAAAATTTACTTAACATATTTTTTTTAATTTTTCACAGAAGATCTGTACATACTTTAAAAGTATTTTCCCCCAAGGAGTTAACTTTTTCTTCTCTGTTTCTTCCTTTATTTAGTAGACCAAATTTATGAGCTTGTCTTCTCTTGAAAGTTCCATTGTGTTTTATGGTAGTTTTCCTATCATCTCTCCTCCCAATAGATGTGGAACCATTATTTAAAGACTTATTGCCAGATGTATCAAAATTTTATAGAAAGCAGAAAACATTGGGAAAACATGATGTGAAATCAAAACTAGGGATTGAAAAGGTATTAGAGGAGGAAAATTAACATGAAAAATTATAGTCTCTTGAGTGTGACTGCTTGAACTCACATTATTTTTATTTATTTTTTTAAAGTTCATTTATTTATTTTTGAGAGAGAGAGAGCACACACACAAGTGAGCATGAGCGAGGGTCAGAGAGAGGGGGAGAGAGAAAGAATCCCACACAGGCTCCACACTGTCAGCTCAGAGCCCGATGCATTATTGGAGCTCATGAACAATGGTGAGATCATCACCTGAGCAGAAATCAGATGGATGCTTAACTGACTGAGCCACCCAGGTGCCCCTGAACTCACATTCTAATTTTCCCACATACTAGCTGCATGATCCTAGACAAGTGATTTACCAGTCTTAACCTCAGTTTCCTTATCTGTGAGACAGTGATAGCTACATCACCCACCATGTGGAGTTTTTGTGAGGATTAAATGAATTAATTAACATGCATAAAGCACCTTGAAAAATGACTCACAAATAGGATATACTTAAGATGTACTTATTAAAAGTTAGCTATTGTTATTTTTCCTATAATTACTGTTTATTTAGAGTACAGTATTTCTTTCATGTAAATATGATTAATTCCCGGGGAAGTAAAGCACTCAGTTTGAGTCAGGTGAGTCAAGAGTCAACGTGAGCCAAAACTAGGTCTTCTGGTTCCCAATTCCATTTGTTTCCCTCTGTAGCATTGGGTACGAAAAACAAATAAAACAAAAAAACCAAGAAAGTTTCTGAAGACAGCAGAGAGGAAATGGAAAATTTGTTCTCATGAAAATCAGACTTGTTTCACTTCCCTAAGTTCTGTTTATTCTCTTTTCACCATTTTCTGTATCTACACAAATCCCAGTGCCTCTAGAAGTTTCTGTTGCCCTTAAGGTATTTTAGTTTCAGGGTTTTTTGCTTTGTTTCGTTTTGTTTTGTTTTGTTATACTTCTCGGAGTTTGTCATTGTCTAAGCAGAATACAACATTTGAGCTGAAGACACACCATTATTTGTAATAGCATTGTCTTTTCCATATTGTCCTTAATTCCCATCTCCAAAAAGTCTTTGCTTCCTTCGTTTGGTAGGCACATGTGTTAGACCTACATTTCCATTGAACATCAACATTGAAACTTTTTTGGCTCAAGGAATATTTACCTGTAAGTGTATAAGTGGAAAGAGCCCTAAGATCTTACTTGAAATGGAAGCTACAAGAAACTTTTTATATCTTATAGTTCAATCCAGACATAGTGTCCACTTTGAAGATTTGTGAAGGTTGCAAGGTTGGAAAGTAACACACATATCATGTCTTATTTTTTTAAAGCTTCCTTTCTTGGCATAGTAAATTGGGGAAGAGGTGGTTATTCTGGACCAGAACATTTGTCAAGAGTATCTGGAAAAAGGCATGCTTGGGTGGCTCAGTACCTTAAGCATCCAACTCCTAGTTTCAGCTCAGGTCATGATCTCACAGTTCTTGAGTTTGAGCCCAGCATTGGGCTCTGTGCTGACAGTGCAGAGTCTGAAATTCTCTCTCTTCTTCTCCCTCTTCCTCTCTCTCTGTCCCTCCCCCACTCATTCTCTCCCTCCCTCTTTTTCTCTCTCCATCGCAAGATATATGAACTTAAAAAATAAAAGAGTATCTGGAAATGAAGTTTTTGACAAGAAAAGAGTATGTCAATATGGAGAGCCCGAGAGAGATGCTCTCCTGTGCCTGTGTTGGGCTCTGTTCAATGAAACGAACAGATTGGAACCCCTAGACTTTCAGGTCAAGTTCTTATTCCCCTACTAAAAGGCTTCCCAAGGTGGCTGGGTGGCTCAGTCAATTGGGCTTCCAACTTGGGCTCAGGTCATGATTTGATGGTTCATGGATTCGAGCCCCGTGTCGGACTCTGTGCTGACGGCTCGGAGCCTGGAGCCTGCTTCAGATTCTGTGTTTCCCTCTCTCTCTGCTCCTTCCCCACTCGTGTTCTCTCTCTCTCTCTCTCTCTCTCTCTCTCTCTCTCTCAAAAATAAATAAACATGAAAATAAAATTAAAAAGCTTCCCACCTGTAAAGCAGGCAGTTAAAATTCCTATACTTCTAAGATCCCCTCCTCAGGCCATTGCTTGATCCTTAGCATCCAACTTCAATGCCTGGAAACATTATTCTGTAATGTTTTTAATGTTCTCCAATGGAGAATTCAGAAAAAGTAATTATACAGATTCTGAAAACTATACTTTCAGGAGAGTAACCCGTGTACATCACTTGTGTAGCTGGAGCCTACATTTTAGGCATTTACTTCTTAAATTGCATGAAGTTTCACTCATGAGTTTTTCACTTAGGTGTATGAAAGGGAAGGTTAGAGAAAACTATCAGAGCCCACACACCTTACCGTGCACTGGTGTAATCAGATGGCTTTCCTCACCTACAACCAGGGTACTGAATAACAAGGACTATCCTAGGTGAACCACTGGCATTATGTCTTTAAACTTAATACACAGAGCACAGCTATGGTATAAAATACCTAAAGGAGGAAGGCAGAGCACATGTTAGAGGGGGGTGGAAGGTGGCAAGTGGGACATGGGAGATGTAAAAAAGGAATGGATTCCTTCCTCACACCTGTCCACTTATCTTCCATATTCAATTCACTTTAAATTTGTGCCTAGGGACACCTGGGTGGCTTAGTCGGTTAAGCATCTGACTTCAGCTCGTGGGTTCGAGCCTCATGTTGGGCTCTGTGCTGACAGCTCAGAGCCTGGAGCCTGCTTCAGATTTTGTGTCTCCCTCTCTCTCTGCCCCTCCACTGCTTGTGCTCTGTCTCTCTCTCTTTCAAAAATAAATAAAAACATTTAAAAAATTAAAAGAAAAATTTGTGCCTAGAGAAGAACTGTGACCCTATTTGTTGCTGTTAGATTGTTCTAGTTCCAACAACTCAGAACATCTAATGGATCAGGTGAATTATGTTTTAAATGAAAGCTACAGCCTTATTATATTTTTTAAATCTGGTTAGACCGGAGTCTACTCTCTGAAATCTCTTATAATTATTTTGCATTTTAAAATTCTGTCAACACAGGTAACAAAAGCAAATATAAAACATGCATGTATTATTTCCAATACATAGATTTTTTAACATTAGTACTAAGACACTATGAAAACTTTTTGAAACAAACTTACACAATATGATGTTTAAATATAAATCAAAAACACATTGAGATATCACCTCACGCCAGAGTGGCTAAAATGAACAAATCAGGAGACTACAGGTGCTGGAGAGGATGTGGAGAAACGGGAACCCTCTTGCACTGTTGGTGGGAATGCAAACTGGTGCAGCCGCTCTGGAAAACAGTGTGGAGTTTCCTCAAAAAATTAAAAATAGATCTACCCTATCACCCAGAAATAGTACTGCTAGGAATTTATCCAAGGGATACAGGATTGCTGATGCACAGGGGCACTTATACCCCAAGGTTTATAGCAGCACTTTCAACAATAGCCAAATTATGGAAAGAGTCTAAATGTCCATCAACTGATGAATGGATAAAGAAGTTGTGGTTTACATACACAATGGAATACTACTTGGCAATGAGAAAGAATGAAATCTGGCCTTTTATAGCAATGTGGATGGAACTGGAGAGTGTTACGCTAAGTGAATTAAGTCATACGGAGAAAGACAGATACCATATGTTTTCACTCTTATGGATCCTGAGAAACTTAACAGAAGACCATGGGGGAGGGGAAGGGGAAGAAAAAAGAGGTTAGAGTGGGAGAGAGCCAAAGCATAAGAGACTCTTAAAAACTGAGAACAAACTGAGGGTTGATGGGGGGTGGGAGGGAGGGGAGGGTGGGGGAGGGGCATTGAGGAGGGCACCTGTTGGGATGAGCACTGGGTGTTGTATGGAAACCAATTTGACAATAAATTTCATATAAATAAATAAATAAACAAATAAATAAAAACATCATTTTATTATAGTTTCTTTTGAGGCTCATGAAGTTAATAATCCTTAGTCATGGTTTCTTTTTCCACTTTCAGTTTTACAAGTACTTGTCAATGTATTTTTAAAGTTAGGCCAAGTCAAAAATACTATTTTGTATATGCTTACTAGATATCAACTGATATATAGCCAGAGAGAAAGTTTATAGCCTAAACAGGCCAGAGTGGAGTTTCTTAAATTTGAATGTGTATAAGAATTACCTGGGGAGATTGTTAAAATGCAGATTCTGATTTAGTAGGTCTGGGGTAAAATGTTAAGTTCTGTATTTCTAACAAGCTCCCAGGTAAGGCAAATGCTGTTGGTCTGCAGACTAAGAGGAGACCAGAGAGCCTGCCACTAATGATTACGAAGTAACCAAGTTGCCTTAATTTTCTTTACCCCTGTATCCATGTCTGTTCATCAACCAGTAGCAGCCATCTGTAAACAAGTACTCTACTCTTTGAAATGTAAAGAATCTGAACAGCAGATATGGGTGTCAGAGATAGTCTAGTGAATCCCTTGAACATCTGCTCACTCAGACAAGATCTGGTGTGTCCAACCTTGGTTACCTTTTGGTGACTCTAAAAAAGAAAGTTTAATGGTTAATGGAAGTGTCCCACCTCATCCTGACCTTCATACTGGTTTTATTTAGTGCCATAGCATTTAAAAGTGTTTTCTCTCAAGTGTAATCTCGTTTTGACAGCAGCATTTATAAGAAACAAAAGAGTTATTATTATTTTCATTTTACATATGAGGAGCTGAAGCTTGAAGAGCTTTGAGCAATATCCCATAGTGATGTAGAGGAGCCAGGGCTAGGCCTACTTGTAATGAATGGGTTCTGGGACGCTTTATGCATAGCCCAATCCTTTCCTATCCCTTCTTCCCATTCCCAATAGTAGTTATGTAAAAAGAAATAGATGAAAACAATATGCACACGTTCTTTTCACTTAGATAACTCTTGTTGTTGTTATTGCTCAAAACACAAAGGCCTCTTTTTGTGTCCTGTCAAAGGAGACCAGTTAAATCTCCTGAGGACCCCACTTCCAAGACCTCCCAGCAGGGGGCACTATGGCATCAGAAATTGAGCTTTGCTGCCTTTTTTTTTTTTTTTAATTTTCTTTTAACGTTTATTTATTTTTGAAAGAGAGACAGACACAGCATGAGTGGGGGAGGGTCAGAGAGAGAGGGAGACACAGAATCCGAAATAGGCTCCAGGCTGAGCTGTCAGCACAGAACTGGTCATGGGGCTCAAACCCACCAACCATGAGATGAATGACCCTAGCCAAAGTTGGACGCCCAACCGACTGAGCCACCCAGGCGCCCCAGCTTTGCTTGCTGTTTCTGGTTTGCAGGGTTTGTTTGTTTGTTTTGCTTTTGTTTTTGTTTTTTCACCCCTACTCTGTGTTCTACGAGGTCCTTATTCACATTTGTTAGACTGGCAACATAAATTGCTATTTATCATTGGAAACAGCTCATCATACTTTATCATTTAAACATTGTTTTGTCTTGTTTTTTTTGTTTAAAAAAAAAAGCTGTGGATGAAACTATGGCTAATACAAAAAAATATCAAGTCTCCAGGTAGGAAGCAGTCCAAGATGGCAGCATAGTAAGATCCTAAATTCATCTCATCCCACAACACACTGATACATATGGAACAGCTGCCCCTGAAAAAGACTTAAAGACTAGCTCCCCCACAACAAAGGATAAAAGGGCCACATCAAGATAGATAGGGCACCCCTCAACAAAGAGGGCTCTCACAGAGCAGGAGCATCTCCCTGAGGAGTGAGTGTTTGTGTCTCATAGCAGGCACCTCAACCCTAGGGACCTGCACCAGAGAGAGAAGCCCCCAGAACATCTAGCTTTGAAAAACAACAGGGCTTTAAAAGATTGCTTTTAAAGGGCTCCCATTCAGACTCATTGTATCCAGGGACCCAGTGCAAAAGCAGCCGTTTGGAAAGTGTCTAAATTCTTCATGGAGGAGACACATTTGCTAATCTTATAGTCAACCAGAGAATCTGCAGAGTCTTCTGCTGGGATGGAGGAAGACACTGGCATGGATCATTTTTGCATTCTCCATCTACCTTGCTAGTGCACACAAGCTCACACAGTTCCTGGAATTTCCCAAAGTCCTGCCAAAGGCGCTAGGCATGACCTGCCCCCACACTTCTAACTGCCCTGCTAAAGCCAATAGACACACTCAGCTCCTGCACTCTCCAGCTGCCTTGTTAAAGCCGGTGGGTGCACACAGACCACAGAGGGAACTGCCTTTGGTTTTCTGGCTCTGGTGGTCTTTTGTTCCTGAGTTCCATGGGACTGTAACAATTGAAGAGGCAGTTTGTGGCAGGCTACCACTCCCAGGGCACTGCACAGACAGCAGACCGAATCACATCTTCAGTTTTCCTGTGAAAAAAGACTATTTATTCACCTTGAAACTTCAGCCTAAGGGGGAGTCTTCAGGTATGCCACACACCTAGAGGCTACAGTAATACTCTCATGGAACATAGGCCAGAGGACACCATCTTGTGTTCTCCCCAGGCATAGCTACAGCTCAATAGTGCCTCCCAGAAAGGAGCTTATACACTCATCTGGTGCCCTACTTCTTGCATTGTTGCCCAGGAGACACCTCCACACCACCTGGTCTAGCGGTGACGAGGTTTACAACTGTGGTCACGCAGGACTGTATATGTTTGCATACTTTAAAAGCTGTGACCTGAGAATCTGACTTCCAATCAGCCTGAAAGTAGGATATGACCAAGATCATGTTTTCTGATAGATCTTGGCATACCCTCAACAACTGGGACCTATATAAAGTAAATCAGGCTGCTTAGACAACTACGAAGGTTCAAGAGCTAGGGCAAGATTGAACAACAAGGTTTATCTCCTACACTAGGCAACTCTTTTAAGACTGGAACAACTCTTTCAAGACTGGAAGAGGTAGCTGTTTCACCTAATACATGGAAACAAACACAAAAAGTCATACAAAATGAGGAAACAGAGGAATGTGTTTCAAACAAAAGAGCAAGATAAAATTACAGGAAAAAAAAACCAGAGATAAGTAATTGACCTGATAACAAGTTCAAAGTAAAGGTCATGATGATATTCACCAAACTTGGGATAAAAATCAGTAAAAATGTTAACAAAGAGATGCAAAATATAAGAAAAGTACCAAACAGAAATCACAAGGTGAAAGAATACAATAACTGAACTGAAAGATATACTAGAGTGGTTTAACAGCAGACTAGATGAAGAAGAAGAAAGGACCAGTGAGCAAACAGAGCATTGGAACTCACCCAAACAGAGTGGCAAAAAATGTGAAGAATTTTAACAAGTAGAGATAGCTTAAGGAAATATAGGACTATATCGAGCAGGATAACATGAGCAATATAGGGGTCCCAGAAATAGAAGAGAGATATTAGGGGCAGATAACCTACTTAAAACAATAATGGCTGAAAAATTCCTAACTGGGGGGTGGAAATAGACTTTCAGATGCAGGAAGCCCAGAAATTTCCAGATAAGATAAAGCCAAAGAGATCCACACCAAGACATAAATATTACAATTAAAATGTCAAAATTTAAAAATAGAGAATCTTAAAAGCAGCGAGAGAAAAACAACTTGTTACATACAAGAGAAACTCCATAAGACTATCAGCAGATTTTTCAGCAGAAGCTTTGAAGTCCAGAAGGGAGCATGCTGAAAAGAAAAGAACAAAACAATAAAAAACAAAAACAAAAAACAAACAAAACAAAACAAAACAAAACAAACTCTAATCAAGAATACTGTAACTAGCATGGTTATCTTTCAGAATTAAAGGAATGATGGAGTCCTACAGACAAGTAAAAACCCAAGTTTCTCACCATACAAAACCTGCCTCACAAGATGTGTTGAAGTGACTGCTTTAAGCTGAAAAGAAAGGGTGTTAATTAGTAATAAGTTAACATATAGAAATATAAACGTCACTGGTAACAGTAAATATACAGTAAAGGGAGTGCATTAACCACTTACAAAACTATTATGAAAGTTAAAACACAAAAGTAGTAAAAATATAACAATTTGTTAAGGGATTTGTAAAATTAAATGTATAAAATTTGACAATGAAAACATAAAATGTGGTGGGGCTGTGTAAAAATGTGCAGTTTTAGAATGTATTTACATTAAAGTTTCTACCAACTTATACACACATACACACACACACACACACACGTGATATTATGTGTAAGTCACATGTTAGTCATGAAGCCAAAACATATAGTTCACAAAAGATAGTGAGAAAGGAATCTAAACATCTCAACATAGCACTATCAAAAGTCATCAAACCATAATATAAGGAGAAAGAAAAGAAGAATGGAACAGAGAAGAACTATAAAACAATTAGAAAACAGTTAACAAAAAGGCAAGAAGTATATACCTATCAATCATTACTTTAAATGTAAATGGACTAAATTCTCCAAACAAGAGACATGGCATGGCTAAATGGATAAAAAAAACAACACATCTGTACAGTGTCTACAAGAGACTCGCTGCTGATGTTAAAACTAAACACAATGAAACAAAATTCATAGGTCTAGAGAATATAACAGTGGTTGCTAGGGGAAGGAGTTGTGGAATGAGTGAAATGGATAGAGAGGGTCAAGAGGTACAAATTTCCAAGTATAAAATGAGTAAGTCCTCTGGATGTAATGTACAACAGTGACTATAGCCAATAATATTTTAGTGCATACTAAAAGTTGCTAAGAAAGTAAGTCCTAAATGTTCTCTCTCTCTCTCTCTCTCTCTCACACACACACACACACACAAACACAAAATGTGACAAACTGTAACTAGACTTGTTGTGGTTACCATTTTGCAGTATATACAAATATGTAACCATTACGTTGTACACTTGAAACAAATATAATGTTACATGTTATGCCACAATTTTAAAGGTTTCTCATAAAAATATTTTCTCTTCTATGTATATTTCTTTCTTTTTATTTTTTTTAACATTTATTTATTTTTGAGACAGAGAGAGACAGAGCATGAACAGGGGAGGGGCAGAGAGAGAGGGAGACACAGAATGGGAAGCAGGCTCCAGGCTCTGAGCCATCAGCACAGAGCCAGATGCGGGGCTCAAACTCACAGACAGACGGATGGACCGCGAGATCGTGACCTGAGCTGAAGTCGGACGCTCAACCAACTGAGCCACCCAGGCGCCCCCATGTATATTTCTTAATTAATGGGCATAGTAAATTGGATTGCGAAAAAAGTTAAAGATATGAAGGCCATGTAACTTTGACCCCTTGGTATCTACAGCAAATGCCTGTTGTGCTTACTTTTCCTCTGCTGTAGATTAATTTTATTTTCCAAACAGAGCAATAGATAAAAGAAGATAAACAATGCTTGTCTGAGTTCCTCAGGGTTATTATTTTTCACAGATCCAATCAGAATAAAAGGCTGCTGTTCCAGGCAGGTCCAAGGTTGAATAGTTTCTTGTGTCAAATGTTCAGTTTACTCTACTGAGATTCTTACCCCTCCCTCATGCCCAGGCCAACAGGGGAAGAGAAGTCACCTTCCTGGAAGCAAATAATCTGAGCTAGGGTCTCCAAGAAATGAGAAGGCTATCACTGGTTTGCATGTTTTTTCCCAGTTTTGAATATAGCCACAGGATGTTGAAATATCGGGAAGGGATATTGGAAAAATTATTCTGGTTGTGATCTAAGTCACTTTTAAATGATATTTTTGTTTGTAAGGAATTAAAATACCAACCATGGGCTCTTGTGAGAACTCACCCACCCCAAGATGGTATTCATATGGAAGAATTGCTCCATTGTCCCCTATGCCTTTGCCTTTCATCTGCCATTAGATAGAACCAATTAAAGATATTCTCAGATAGGGGCCCAGCTGCCTTCCATCTAGTCTCATTGGGGTACCATGAGTCATGCTATGGAAGGAATAGAATAATCAGACTTTTTGAGCTGAAAGGATTCTTAGACATTTTGTTCTATAAGCCACACAAGGCCCCCTCTGCATCCTTCCTCACCAGTGAGGAATCCAAGTCTTCAGCTGTCATGTTGCTTCTCAAAGGGTTCATTTCTAGTTCCAGGCAGAAGCCAGAACTTTCTTTTCTGACTCTCCCACAGTTATTTTTACTCTTCAGCAGTGACTTTTCAAATCACTACTAATATACTAATATTTGACTCAATCATATATATTAAGAATACTTTCACTAGCACGCCTTTCCATCTAAAACAAAATGGATTTAAAAAAAATTCCCATTTTGGCAGTATAAAACTCATTACTGTAAATAAGCATCCTACCAAATTTAAGGTAAAAGATGAACCTGAGGGGCGTCTGGGTGGCTCAGTCGGCTAAGCATCTGACTTCAGCTCAGGTCATGATCTTATGGCTCATGATTTCAAACCCTGTGTGGGACTCTGTGCTGACAACTCAGAGCCTGGAGCCTGCTTCAGATTCTGTCTCGCTGTTTCTCTGCCCACCCCCCCACTCATGCTCTGTCTCTCTCCCTCTCTCAAAAATAAATAACTGTTAAAAATTTTTTAAAAAATAGATGAACCTGAAAGGCTAAGCAAATGCTTAATATCAAATGGGAGGACAATGGGGTAACAGGACCAGAGATCTTTGAAAAAATCATGGGAGAAAACTTAAATTTGAGATATTACACTGGTCAATTCATTTTTCTCAGAATTGGGAAAGGATTGCAGAATTTCAGTCTTAGGTGGACTACCTCTCATTGCAGTTCACCCAAACTCACTGCCCTGGAATTTTATTTTGAAACAATTACACAGCACTGTACATGAATAATCAATTGTAGACCTATCATCTGCATACTTCTGAAATACATTATTTTCTTCACTTTCTATCAAGTTTTGTAAAACATATACTTCTAACTGTAAAACACTCCTCTTTGCCCAAAGCACACGTTGTTTTAAAGTTTCAGCATTCAGGATTCTAGCATTCTAATAAACTTCTTTGTAGATAAATTTGTAGATTTCAATCAGAACCTTATTTGCTCATGCTGATATAGGGGAGAAAAGTATCTTTTTACTGTACCCTTATAAATTCTCAAAGAGGACCCCATAATTATAGACAGATTAATAAGTAAAAGCACAAAATTTATTTTTTTATTTAATGTAAATTTTATGTGACACTGAAATCTCCATGAGGAAATGAAGATTGGAAGAAATGGTTAAACCTGAGTGTTTTTATGCTAGATTAGATAAAGAATGGAAATTTCTGGAAAGATATAATAGGATAGTCTGAGCTGAGTGTAGTAAAGGGAGGGAAATTTGGCAAGTCCTGTTCATTCACATTCTGCTGTATTCTTTGTCTTCAGAGATAAGGATGCTTCTTTCCTCCAGGTATGATAGGGAGGACACCTCACAGGAGGTTTTTATGGCCCCCTGCAGGGGAAAATCAGAAAGTGCTTCCTGTATACTTCACTTCTCAGATTCTTTCTACCTAAGATATTCAGTATGCCCAAGGTACCATGTTTTGGGGTAGCATGTCTTGAATTCCATTTTTTACAAGGTTATGAGTTTATTCCAATTTAGTCCAAAGGAACCTTCTTAATGCCACTTTATCTGGAAATAGTCTAGGGTGTTCTTGTGGTTTTGCTAATAAGAATCTTGTTGTCCAGGTATTGCTGCTTTGGGGTTTTATTGAAGGCCAAAAGCTTTATCCACATTTTGCTTTTCTTTTATCTCTTATAAGAACAAGTCTATGTATTTTTAAGTATGCTTTATTATATTTATACAAGTTATTGAGTTTTTGAGCCCTGACCTTCGGGGGGAAGGGGAAGAGCACTCCTTTTCCTTCTAGGGTTCTAAACAACTTGAAAATTGAAAGGAGGGGAGAGGACAGATATAAAAACAAATATCCTGTTTGGTTTAGTCTGTTTTGCTATGTGTCCCATTTTTTTACCCTGGAAAATCTCAGGCATACTTGGAATGCAGGAAATATGTCAATGTAGTGGAGAGTTACATTACATCCCCCATTTGTGATTTTTTTTATGGCATATTAATATTTTACACCAGCAAGTAACAGCAGCTACATGCAAAGTGTGCAAACAGGTCAAGACAATAAGCAGTAGAGGAGCCAAATACATTTGCCCATTCAACCTAGTTTCTTTCTTGGGACACAGGCCACAAGCTCTGGTCTTCTAATGTTGATTGCAATGCTCTTCCTTTGTTTTTTTTAATGTTTATTTTGTATTTATTTTGAGAAAGAGAGAGCCAGCCAGGGAGGGGCAGAGAGAGAGAGGGAGAGAAATCCCAAGCAGGATTCACACTGCCAGCCTGTGCAGAGCCCAATATGGGGCTCAGTCCCATGAACCCTGAGATCATGACCTGAGCCAAAATCAAGAGTCGGCCACTTAATTGACAGAGCCACCCAGGCACCCCAGTTGCACTGTTTTTCGTGACATTCCTGTACTTTGCTCATGTCTCCAAAGAATCCTCAGTTCTTTCTCAGACTACTGTCCGTCAAACAACATTTTGCCTTTTAGTTTTAACTAAAGACCTATTATTTATTATATTTATTAAAAATTAAATGTACTTCAGTGATAGTATTTTTATTAGAATTATTGATGGTTTGCCAAGTGCTCTGGGTATAGTTTGGTAGGTTTGGAGTAGTGTAAGTTTTTGCAGAATTCAAGTTTTTCAAGAACACTTAGGCAGACAAAACACCAGTTTGAATAGCATGACTTAGTTGTAAGAGTCACATAAGGCTGCTAACCGGACACTGGTTAGGTAAGCTTAGCTCCCAGACATATGAGTGATGGACCTTGGGCAAGATGCATTCATGGAACAGAGACCTTGCAGAAGCAGGGAGACCTGGGCTTTCCACTAGAAACTCCCTAAAGAGGAAGAAGCTTGGGACTGAGTGAAGTATGCCTAATTATTTTTGTAAAATTTACCAATGAGAGACAGAAGATAAGCTGAGAGAAAAAAATAATATCCTTTATCATGGAGTAGATGAATATGTGAATATAGAATAGACAAAATATATTCTGCTGTAACATTGCTGGAAAACATTCCTAGAAAATTTTGAAAATATCGAGGAAAACATGGAAAAATAAAATGCAAATAACCTGGGGTGTCTGGGTGGCTCAGTAGGTTTAGCATCCGATTCTTGATTTCAGCTGAGGTCATGATCTCACAGTTTATGAAATTGAGCTCTGTGTTGGGCTCTGTGCTGCCACCTCAGAACCTGCTTGGGATTCTCTCTCTCCTCACCCCCAAACCCCACTCATGCATGTGTGTGCATCTCTCTCTCAAAATAAATTAATATTTTTAAATGCAAATAACCCATTCTCCCGTGAGAGGCAGTCATGCTTCATAACTGAAAATACCTCCTTTCATAACTTTTCCTCTGTAATCCTGGTTTTATACAAGATTTAAGAGCAGCCTTTTCTCTTTCTCCTTGATTTCATATGTACTAGCCATTTAAAAAATGGGTAAGGTCTTCTAAGAACTCAACCCTTTAAAAAATCTATGTAAAAAACATAGAAACAGAGAGAGAATAGAATCATCAAGCTTTTATTCCCTGTTTGAGTTAGGCTTTTTAAAATCCATTATGGCCTCAAATCAGTCCTGAAAATAGTTATGTAGATATTTTCCCAGACATGTTATAATTTATTCCCACTGAGTAGAAAAGGAAGTTTATTTCATATATATGCTTGTATATCTACTCTACCTACCATCCAGCAAAGAAATGGCTGGCTGAAACTCAGAGTGTCTCTCAGCCCCACCCTTAGGCTGATAATTGAATAGCCTATCACTTTTACTCTCCCAAGCCAGAACTCTAGAACTGGTAATAGAAAACACATGGGGGAAGCCACCTATTTAGGCAACAAGTACATTTCTGAACTAGCTGGATTATAAGTAAATCCTGTCCAAAGGCAGGGCCCATTATTCCCAGTGAGCACGCTCCCACAAATGAAAATGTCTCTTGAACTTCTCTATATAGAGAGGTGACTGTGTACATGTTAATTATCAGGAACTTCCTTTTAGTTTAATCTACTATGGTAAGTGATTTCCATTTTCACAAACATACATGTGTTTGAGGTCTCATGTGTATCCTACATAAGATGAACACACATTTTTTTTCTTCTTACTGCCTAACATAGTAAGTCCTTGGCTGTATTTTCACTGTTTTTAATTAAATAGAATTCTAATGCTTGAATAACATTGCATTAAAATAGTGTATATTCTTTAGTTACCTGAATTTACCAGACGTACTTTCTTAATAGAAAATAATAAGAATGTTAAGATAATGGATACAATATTAAGCTTTATCACAGGCAGGAACTTTAAAATTCCATGGCGTATGAATCTATGAAAAAGTGTAACCTTAGCAGAGACTCAAAATAATGCAGATTTGCCAGTTTTCTGTGTACTGGGAATTACCGGGGGAAACTTAGCCAATAAATCAGTCATATTTAATAAGAGAAAAACAGCCTAAAAGACTATGGACTTGAGGAATGTCAGAGCCTCTTAATATAGTCACCAAATCTTGCTTGTGTGTAAAGCAATGTTTAAACTAAGATGATGATCATGATTTTAACAACATTCTTCTTTTTCTGCAGTACAGTTCAGTATTTTGTCACATTGTTTGCAGAATTATGATGCATTGTTTTGAGTGTGGAAAAACTGTATTTTAAGAACATTGCAGGATTCTGTTTTGTTTTGCAGTTTTACTACATTTGTTGATTAATTAACTGATTGCAATTAAAATGGGATTTTTTAATGTTTATTTATTTATTTATTTATTTATTTATTTATTTTTAAGATAGAGAGCAAGCAGGGGAGAGGCAGAAAGAGAGGGAGACAGAATCCCAAGCAGGCTCTGCACTGTCAGCACAGAGCCCAATTCAGGGCTTGAACTCACAAAACATGAGATCATGACCTGAGCTGAAACCAAGAGTTGGATGTTTAACCAACTGAGCCACCCAGACATGCCTAGAATGGGATTTTTAAAATACCTTTTTATATACAAACATTTCTGTTACCATACAGGAATATAGAACTGAGTCAAGAATGCCAGCAAAACTAGTAAGGACGTTTTTAAAGATAAAAATTATATTTCTTAAAAATTTTTTTTAATTTCTTATACCTTCACTACTCAAAAAAAAAAAAAGTTTCCTTTGAGCCTGCCATTTTTACTAAAACTAACCAGAAAGTAACTGTGAATAAACATCTCTCTATATAGAGTTTTAATAGAGCTTTAAGTCAAAACGCATTGAAAAGCTCAGCTTTACAGAATAGAAGAATATTAGGAACTGGTTTGTCAGTCAAGAAATGGCCAGTGAACCTATGTGCAAGCTTTAGTGTCCTCATCTGTAAAATGGGTACAATATGGTACCAACTGCTTAGGGTCACTGTTAGTGTTAAACAAGTGAGTAAGCAAGCCACTTAGCAGAGTCCATGGCCCATAGTAGGAACATAATAAATATTAGTTGTCCTTGTTGTCATTCTTGGCTTACACTTCATCATAACAAACAGAGAACCTTGGAAGAATGGTCTGTTTACTTCATCGAACTCTGATAAATCAGCATTATACGTTTCTGCCTTAAAGCACACCAGAGAGATTGGGAGGAGGAACAGTGTCACTGATTGCCACTTGAATAGTTTATCTTCTCTGGCTGGTTTTCTTTTCTCATTTGAGGAGTTAACTACAAAAGGTAGGAACCAAACCTTCCCCATGGTTGCTGTCACAGACCCAGAGAAGGTAAAAAGTAGAGTGGCTCTTGTGATCGGAACCCCAAGAGCCAGAACAGTTATCAAGGTGTGCGGAAGGGCCCTTGCACAGCATCTCTTAAAGATCTCCTTTGTCCAGAGGGGATTGAGACTAGAACTTGCTGCTCTTTGTAGGAAATCCAGGTACTAAATTCAGTGTCTTTGCTTTTCCTCTTTAGAACATGCTCAAAACTCACGAGAAGGTACAACCCTCAGCCACTTTGACCTTAAGTTCAAAACTTAAGGAAACAAAAATGCAACTCTTCCATGTAAAATTATTCAGAAATCTGTCTTAGAAAATATGAAGAACAATTAAAGATAGGCTCTTTGCTATTTTACTTGACAGGCTACCTTACAGTTTCTGCATTTTAACACTTACCACTGTGGACTGCTTGAGTATCATGGGCAATATTAGGACAATTTACCTGAGGGTCTATCTGTCCCTCACTGATTGCACTTACCTCTCCCTGCACTCTCTTGCACACTACATTAGGAAGCCCTGGAGGAAAGCTAGCAGACTTGTTAACCTCAAAAAGAAGTTCTCAGTCGTTTTTTGACCACTATTATCCATGACCCATTCCATTACAGACAAATAAAAAGCCCTCGATAACAATGAAACATCACTGTAAAGAAAATTCAAACAGGGTGGGATATGTGCATGCTTTGTAACAGGAGTGCCGTGATTCATATGTGTTTGCTATGTGCAAATGTTTTAAAGTCTAGCCTTAATACAATTGTGGATCACGGATAGCTTTGCTTCAAATGTGCATCATTACACAGAATAGGGGTAGGCAAAGGGTCCATAAACAGTTAAATTGACAGTAATAAAGTTTAAACAGGAATTTATAATGTAAAGCAAGAATAATAGTACAATAGCAATAGTACCATTGCTACCACTGCCCAAGATGCTTCGATAAGAAAGTATGTCCCTCTTAAGTCTTGGCACTTCTGGCTATCTGCATGTACTCGGGCACAGGGTGCCATTTGCATTACCCCCAGGTACTGGGTAGCAGCTAGGTTTTTCATTAGGATATTGAACTAGCATCCTCAGTAAACTCTATTAAGTATTATTTTAGCTTATGAAAACTAAGTTTTAGTAATTCAGTAATTGATAGATTACTAGTAAGTACACCATTGACATGGGTAAATGGCCTTGCATTGGTCATTTACATTGGCCCTACATCGTTAATCCCTCAATTAATATTTGGATTAATTGAGTTTGTAGGGTCAGTAGGGGTGTCCTTGAAGCTTGCCTCTGACAGTTCTACACTGAGAATCACCAACATAGACTAGATCTAGCTATCAGAAAGACAAGGATTCAAGTTCCTCTTAAATAGCTGTCTGATGTACGGCAAGTTACCTATTTACTTGCTTTCTCATCGCTAAAATAGGGAACCTTGTATCTCCTGGGCTATGACAAGGAACTTGAGTAATGTAATACCTCTAAAGCCTTTAGCACATTGCCTGGTATAAGTTATACTATAAACATTAGCTATTGTGACTCATTTTTTTTATCTTCCATGGGTTTTAGCGGTGTAACATGAGAATGGTACTTGCATATTTAATTGAAGTGAATGAAATCAGACTGTATTTTAAGACTAGCAAGCATATAAAAGCCCTATTTTTGTGTTGTTGTTGTTGTTGTTTTATTTTCTTTTCCTAGAGTTTTGTATGTTAGGAGCCATTCTCATACCAGAGGTGGCCAGATGCCTTGTCATATCTTTCAGGTTATTGAAAAGGATTTGAATTTTGTCCTAATGTGAGAGGAGATCTATTGATAGTTTTTAATCATGAGAATGACTTCTATTTTTACAAACATAACTCTGGCTTTAGTGTAGGCAACAGATTTTAGGGAAGCATGGAAAAAAGAAAACCTGCTAGGATGCTCTATCAGGAGTCCACACGAGAGAAAGTGGTTATGATTGTCAAATGAAGGCATGGCCAAATTCCACATTTATTTATTTTTTAAGTTTTTTTTATTTATTTTGAGAGAGAGAGAAAGAGAGAGAGAGAAACAGAAGAGAAGGGAAAGAGAGAGAGGGAGACAGAGGATGTGCAGTGGGCTCTGTGCTGACAGCAGAGAGTCCAATGTGGGCTCGAATTTAAGAACCACAAGATCATGACCTGAGCCAAAGTCATAAGCTTAATGATCTAAGTCACCCAGGCACCCCTCCAGATTTATTTTGGAGGCAGAGCAGACAGTACTTGCTAACAGGTTAGAACTGGGGTCTAAGAGAAAGCAGGATTAAATATATTCTTTAATGTTAATCTACTAAACTGAGAACAGTGGTGTTACTGGAGGAAGCCCAGGCTGAGAAAGAAGAATTGGAAAATCAAGAGCTTTTTTCTTTTGTGGGGGGAGGCAGGGGTGGAGGGGTTGGGGGGAGGTGAAGTGGATAATATGTGTGTGTGTGTGTGTGTGTGTGTGTGTGTGTGTGTGTGTGTGATTGGGAAATCAAGAGCTTTTTCTTTTGTGAGGAGGAGGTGAAGTGGAGTGTGTGTGTGTGTGTGTGTGTGTGTGTGTGTGTTTTAATGCTTTTGTTTTAAGACATGAAAGTAAATGTTTGGCTTTGACATACCTAGTAGGGATCCAAGTAGAAAAGTGATAGATAATTTTTCTATCTATCAGGAGGGTAGATAATTTGGGATTTCCAGGAGAAGTTGGAGCTTGGGATACAAACTTATGCATCATCACATATAGATTGACTAAAGTCACAAGACCCAATGAAATCACTTGGAAAAGAAGTTTAGATGGAGAAGTATGAAAACTGAGTATTCTGATATTTGGAGGTCACAAAAGAACAGAAATCTAGCAAAGGAGACAGAATAAATGGTCAGCAAGGACGAAAAATAGAACTAGTGTGTGGCATTCTGGATGCCAAGAAAATAAAGTGTTTCAAGGGAGAAAACAATCCACTATGTCAAATACTTTATTTATAGAGGTAGAGAAATAGTCCTCAAATTACAAATCCCAGGAAATGGCAACACAGACAATAAAATGTCTTCTCTCTTAAGATGACACCTGTTGATTTTAAAATGTCTTAGGTTTATTTGCTATCTTTGATTTGTCTGGCATAATTATCTCCTTTATTTTCTTCTTTTCCTGGGAATTGTATGTGTCAGCGGTAGGTGAGCAGTAATTTTATCAGATTCCCACATAGAGAGAAAGTCATGAAGAGATAGTAGATTAAGTCTATTTTTCAAATTGGTCTATTCCTACTAAAGGAACCCTTCATATAACAAACAACAGAGAATAAACTACTTGGAAAAATGACATTGCTATGAAAAAAATGAGGAATGAGGTGCTTTTCATGCCAAATTTTCACAAAATCCAAGAGGAGGAAAGATCTGTTTTGGAGCAGCTTAATTTTGCCCATCTTTCTCATTTTTCATAAATCTCTTGTACACATTGGTCAAAGCCAAGGTATCTTTAGCCCATTAAGTTAACAGGCAAATTCCTGTTCTTCCTATTTTGAAAACATCACACTGTCATCCAATCTATCTTCCTGGAATATTTCATAGACCTCCTACCTGAAGTGCCACAAAGTTCAAATGCCAACAAGCAGATAAATGACTAACAGGCTAGGTATCATTAGAAATATGACTTTGTCTAAAGAGGTTGCTCAGTTCTGAGAATAAATGGCAGTAAGGTGGGAAAAAGAGAAGTAATGTATAAAGGCTTAGAAACTGGGGATATAAAACTGTTTTAAAGGAGGGAAGTATCCAGTATCCAGACACTTTATCTTGTTAGGGAAGCAGCCCACAAATGGCAAAAATGAGAATATCATAACATCCTGACAACAAAATGGTTTCTTTCTTGAGATGAGTCTAGTTAATATGAAAATATCCTGCGTTGATTTGTGGCCTGTGATTTGTCAGTCACAGTTATTTCTTCTTTCCCCAGGAATGTCACCATGTCTTTCAACTTTCAAAGGAATGGAGATTTTACATACATCTGCCACTTTGTAAACATTGATCATTTTGCTTTTAATACATTGCTTTGGCCAAACGATCAAGTTTGTAGGCCTGATCTAGACATAGAAGCTCCCTTTATGAAGTCTCTTCTCTACTAATTGTTTGTTTTCACATACTCACTCATTTACAGAACCTGCATTTATCAAGCACCAACTAGGACCGATATAAGGAATATGGCTCTCACTATTAATGTTCTCTTTATCTTCCATGACTTTATCTCTATTCTCTTATTTTTCAAATGATCACATTATTCTGGTCTGAAAACACATCTCAACACTAATACTGATTTATAATATCTAATATATATATATATATATCTAATATATATATATATATTTATAATATCTAATATATATATATATATATATTTAAATTTCTCTCTCCTTCTCTCTCGCTCTCTCTTTTACCTATTGCAATCTAACTGACCTTCTCATAGCTGAGATGAATTGACATTTCCAATCCTCTCCCATGATCCTATCATTGGGCAATTTTTTAGAAGCGGTGCTGGGAAAACACTAGTATAGTGAACTACATCCTCTGGTGGTATTCTGTAAATAATGTAAGCTCAGTCACCCCTCCTGAGCAGATAACGACAATGGGGGTGGCTATGGGGATTGGAAAGTAAACAAAACAATCATATAAAAAAGCTTACTTGTGAAGGTATTTTCACCTTAATTCCTCCTTCAGGGCATTTTTGCTGGTTCTGGTGTTAGTCAATTGGTTTGGTTTATTAATTTATCACTCACTATAAACAATATATGTGATCAGATCATTTTAGGAATGCATGATTAGCTCTGTCAGTGATGAAAAGAGAATAATTCAAAAAGAGACACCTCAGCAATTATCGTAGATGGCAACTGTTTGATAAATTGATAAGCGTGTTTCATAATCTGCTTCATTAAGTAGTACCAAAATTAATCTGCAGAGATGTTTACAAGTGAAAAGAAGTCGATTGCTCATAAGATTTTTTTTAATTATCAGAAAATTATATTATTAAATAGCCTTCTTGTATATGCCTCTCTGAATTGTATAGAAACCATATGTCAACAGAGAAAAGAAAAGGTGTAATTGAGGAAATTACTTTCAATTGTTTCTCATTCCTCCCTAAACCATTTGTTGCTGCCTGACCATTTTAATTCTCATTCTTCTGTGTAAATTAGAAGCTTAGTAACCAACAGAGAGTCTCAGATCTGGGATTAAGACTCATTGATCCATTTGGTAAAAGCCAGCTTGTCTTATTAGTATATTGGAACTTAAATAAACTAGAATAAGAGTCCTTGCCAAAAAGTTCCATTTTAACAAAGATCATTGTTGTCTCTATATTCCTAAATCTTTAATGCCACATATTAGATTTCTAAAATGAATGATAGAATTGCTAATAAGTACATCTAAAGGAGGTTGCTGTTGTTATTTTTTAAATAGAAAATAAATTTGAAATACAAAGTATTCTCTTCTCAAGTAAATGGATTATTTTTAAAGCAATACAATTAGATTTAGCCATAACTGTATTCACTAAGTTATGATATTCTTATCCCAATAAGATTTTGTTCTGTAAGCTCTATGTTTACCTATTCACACCCCATATTAATGCTTACTTAGTCAACTCAAAGTCCTTCTCCTGCATTCCATTAATGTATCTGTCTTATAATTTACTTTTATCTTTCTGTTAACTCTTCCTACTTTTCTGCAAACTTCTGAACCTCATTAATGCATCTAAGAGTCAGTTTCCTCTACCCTGCCCTGCCCCACCTCCCACGGTCTTTTAATTTTGCTGCTCTGGCTCCCTGAGCAGTATTAGGAGGGTCAAAATTCACCACAGTTATTCTGGAAGTTAAAGGTGATGCATTCCCCAAATCTGGGAAAATCAGTCCAGAACAGAATGTATTAGAATAAACGGCATCAACGCTGTGCTTCATCAGTTTATTCTTAAAACTCAGCCCTCTGGGTAGTTAAATGCTAATATGGCTTATCAAGGACTCTTGCCACCATCCTTTGTAGCAATAACACAGTAAGCACAGCATAGCGTTTTTTATTAAATCAGTGTGTGAGCTGAACCAGCCTGTGTAAACCAGTTACTCTTAAGAGTAAGAAAAAATGTCCCTACATTCACAGAAGTCTTCTCTCAGTGTATAAGTTATTGAATAGATTTATAAGTTAAAAGAACGTACAAAGGAATCTGACTTTTTATTAACAAAATTAAACAAAGAATAGGAGGAAAGACTAGGAGGACTTGTTATATTTTCTATATACCCCTTGTCCACTAGGTAAAATCATTTTTTTTTTGAGAAAGAGAGGGCACAAGTGAGGGAGAGGCAGAGACAGAGAGGAAGAAAGAAGTGGGGCTCACCCAAAGTGAGGCTTACCTGAAGTGGGACTCAAGCTCATGAACCATGCGATCATGACCTGAGCCAGAGTCAGATGCTTAACAATTGAGCCATCCAGGTGCCCCTAGGCACCTTTTTAAAGAGCCAAACTGTGATTTATGAATTTATGGGATTTCTATAATAAATACAGGAAAACCCATGCTTCTTATTTCTGCCTTGGTTTCAAATTTTTTAAGGAAAGAAGCATACTTACAACATAATTTGGTATTTTATACAGTCCAACACTACCATTTAAAAACAAAAACCAAAAAGGTTATAGATGTCAACAAGTTGTAAGAGGTAGATATTTAATTGACTAGCAAGCTATAAATGATTCTAAAAATGAGTTTGACATAACAATCTGGAATTTTAATTTGTCAATTTAACCTTTTCAAGAAAGGAAATCAGATATCATAATATTACCAACCATAATCAGCAAAGCCATATTTGAAGTGTTCCATTTGAATATGAGGCCCTGCCCTGAAGTTATTTCAACAGATTTTTTTTCAGCACCATGCATGCATCTACTAAGTGCCAGTTTACTCTCCTAAGCCCAGGAATACATTGGCAAAGAAGGCAGATAGGCACCTGCTTATGGGAGATGGACATTTACAGCAAAATAGTGATTTGCACATATGAAATTGTAGAAGATGTTTCAAAGAAAGTGAAGAGAATTATAGGGTAAACTGACCTAGTTAGTGAAGTTGAAGAATATCTGAGAAGGTGACATTGAACTGAAATTTGAATAGCAATTGGAAGTGGCTAGGAGAAGGGGAAGAGAAAGGTTTAGTATTACAAACATACCTTTGGGTACAATCAAGAGGTTTACATAATAGGTCAGTAATGTGTCCAGATATTATTGATATGAGAAAAACTAATTTTATTATTTATGGTGATTAACAGGCAATACTATGTTGGACCTTGTCTCAGAACTTATTTCCCAACTTACTCTAACTGTAATCATGTAAGAATTATCATTGGACTGAAAGGTGTTCATATTTTATTCCATATTTTAGGGATACAGTTAATGAAGAGCAATGACACTCGATATATGTTTATTCATGTGAATGCCAAAATCTATCACTAGGATATCTGGTCAATTTATTCAAAACTTCCATAGTCTTTGGGTTCTTGGGTGGCTCAGTTGGTTAAGCATCTGACTTCAGCTCAGGTCATGATCTCACGGTCCATGAGTTCAAGCCCCGCATGGGACTTTCTGCTGTCAGCTCGGAACCCACTTTAGACCCTCTGTCCACATCTCTCACTCCCCCTCCCCTACTCACACTGTTTCTCTATCCTCTCTTAAAAATAAATGTTTAAAAAAAAACCTTCCACATCCTTTATTTTTTTTTTTTTTTAAATTTTTTTTTCAACATTTTTTATTTATTTTTGGGACAGAGAGAGACAGAGCATGAACGGGGGAGGGGCAGAGAGAGAGGGAGACACAGAATCGGAAACAGGCTCCAGGCTCCGAGCCATCAGCCCAGAGCCTGACGCGGGGCTCGAACTCACGGACCGCGAGATCGTGACCTGGCTGAAGTCGGACGCTTAACCGACTGCGCCACCCAGGCGCCCCCACATCCTTTATATTTTGCCTTATGACACCAAATAACTGACTTGAAGCATTTCCCCCTCATTAAGTTGGCCAGATATCATGCTTGTAGACATACTGGTAATGCCACAACGTTATGTTTTTTTTGTTGTTGTTGTTGGTTTTTGGTTTTTGTTTTTTGTTGGTTAATGTGATGACCACATAAATTACCAGATTATCTATAAAATTCTTAAGAGTAGCAACCAGGGTTTTTGGTTTTGGTTTGGTTTTGTTTTTGTTTTCTGTTGTAACTTTGAAGTCTAGTGAATAGGAGACAATAAAAGGGTGTCAGATAAATGGTTGAAAGGTTATCTTTGAAAAATTATGAGAAAAATGTCCTGCTTTTCCCAGACTATCAGGAGTGGTTTCAACAAATACCCTGAATTTCAACATAATTGAATGGAACTGAAGGAGTATAAAATTATAATTCTGAAACAACAGCACTCCTCAGAGAATGCTCTTCTGTAAGAAGCCAGATTTCAGAGTTGCTGCCAACTCCCTGATGGGGAGCGTTTCTGGAAGATGTTTTCACATTCAGGCTACAGGAAAACCAAACCCTGGTTTGTATATAGGGCAATACGATAAAGTACAGCTTTTCGATGTGCTCTGAACGACGGTGATGGAGCCAATGCACATACATACACACACCAGGTTCTAAATGTTGACAGAGCTGAGGCAGACCCTCCACAGGATGATGACCTCTAGAAGGCCATCAAGGAGATTAAAGATAGGGCCTTGTTTGATGGTGATTAGAAGCAATCAAAAATATAAATGTATATTTAATGTAAGAGTAGGTTCACATCAGTCTCATGCCACTGAAATGGCAATTCTAGTACATTTTTTATTCATAATCCATCTATTTTACTTCACCATATTATGAATGGTCTAATTGAAAATCATGTCCAAAAAAATGTGGTCTTCCCACCTGTCATGGTTGGTTCTTCTCCAAAATGGTTTAGTCAGCATGGACTTTCATCTGTAGGCCGTGAAGACAGGGAAAGGCTTCAAGTAGAAGACAAAGCTATGGAATGCTCTTGTGTTTAGCTCCTTTAAGATCAGTTGAAAACTTTAATTGTGATTAATTGCCTAATCATCTTTAGGTTCCCCCCTTTCAAGATTTGTGTTGCATTACCAAAGCGCCTAGTGGATTTGATATTTATTGTCCACGGCGAATGTTTTGTAAAATGTTATGAAATAAAGGTATTCATTTCGTAATTCAGAGCCTCCCAGGAGTTCATAATGGTGCTGATTGTTTTAAAAGTAATCGAGTGTTTAAAAATATCTTGAAAAATTAACAGGACCTGTTTTTTTTTTTTTAAATGCCATTAAGAGCAATCACAGATTCCCTAAAGAGAGGACCATGCACTTCAGCTGTCAATTATTACTCCGTGCTGTTCCTGTAATTTTAGCCTTTAGCACAACTAACTGCATTGAGCTGAACTTGGCATTCATTTCTCTTACCTTAGCAGAAGTTCTCTATTTAGGTATGAGTAAATAGAAAATGCAAAGGTTAAAAAAGTTATATATTTTTAAAGGACAACATGGCCCTGTGTTGTTAAGGAGACATAATGAAACTGACTGCTGTTGGGTCTGTTCACCCTTCTAAATGGGTGACCTGAGGGTACTAGGAATAGTGTCCCTGGGAGAGAAAAAAATTCAATTGATCGCAATTAATTAGAAATGGGTTTTCTTTTTCAGATAAAATTGCTTGATTATCTCTTATGAAGTTACTTCCCCTACTCTGAAATCCATTATAATTGTTACAAATGGGATATATTTTCAAATATGTGAGGAGTGTCAAGCAGATCGTCTTAGCTTCAAATAAAGAATCTTTCTCCATTCCTGCACCTTCTCATTTTTATTTCTCATGTAAAGTCTCTTGTTGTATTAACAATGCCAGGAAAGCTGTGTATTCATGGATGAAGGGAGTATTACGTGGAAAACTTAAGAATCATTGGATGAATCAGACCCTGTTTGGACTGGCAACTTCAGGCAACTTTAACTTCCCTTTATAAGCAGTCAATGAATGTTACGTCTAGAAAGGACTTCAGGCATTTTCTATGCGATCATTGAGGCCTAGTTTTGCTAACTATCAAAAATAATGATATCTCTCATGCAGTATTGTACGAGGAAAACATGTTGTATGGGAGGAAAAGGAATTTTAATAATTTAACCAATTTCCCCTATACCCTTCTATATTCTTGGCCAAGACATAACTATAATGAAAAAACAGATTAACAGGGGAAATGAAACAACATGTTTAAACACATGTATATGTCCTATACACACAGGAGATACCCAGGAAAACTGAGTAACTCTTTGAAATGGCCCAAGACACCACCTTAAATAACATCTACAGTGGAAGACAAAAGACGTTGGGGGGATGGGGAACACCAGTTTGGGGCGGTTGCCCAGAAAAGCACAAACAACAGGGCTAAGGTTTTAATGCAGATTTAAGTCATTGCCTTCTCCATTGTTAAGAGTTTCTAGAGATTTAATGTCCTTCTCTGCCTAGTACGTGGAGGGAGACACCCTTACAAATGGAGATTTCTCTTATAAATGTAACGGTTTCTTACAGAAGGGCTAACTTCTACTCAGGCTTCAGAACTTTTCCTGTGGCTGCTGTTTCTTAAAAATGATCAGCCTTGGGGCACCTGGGTGGCTCAAGTCATGATCTCTGGATCCCTGAGATCTCTCTCAAAAATCATAAATAAAGATTAAAAAAATAATCAGCCTAAGTGAATCCTTATATCAAAAAGACATATTTTAGGGTGGCAAATTATCCTCCCCTTCAATGTAATTGTGCATGGAAAGCTTTCAGTTTTTGCCTAGCCCCTGTGTGGCACAACACTAAGTGGAAGCAGATGAAGAAACTAGAGGGCAGCAGCCTAAACACCATGCTCAAAGCCACCACTAGAATCCAGTATTCTTGCCACTGCTCCAATGCCACCCTCTCCTTGGGAAATGTATGCCTGACTCAGCAGGTAACAGTAATTGTCATTCCCATTTTCATTGTGACTTGCAATCATAAATACTTGAAGCTGTAAGGGAATTCTAAGAGCCATCCCTAATAGCCATCCAGTGCAAGGGTAGTTCCCTCCTTTCTGCTTGAATTCTTCAATCTGGGGTCTTCTTAACTATTTGATAGACTTGATTATCTAAATCTCATTTATCTGTTATTTTATACTGGTTTTGGTGTGGACATGTTGGGGTTCAGAAGAAGAAAGAATTCTTGAGACCTCTCCAGTGCAAAAGGGTGGTTTTATTAAAGCACAGGGCCAGGACCCATGGGCAGAAAGAGCTGCTCTGGGGTTGTGATAGGTGACTGATTATATACCTTCAGGTTGGGAGGTATTTAGGGATAACATAAGTCTCTAAGGAATTCTGAAAACAAGGTTTCTAGGACCATGAGAGGGCTAACTGTTGTTAGGAAAAAGTCATTTATTCTTGTCTAATAAAACCTTAGTCATGAGACCCTTCAGATATATGTTAGTAGGCCATATGCTTGGACATGATCAGTAACATATATTTGGGGGGTAAAGATAAGGAAGTTTTAAAGCAATTTTTGTACATTAGATTTACAGGATCCTGAAGATGGGGATAACGTTAAGCTAAGATTGCCTTTTGTCCTTAGCAAAGTGTCATCATTGAGGCAGTTGAGTTCCTAGAGGAAGGTCACTCTGCCTGTATCAAGGACTTGTCAATGGGCTTTAAGTAGCAAGGAAATTTAACTTTTTTTTTTTTCTTTTGCCTTTGTTTCCCACATAGGTTTGTGCTCTTTTGTCCTGGGACTGCTAAAAAGGGAGAATAGATCAACTCTCTTCCATGACTCATTAGTTGAAAAAAAAAAAAATGCACGTATATAATCTACTATGAACTGTCAACTTTCTTGGCAGTCAAAGTCTCATGACTGGCTTTCATTAAGATTATCATTAATTAACATTTCTAAGGCCCTTTTCAGCTATATTCCCATTAAGCCAAATCTCCAATATTGTGCATTTACAAATAACAAATTATGTTTTCAATCTTAAGGACAGAAAATTTAAAATTTATCTCCGTCGAATCATATTTTGCTTATAAATGACCAGTACCAGTTGGTTGGTGTCTTTAATTATTTTGAGTGAATTTGGATTATGAAGGATTTTTTTAAAATAATATTTTTATTAAAGTAGGCATCATTAAATAGAAATCAGGAAGTGTAAGGGCCAAGGGCAGGCTGCCTCAAGATGGGCCACTTTGGCATGAACATTATTTTGAGTAAAAAGCAATCTAAACTCAGCAGATTGAGGAAAACTTCTTTCCCTCTCATTCAACTACATGCCTGTGCCCAGAAAAGAGCTATTAACAGAGATTCCTTTCTACCTAAGAACCTCATCTGCATAACAGGGAAACCTTTGTTTTCCAAACATTTCCTATTTACCTTCCTGCTAATGGTCTTCTCCCTATAGTATCTTTTGGCCCCTATCTTACCTCTCCTTAGCTCCTATAAGCCTCTTGTTACCTGTCTTTGGAATTTCTATGGTTTTGTGGATTTTCCATATGTATGAAACTAAATTTAATTTTCTCCTGTTAATCTGTCTCATGTCAATTTAATTATAAGTCCAGTTAGAAGGACCTTGTAGGGCAGAGGTAATTCTTCCCCTACAAAAGTATTAAAAGATTACATAGAGATTAATCTATCTATATATAGGCATTAGTATAATTAGGCACATATATACACTTATATATCTATAAGGAGATATGTATGTATATAGAGATAGTAATTTTAATGATGAACTATAACCACTATATTTTCATTTATGATAACCACATTTTTAAATGTGTATTTTGAGAAAGTTTTATTTACGTAATTTTTTACATGTTTATTTCTTTTTGAGAGAGAGAGGGAGGGAGAATAAAAGAGTGGGGGGAAGGGGCAGAGAGAGAGGAAGACAGGATCCAAAGCAGGCTCCTCCCTGACAACAGAGAGCCTGATGCAGGGCTCAAACTCACTAGCCTTGAGATCACAACCTGAGCTGAAGTTGAACACTCAATTGACTGAGCCACCCAGGTGCCCCTTATTACATAATTTTAATAATGATTAATAATTTCCCTTTTATCTTGTGAATTCTCTGAAACTTAATTCTCTTAAGATTGATTTTCTTTTTTTTTTAATTCCTTTTGTTTTAAAAATGTTTATTTATTTTTAAGAGAAAAAGTGCTAGTAGGGGAGGGGCAAAGAGAGAGGGAGACACAGAATCTGAAACAGGCTCCAGGCTCCAAGCTGTCAGCACAGAGCCTGAAGGGGGACTCGAACTCACAAACCATAAGATCATGACCTGAACCGAAGTGGGACACTAAACTGACTGAGCCACCCAGATGCCCCAAGATTAGTTTTCAATTTTGCAGTCATTTTATAAATTTAAGAGACATGCCTCCTGGTATTTTTATCAAAGCCATTGATAAAAATTGTTGAACACTATAGGAAATATATGAAAATGTTGGTTATTAGTGTTCTAAGTGAGACAGGGGAAGGAGGGCAGGGAGTGGGGGACGGGCAGGAGGCAACTCTTATGCAGTGTAGGAGCTTGGAAAGTTTCCTACAAAGGGAATAAATAAGCTTTGGTAGAAATTAAAGCGGTGGTAACATACAGTTCAGAAAACTAAGTATGAAAATGGCATCTTGCCACCTCTGGTTTACTCACTGACAATGCTGGTTTGAGATGTAAACTACATGCCACCAACATTCCCAGCTAGCATGAGGCTTAGGGTAGAAGTCACTAAGACTTGCGAGATGTGCTGCTTTCAAATGCCTGCTGCCAATACTGAATTAAGGACGTCATTTGAGTAAGTGAACTATTCTGTGGCTTCCAGAATATTTGACTTATTAGGTTCTGACATGAGAAGATTTAGCACTGAGATGGGAAGTCAGTTGTTAACTGTGTGTACAGGAACAGTGTGCAGTCTCTGAACTGCCCAAAGCGATATAAACATTGCTTGACTTAAATGCATTGATGCACAGGCTGCAGTGGAGAGGAATTTCTTAAAGTTCTGCATAAAAATAAGCCCATTTTTTTTAGTGGGAAGATTGGGGAAGAACTGAAGATTTTCATCCTGCATGGTCTTTGGGGGTGCTTGGATTAAACTGACGCACTAGCCGGTATGTATATATACCGGTAGGTACAGTATATTTATAGTTAAGTATTTATATTTTAATGCATTAGGAGAATTCTTGCAAAGGTGAGGAGACTGATCTTTGAAACTAGATGGTTTCTCTAGACAGATGTACTTTGAGGAATTTTCTTTGTTTTTGAAATAAAGAAGGTTGTTTAAAAGACATTGATTAGAATGCTGTTGCAAGATTAAGGGACAGCTGTTAGAAGCTCTCAAGAGCTGGATGAGTAACAATTCTAAGGAGCTGGTGGGACATACGTGGGGGAATGGAAGGAAATGGGCCCATGTGTGTGAGTGGAGAAAATGACAGACATAAGGCAGGGTCATGTGTGGCTTTAAAAGTTAAAATAAGTTTTGAAAGGTATTGGACAAAAAGGGAAAGATAGTAGGAAGGTCATAGAATTAAAGAGCATGTTAACCAATAAATGCAGTTTCCAGGTTTGAGGTGGAGTTGGTGTTTTCTGTGAAAAATGGTATGACTATAGACCTAAAGAATTTAGTAGAAGAGGAGAAGAACCATCAACTTAAAGGAGGCTCTGAACAATACATTAAAGAGATGATGCATTTTTTTAAGTCATAATTTTACTGTGCATCGGTAGGAAGAAAAACCCCTACTACCTGTTTTTTTAAGCTGTATCTCAGTGAAGTCTGTATTCTGGGAAAGTTGAAAGTGTAACAAAAGTCAATTGTCTAGGCAAATACAACATGTAGAAGTGGCCTCAAGTGGAATCAGCTTTTATGAGAAAGCTCTTAGAAGGATGGACGACCAGCTGCCATTTCCCAATGTACTTTTGCTTGTGGTGAGAAACTGTCAGGAAAAGATTTGATCAGGTAGAATTCCAGCAACATGAGCTACCAGAGCTGAAAGAACCCATAAAAAATCTTCCTGCCCAAGATTTTTAATTTTATGGTTAAGGAAAGAAGCACTGTAAGGGCTTTGTGCAATGTATAAGATGGGTTATTTTCAGGAAGTACCAGACCTATTTTCTTCCCACTCTCAACCCAGTTTTCTTTTGTCAGGATTATTCCCTCTGAGAGAGAAAGAGAACATTATTGTAGAAGGTGTGGCCAAAAGACAGTTGAAAATGATGCTTAAAATCTCATTTATTTGGGACTTCGGAAATTTTAAACTATTTGGGTGATAATGAATCCTTTTTCCTCTCACTGTTATCAGCTTTTTTCTCTTTTTGGTTTCCTCTGGTGTTTTTATTATTATTACTAGTCACCTTGTGCTAGCTGCTGGTGGTGAATCTGTTTGGGAAACAGGCAAGTGATTGGTTCCAGATTTCTCCTTGAATTTTCCTAGTATGGTTCAACACTGAATGATCAGACTAGACCACCTTCTGTCCTGGTTATTTCTTCTCTACTGAAATCCTTGCAATAGTATACTGAGAAGACTTACCTTGAGTTTCAAAGTTTTATGCTGAAGAGGTGGGAAAAATTTTCCTTCTACCCACCTAGATTCTTTGGCTGGTTTAACATCAAATTGACATAAGACAGATTAACAGTATAAAAAAAATTAACTTCAGACATATGGAAGCCCCATAAAAATATAAGACCTAAAAGGGAATTAAAGCTTATATAACATCCTGAGCCAAGGAAAAGGGAGGAAAGCCTTAAGAGGAGATGTTTGGAAAACAAAGGTTGCCCTGTTACACAAATGAGTTTTGTAGGGCTTACGGGCAGACTGCCCCAAGATGGGCCACTTTAACATGAATATTATCTTGAGTTAAAAGCAATCAAAACCCAGCAGACTTGAGGAAAATCTCTTTACCTTCTTCTCAATTGCCTTTGTACCTGGAAGAAAGCTATTATTATTAAAGATACCCTTTTACCTAAGAAACTTATCTGCATAATAATATTTCCAGACATCTCCTTTCACCTTCCTGCTAATGGTCTTTACCCCTTTTTGTCCTCAGACCCCTACCCCTCTCCTTAACTCATATAATCATCACATTGCCCCACTGTCTTTGGAATTTCCTTGTCTGTGTGGATTCCCTATATATACACAATTAAATTTGATTTACTCCTGTTTATCTGTCTCATGTCAATTTGATTCTAAGTCCAGTTTAGAAGGACCTTGAAAGAAATTCCTCTACCTCCGTTTTTAAATTAAAAGGTGTCTCTATTCATAGCTGTCTTCCATTTCAGTATAAATTTAGGTAGTTGAGGGATAGGTAAAGAGTTTTTCATCAATCTGCTGTGTTTTGATTGCCTTTAGCTCAAAATAATTCTTAATGCCAAAGAGACATATGTTGGGGTAGCAAAATCTGCTCCCTTTTAAGATAAATCCAGATTCATACTGTTAAAAGACTACCTGAGGTATACTAAAAGTTTTAAGAGTGTATTTAAGCAAAAATCCAATGGATTCTAGCAACACAACTGGAAGTGGTTAGGAATGCTTCACCAATAGGAGCTATGGAAAGACTTAGAGAAGGTGTAGAAACAAAGGGAGGGAATTATTTCCTTGGCTCTAGCTTAAAACCTAGCTGGGTGTTTGTGATTGGTTATCTTTAGGTTTTAATTTCTTAACCTTGAGGCTTTTACAGGTGTAGGTTTTGGTTTGCTAACATAAGCCACCATGGCATTACAGCCACCTCAGTGTAATAGCCTTCTTGTTTAATTAATTCAATAAAACTCATTTATTCTACAACCTGATTGACCCTGAAAGAATCCATAAAAAGGAAAATGAGTAGTATCTACCTTCAGGTTGATTTTGACCAAGAGCATGCATGGTGATGGAAACACTTCTAAGGAAAAGCAAATAAATACAAATGAGTAAGCTAAATACTATGGGGACAAGCAGTGAAAAGACCTTCAATAGGAGAATAGGTATAGTGAGGCAACTGAAGAAGTCTTCCTAAGAGAAGAGTATCTCTAAATTAGCCTGGCCTAAAGATCCAGAGACAATTGACTTCCATAGGAAGTCAGCCCTCCCCACTGCCTGCCCCTTCCCATCCAGAGCTGGATCAGAACTGGTCTGCCCACCAGGAGCTATGGATGGATGCCTACATAGCTGACCTTTTCCTTCCATGTTGGACTTTCATGACCAAATCTCTGCCTAGGGAGAAAAGATCCCTGTCCAGGAGGAAAAGCCTCCTGACCATAGACTATTTGAGATCTGGCACGTTGCGTGCACTCAATAAACATCAAGGAAAAATAAGTGATGATGCCCAGGAAAAAAGGTTTCCTCCTTGTTTCCTTGTTGTTTTGAAGCAGAGCAGTCTAGTTTTGGCCTTTTTAATTTTTTTCTCATATCTGCTGGTGTAGATTTTCTCTCTCATGTCTCTAGATAATTTACAACTAAATGGAATTTATAAAATTCTTTAAAATTTTTTTTTAATGTTTATTTATTATTGAGCAACAGAGAGAGAGAGACAGAGCATGAGCATGGGAGGGGCAGAGACAGGAGAAGACACAGAATCTGAAGCAGGCTCCAGGCTCTGAGCTGTCAGCACAGAGCCCAACACGGGGCTCGAACTCACAAACTGCCAGATCATGACCTGAGCTGAAGTCAGACACTCAACTGACTGAGCCACCCAGGCACCCCAAAACTGTGATAACTTTTTAAAAGACAAATCAATAAAATGGGGAAGTAACATAGTTACAAAAATTTAACAAGAGGCTACTGAGTGCCTAATATGATTCAGGCTTTGTGTACTAGTGATAAGAGTTCCTGATTTTCACTGAAAGATAAGACTTACAGGGTTTTACCCTGGGGGCAGCCTTCAGTTAGTCAATGGACCAACCCTGCTTTTCTGGTTTGGAGAGAAGCACCTTGGAAACTTGGGAGGCTAGCATCAGGGGAATCTGAGCCAGGGGTACAGGAGTCCTCTGCACCATCTTTGCAACTTCTTTGTAAACCTAAAATCACTCCAAAGTAAAAAGTTTATTAAGAAAACAAACAAAAAGGGGCTCCTGGGTGGCTCAGTTGGTTAAGTGGCCGACTTGGGCTCTGGTCATGATCTCACAGTTCCTGAGTTCAAGCCCCGGGTTGAGCTCTGTGCTGACAACTCAGAGCCTGGAGCCTGCTTCAGGTTGTGTGTCTCCCTCTCTCTCTGCCCCTCCCCCATTCACACTCTGTCTCTCAAAAAATAAATAAACATTAAAAAATTTAAAAAAAAATAGAAAACAGTGTTATAGGGCTTTCTTATAACTTCTTTCTTAACTATTTCTTTTAGTTCTGGCCAGAGATTGAGCCACTCCGCTCATGCTATACTGAAAGCCAAGCCAATCTTCTCAGACTTTGCTTAAGATAAATCCAGCTGTCCTCTTGTACAGGTGTAGAGAATCAACTCTCTGTGTTGCCTTGCCAAACTCTAAGCTATACTTAATGGGAATGTATAGCTATTATGGACCCTGCAGAATCTATTCTTCAGAAATTACTTCAGATCCAAACTTGGTTGGTCAAAAGACCAAATAACTTTGCTACCTGACCTTTGATAGTCCTCTCTGGGATACACAGGATGCTGCAGTAGCCTAAAGACTCATCTTAAGTCATTCCTATAGGACACATCTATGGCTCTAGACCTTAGACTCTCTGAACCTCCTCATGGCAAAAGTCCCTCTAATCCAGTTGACCTAAACTGGAACATATTTGCTAGTTGATTGATAAAAGCCAAGGAGGCTAGTTCCACCATTAGGTTAAGCTTGGCTCCTTCACCTTGCATTCAAAACTAATATCTGGAGCTGGTTTTTCTTGATGGGCATTACCCTCTTGGACACCATTCTGTATTACTCTAGCTCTTTTACACAGCCAAAAAGCAGATTTTCCTCCTGATTAAAAGCTCAAGACCCCTTTAGACCTCTCACTAAATTCCAATTTCTGCTTGTCAGTTTCTTCACAAAACTGACAAGACTAGCATGCCCTGAGCCCAGTGAATGATCACAGTCTTCTCCAGATACTCTAGTAATTTATTCTTCAGGAGTTCCCTTCTTCCTCTTTTCTTCCAACATACTCCTCCATACACAACATAGGATATAACCACCAAGAATGCTGTCATTATGATAGAATACCACTTCACTCATAAATTAACAATAGCAGTCCACTGGTGGAAAAAAAAACAAACTTCTTTCCTTGTAAATATATAAAATATAGTCTTATTCTATAGATTCTTTAACTGTTCATATTCTCTCCTCAACTTGAACTTTTTGAGATTAGGACTGTCCCATTCATTCAATGTTGGATGGGTATCTGTTGTGTTCCAGACATTATCCTAGGTGTTGGTATACAGGGTAAGACCTAATCATGAAGAGTTCTCTACCCAGTGGGTTAAATAAGATACAAATAAATAATCAAAACACAGAATACTACTGCCATGTTAGAGGAAGTACAAGAGCCCATAATGACCTGCATGAGAGACTGATTGACTCTAGCTGTATTCTTTAGAGGGCCTGAAGTAATACCTTATGTTTATTCGGCTTACAAGAAATATTTATTGGTGATGATAGTATGGCATAAGTAGAAATTCAGAGAAGAGAGGAGGTAGAAAATAGCCCTTCTTAGAATTGAGATAGATGTCAAGCTTAGTGATGTTAAAAATGCTGCTCAATAATGGGTGGTTTTTATTATTAATACTAGCAATCACTTATAGTTATAAATCACTACCATTTGAGTGCACATTATATATTGGGCACTATGCTATGTGCTTTGCACATGGCACATTATTCAATCTTTACACATTCCCTAGTGGTTGGGCCTTTCCCCACTTTATGGATGAGAAAACAGAGACCCAGATAGGAAATGGCCGTGCCAGAATTATAACCCTCTTTGTCTTTCAAATTTCTCCACTTACCCAGTCTACTATTATTACCAATCGAAAATTGGGTCTAAACATATCAAAACGTTTCCAAAACAACTTATTATTTGAAACAATTGTACCAAAACCTTAGGACCATTTGGACAGTTGGGATAGTCATGATATCTTATTCAGTATTATTAGTAAACGTAAGAAAATCTCTTAGAGGGGCATGCACACACACACACACACACACACACACACACACACACACACAGATTTTAGAATCATTTCCCAGCAATGTGGAATGCTGAATACTTGAGTAAACTTGTATGTAGTACCCAAAATTCATTCGCTTTTACAAATTCTATAATGGTAAAGTGGCAAGACATAAAACCAGTGTATAAAATTGAAAACAGTACCTGAGTTCTTAATGAAAAGTTTAAAAAAAAAAAAACATTTCTTGGAAGTATTTTCAAAGGTATTTCATCAGTTAAGATTTACACTTCATTTTAAATAAAGATTTTCTTCATATTGGATATTATCCTAGTCAGTTACATTTTCATTTCTTCATTTATTGTTTTTGTAAATCTGTGATCAGGACTGTTATAATAAAACTTGTCACTACTTATAACTGTTCACCAGGAACATAATCTTATTCTCAAAGGGTTAGGCTATAAACAAGGATTAGTGTCACTAAACACAATATGGTAGAACTGGGTGTTTAAAATGAGTTACAAATGTTTTAGAGACTTACAATAAAGCATGCATTTAATAAAGAATTAGGCAAATCTTGTATCCTGTTATTGTTTAGTTACACTGTTTGTAAAGATTTCCTCCTTTTCTACACCCTGTATATTTTTTAATTGCACATTAATATTAGATTGCTTTGGTATGTATTGCCTTAATCAGAAAAGCATATGAACTAAAGCCAGCTGTGGGACTGCAGAGCATCTCAAAGATGCTATAAAGGGGACATAAACAAGACATTAGACCTCTTATTCTCGCTCACTCTCTTTTTTATTGCCTAGCTCAGTGGTCTGTTTTATAGCCATGGTGCTCTGCCTAGCAGTCAATATTCTACCTGCAAGCTAGACCGATTCTCAGGGAGGTAGAAAATCTTTGACTGTGGAGTTGTACACAATAGGGTTTGTCTGTTACAGTGTTATTTTTCCCTGTCAGTCTCTCTAATATTCATTTTCCATCCCCTTTTTTCTAGCCTTTCTTGGCAGGCTTTCCTAAGTAAATGTATATGTGTCAGGGATAGAAAATTGTATGCCAGGGAAAGAAAGTGAGTACACGGACTCCTCGAGGATTTGACCTGGGTCACCCAGTGTATGAAACGAAGGGTTAGTTTTGAAAGTCATCTTGACAGTCTGGTGTCTATTCCCTTGTCTTTTCCCTTCCTCTGACTATGCCGTTCTCTGTCTTTCTTTGCTATAGTCCTTTTTTCTTATTTCCATTTCTCTCCTCTCTTCAAACATATTACAGTATGGACGTTTCTTCTTTTAACAGACACTTATTGAATGTCTGTCATGTGGCTGATACTCTATGTGACAGATACTCTGCTGGAACTACACCAATGAACAAGGCAGGGTCAGTCTTGTCTCTGGAGAATATGGGAAAAGGTACATTAAACAATTGATACCACAAATTATTGTAAAGTTACGTAACTGAGAGAAAGGTCCTGGAAGCAGTATGTGTGTGAAGTAAGGGAGTCTATCACAACATAACTTAGTCTAACTATGGGTCAGGGAAAGTTTCCCTCCTAAAGTTATGGGGTCTAATCTTGAATTCCTTTTACAAATTTCAAATTCACAGTAATTTGGGCATTTAAATTGCTTTAGTTCATTTATAAAATTATGAATAAAATTAGGCACTGGCCATCTACTTTTATTGCTGTATCTTTTTCCCTCTTACTGGTCATATGTTATTAACAGCCCTAAATCATTATATTCAATGAATACTAGCATCTCCCTGTAGAAATTTCTTGGAATCAATATGTAAACATGTATGCCAGTGAAAACCACTCCAAAAGAAGGCCAGGTATTAGCCCAGAACCCCATTCTTTCACATAGCAGGTTTATTGATAAATGAGTATTTACATGGCTAATCTAGCTCATCAGTTACTGAATACCTATACTGTGTGATTGCCTTCTTCTTTATACCTGCTTCATCTAGCGTGGTTTTAACTGACTCTCGAGACCAAGATTTCATGACTCTTGGCAGATGCCTAGAATCAGAGCTGAATGATATTGTCACTGAACTTGAACAATTAAAAAGAAAAATCTTGATTATGGCTGGCTCTTCCTTTTCTCCTTAGACTTACAGAGCTGCAATACCCTACTTTCCCACTTCCCATTGCCTTCATTTGGAATTAACACAAATGCTCTGATTCAAACACCATATTCTTTCCTCATAAATTGGTCTTTCTAAAATGTGTGACTTAGTTTTGTTTTTTTCTCTCACTCATGGATTCACCTGTGTATTTCATAAGAGTGTAATGGCAGTCAAATGTGTGAGCAAAAGACAGAACATAAACTGGACTGATAAGACCAGTGGTTTTGGAGGTGGGAACGGAAATCTCAGTTTAATGTCTGCCATTAAGTCACTCTGTCTTTTGATAAACTAGGAAACCATCTAATATTTAGTACAGCGTTACTCTGGAGATCAACCAGTCCTAATTTTTCATTTTAAGAATGTGAAAACTGAAGTGGCGGCTGGGTGGCTCAGTCGGTGAGGCATCCAGTTTCAGCTCTAGTCATCATCTCATGGTCTCTGGGTTTGAGTCCCATGTCAGGCTCTGTGCTGACAGCTCAGAGCCTGGAGTCTGCTTTGGATTCTGTGTCTCCCTTGCTTTCTGCCCCTCCCCCACTCATACTCTATCTCTCTCTCTCAAAAATAAATAAACGTTTAAAAATTTAAAAGAAAGAAAGAAAGAAAGAAAGAAAGAAGAAAGAAAGAAAGAAAGAAAGAAAGAAAGAAAGAAAGAAAGAAAGAAAGAAAGAAAAAGAATGTGAAAACTGAAGCCCAGAAATGTTGTGTGACTTCTTAAGAGTCACATAAAATCAGTTCATCTTTTTTTAGGATTTGAGCATCTTATCTATCAGTTGAAGAGATTGGAATTGTTATTAGACTATCTTTAAGGACTCCTTCAGGTCTAAAATTCTGTGATTCCAAACTCCACATCAAACTGTCCAGATCCCAGGGTATCAAAGTACATACTGTGTAATGACATGCTCAGCTGTTGGCCAGGTGGAAATTATCTTTGCATCTGCTATTGGCCTTTTCATGAATGTTTCCCTTGAAAGGGTCTACGTTATTTTTATTAATTGAATTAATTGAACATTGTGTGAGGTAAATCCCTCAGCTCATTTCTTCATGAAAAACAGAGGACAGGAGAACTTTGTCTCCAGTATCAAGTTGTTTCAAAAACCACAGCATCAAAACCCAATAAACTCATACTTCACCAATGTTGGAAAAAATCCACTAACACAATATAGGTAGTTTAAATACATTGTAGGATTAAAAGGATGTTCTTTGGGAGGTTTGCTATAACTTCCATGTGTTTTTATGTTTTTTCATGTTATTTTTCCCCCCATCCTGCTTCAAATTTTGATGGAGTAGCAAGTCTTAGAACTGCTACCAACAGAATATGAATGGAGACAAATAATTTTGTTCACAACCTAAACCACTACATTTTTAAGTATTTATCAAAATTGATTCCTTCTCTTTCAGACATATTCTTGTACTATTTATATAAGTTTTTCAGAAGCTTCAAATGGAATTTGTAAGTGTGTTTTCTGCAGGTATTAATGAAATAATAAAAATGATTATATTTTTCACCATTTATTTCACATTCTCCCCTCAGCAATATAAAGTTATATGTACTCAAATATTTAATTAATATTGAATTGCAGAATATAGTTTTTTCTAATATATTACTATCCACCAAAATTTAAACTTTCTTTTTTCTTTTTGTATCTTGTTTCATTAATCTTAGATGATGTCTAGGACTATTATGTTATCTTTTTAAATAAACTTTTCAGTCATTAGCTTCCTTTCATAGGACTTTGAAGCTAAGGCCTTGCTTTTGCCAACATCCTTTGGGCTGTACTCCATAGGAGTTCTAAAAGAGTAAGGAACTAGAGAGTATTTTGTCCTCTAGAACCAGGACTATATAATTCTATTTCAAGAGCTGTTGGTTAATTTGTTTATTATTTCTGTAAATGGGCTGTGTTTATCTTTTTACCTCACAGCATGAAATGTTTTCCTTTAAAAATTTTTTTTTTCTTTTCTTTGAAACACTCTTAGATCAACCATCCCTCCTGCATCCTATGGTAGTCCTGATTTTTCCCCACCTTTTTGTTGTGATAAAAAATTATGTTACATTCAGGTATCTTGGAGTCTTGCTACGCTTGAGCTGTGTAGTTTTAGGTATACTTTGTTGCTGTAGTTTTTTTCCGTTTACCAAATTTTCAATTTAAGTGTCCTTTCACATGCAAAGTGATTTAAAGATACTGCTGTTCCTTTTTTCCTATATTTTAGAATCTGTTGATTTCCTGTGTAACCTAAGAGGCAGCATATAATTTCATGATTAAGAGCTTTGGAATTAAATACACTAGCATTCAAATTCTAACTCAGAGACTTACCACCTGTGTAAATTTTGGCACATTACACTTAAAACTCTCTCAGAGAATCAACATCGTCATCTGTAAAATGGTGGTAATAATAGCTAGTTATTAAAATCAAATTTGAGTCTAAAATCATGTGAAATGGTATTGGAAAGTATTTGGCTGGTATTAGGCACAGAGTAAGAGTTGGGTAATGACTTTGGTTGTTTCAATCGTTAACCCAATAAGCTAAGCCTGGTAGGAATAATTGTCATTAGCTGTGTCAATTATTCAAAAGCCAGCATGCAATTTCCCCTTAATAATAGTAATGTTAAACTGAAGTATATTAAAACATGTTTAGAGTGCCATCCAATATATCTTGAGTGCAAGTGTATATATAGAAACTATATCTAGTTACTTCCACTGAGATATAAACAAGTTTTTGTATCCACAAAATTGCACTTATTTTTAGGCCACTGGTGTCAACAGCTACCTCTTCAAAGAAATTATTTCTTTTGATCCATTTAGTAACTTGATCCCAGCTGCATAAAACAGACTTGCAGTATTTCATTTTTCTACAGACTGCTGATGGCTGCATTCCATAACTTAAGAAATCTGTCAAAAGGAGGCCTCTGAAACTCAAAAGCTTTCACAGAAACTTGTTGCATTTGCTGGTATCCAAAATGGAATTATTTGCAATTCACAAAATATGGATTTTAAGAATTATAGCTTCAAAATGTCAAATGTTGTTCTTAACTCTACATCACATATTGACTATTAAAACTTTCAATACACAAAGGTAACCGTGCAGTCAGTAATTACATAATTTTATGGTGATGTTAATATTTTCTCGTTGGTCACACGAGGTCAGGAATAAAGAAAGCGTGCCCAGGAATACCATGCCTTTCTGGTGTTGCAGTTGATAACAGTAGCCTCAGCAAAAACTATTTGTTACAGTAGTGAATGACTTGGCTACTTGGCAAAAACTTCCCAATGCTTCCACTCATGTCTGAGTTTATTTATAGGGTTAGCAGTTCCATGTGAGATTTTAGTGCTTAATTATTATTATTTAATTTTAATCACAGAACATATCAATCAAAAATAAAGAGAAGAGTAGAGAGAATGCAAAGGAATTCATCATTCAATGCTAACAAGTATCTTATAGGCCAGTACTGTTTTATCTGTGTCCTCAACCCTTTCCATCTCTACCCTCCACACAGATTATTTTGAAGCAAATCCAGGGCATCATTTCATTTACCTGCACATACTTCTGTATGAATATCTAAAAACATGGACTTAAAACAAAACAAAACAAAACAAACACGCAAATTATCACAATAACTTTGGTGCTGTTTTGATGATATTATAGCCAAGACTAGAATTTTCTTTTTTTTTTTTTTCTTTTTTTTTTTTTAAATTTTTTTTTTTTGTTTATTTATTTTTGAGACAGAGAGAGACAGAGCATGAATGAGGGAGGGTCAGAGAGAGAGGGAGACACAGAATCTGAAGCAGGCTCCAGTCTCTGAGCTGTCAGCACAGAGCCTGATGCGGGGCTCAAACTCACAGACTGTGAGATCATGACCTGAGCCGAAGTCGGCCGCTTAACCGACTGAGCCACCCAGGCGCCCCAAGACTAGAATTTTCTTGAGTGCCGTCCAGCTGGGACTCTCTTCTCCTCCAGGACTCACAGGGAATAATACAAAATGTGTACCTAAATTCTTTCAATTTAGAACTCTCTAGAAAATTGAATTAAAACACCCTGCATGGAGTAGAGGCCTGAGTGAAAACTTCCTCACATATCTGAATCTCTATCACTATAAATTTTTAGTCTTTTCATAAATTTTCAATCTTTCTTCAAGGATGAGTATGAGGACTGTCGTTTTTAATCTTCAAGTAAGAGTATGGGGCCTGGGGGAGGAAGGAGTTCACATAGCCATTTAGCTGCAAGGAGTAAGGAGGAATATCAACACAAAAGAAAACTTTGGACCTAACTCTTCTTTGGGGTATGCTGTATCTCACTGGGAGCCAGGCAGAGAAGATCTGTCATAAAGAAGAGTATAAATTTACAAATCTCACTCACTGCCCAAGAGTGCACACTCACACTTGTGTAAGTATTCAAATAAAGTGGAGATTTGATAGAAATTTGATTACTTGGATCTTTATAGTATAGTCCTACCCAAAGTTGGATTTTGAGCAACATTGGTATTGTCTCCAAAAAGAGAGGGTCTTGGAGTCTGAAATTTGTATCTTGCAGTAGGAATCACAAAGAAGCAGTTATGGCAGGGGATATTTTTGAAATGTACTTAGCTATAGGTCTTTTATTCATAGAGCATTTGGAGGATTAGTGTCCTCATAAATCTTTGGGGAATGTTGGTGTAAAAATCAATATGGGAATGGGGAAAGGGACTGGATTTTTCATCTTGCCCATTTATTAAATTATTTGCATGGCTGTCACTACATTACTGAACTTTGGGCTGTGAGTATACTTCGAAAGAAATGGTTCTTTGGGACTTTTAAAAAAGTTACCTGAAGAATATTTTTCTGACACTTGAAATGGAAAAACTCTATACTGTAAGCCATCTTTGCTCTACTCCTTTTATAAATCTGATGTGTTCTATTCTGTGTTTCTGACTCAGTTTACGGAAAAACTGCTAGATTTTAAAATAAAAATGTGTAATGTCTCAATTTTGGATATTTACAATATTTTATTTAAGTGTACATCATTATATTAAATTAAGAAATGCAGCTATCAAGAGTTTGTCTGAATGACCAAGTGCATGTCTCTTGCTGTATTTTGTTTCAGATGGGAAACTTCTAGAGAAGGCATTAGCCCCTGATCTTCCCATTTAGACAGTAAAATACTCTGACCCTCCTGGGGAAAAATAAAATACATAAAATAAAACATGAAATACCCACCAAAAAGAGATAGTCATGGATAGTCAGATCACAAGTGGAACATTGTTTCCAGTTTTTGGTTATATGCTTATTTTAGAATATTGACAAGCTGAAATGTGTATCTTCCAGCTCTATGTCTATGAGTCTAAAAAGGCAACTAGAATAGTGAGAGATCTTGGCTCTTCTGACCAGAGAAACACAGCTTCCAGGGAGTATAATAGTCCTCTAATATTTGAAAGGCATTCTGAGTAAGCATAAATGGCTTTGATTTTCATAGCTCCAAAAGGCAGTACTTGGACCTTTGTGAGAAAGTTAAGAAGGAAAGTGTATGGAGATAAGAGTATCTTTGTAATGACTAGGACTTTGAACCATGCTAATATGAGAGGTGGTGAGTTATCTGTTTTCCAAAGATCCCAGGTAGAAGTTGTGTACTATCCATCAGAAATATTATCTAGGGCTGATATTGGCTGTAAGTTTGGATTATAGGACCTTCAAGTCTTTCCTTCTATAGTTCTAAAAGTAAAGTGTTAATTTCAGTTCCAGGATGCTTGGGTGGCTCAGTCAGTTTAGCATCAGACTCTTGGTTTCGGCTCAGGTCATCATCTCACAGTTCGTGAGTTCGAGGGCTGCATCAGGCTCTGCACTGAAAGTGCAGAGCCTGCTTGGGATTCTCTCTCTCCCTTTCACTCTGCCCATTCCCTGCTCACATTCTCTCTCTCTCTCTCTCAAAAACTAAACTAAAAAAAAAAAAATCAGTTCCAACAGTGACTATCCCAGTTACATTGAGGAATATTTTGAGAATCTCATAAAATTATGGATCCTCTCTCCACAAAAATGCACAGACGTGTGTACACAATTTGCATACAATCTGAAGGTTCTTGGTCTCCTTGAAGCTTATTCATAGATCCCAGGATAAGAATCTGGCCTGTAATTTAATTATCTTTGCAACTGTAAGTAAATTATATAACCCAGCTAGGCCACATAATCATCATAATTAAGGTATACCGATTAGATGATATTTAACATAGATAGAACCTTCCATTCTTAAAAAAATAATAAAATAAATGTTTTATATAAAACCCATTCTCAAGAGGGAATGGAAATGGAGAGCAGGGGTCTTTTTAGAATTCTGAAAACTGAATTCTCAAGAATAGAGGTAATAAACCTCATTTCCTTATTGCTTTGGAAATAAACAGCATGTTATCAAGTCAATTTCCAATTTTGACTTTTGCCTATTTGTAATAATAAAATAAGAGCACAGAAGGTTTGTGTGGGAGTTGGACCTGAGTGAAAGATGAAGAATGGCTTTTTGTAATAAAAGACAATTGAAAGGCACGGGTGACTAGGTGAGTCCATTTTACAGCTCATTGACACTGTCCTTAATTGGCAGAGATCATTGCTGAGTTTATCCATGTGAAATAATTATATATACAAGCATATGCAAACATACCTGTGCTTATAGAAGTGGAAATGATTTCCTTAAATCAATTTTAAGAGGGGAAATAGAGATCAATATAGTCTTAGTATTATAGTACAGATTTGTCTTATGCGAGTTGTTTGTGGTATGATCTATCTTTAGTTCACACAGGACTGTCTATAGTAGTCTCAAAAATATTATGGGAATAATTCTCAGTGTTAGCAAGAGTAGAGCAAAGGAATTAAATAGAAAGGATTAAGTAGAGACTTCATTAGCACTTTTGAATTCCGGTCCATCAAAGTAAAGAAGTTTCCCCCTTCTATACTGCCCAACCATAAATTCATCTTTTTCCACCCCTTGTTTCTCCTCTTTCACTTTTCTCCTCTTTATCATAAACAATTATTTATGGTGCATTCTAGGAAGTGCCTAGTGCTATGGAAAAAAAAATTAAAAGGAGATACAAAGAACCGTCTGGACAGGACACCAACCCTCAAGGCATTTACTATCTAGTGGCAGACAGAGGACACCCTGAGCAAATCAGCATTTCTTTGTCTCTCATAAATACATATGGACATGCCAGAAAGCATTATCTTAAAAGCAGTCTTAGACATTTACAAGCACCTGCCCTGTGTAAGGCCTTGGGCTGGCAAATATTTGTGAGCACTAGTTTTCTCCAGTCTCTTGTTAAGAATGCAGATTCTGGAACACATCCCCAGAAATTCAGTAAATCCAGGGTAAAGTACAATTTTAAATTGTGGTTTCATGGGAAAGTGCTATAAGTGGGCAACAGACTGTTACTTTAAAGAAAAACCTGCTTATGAAATGGAGAATCAAAGCAGCTTATGACATGGACCTACTAATGTGGCTGTGCTGTAGCTGGGGAGACAATGTACACACAGAGATGGAAACCAGTGCATGGTGGCTGAAATCATGGCACATAAATGGCACCAAAAGTAAGTGATGAGTGTAGGAGAATGGACAGGGAATCTTTTGGGAAGAGGCAGAAAATGAGGAGAGCCTTTAATAAATAGAATAAATATCTTTTCTCAAGAGATATGTGTATTAACCATGGTCTTTACTCATTTTGTATCTTCCTTTTGTTCTTTTACCTTCGTTCTTGAATTTGCTCAGTTCACACCAGAGCCTCCTCTCCAGTGATCCTGTGATCCTCCCCCATTTTCCTCCGCTACTGTTCTGGGAGATGGTGATCACGATTGGTCTGTCAACTTTTAGGAAGCATCAGCTCACGGAAATGGGTGGGAGAGATGCTGGTCACCAGTTCAAGTAGCACATCCCATGGGAGCTGTGGGTCAGTGGGTGTTTCAGTAACACCTACTATAGAAATGCCAATTAGCTTCAGATATGCGAGTGTTTGAGAGCATAGGGAACGTTGTGGATGGGGATTATAGTATAAAATCATAAAGAACATAAGAAACTGGCTAGTTTTTCAGATTAAAAGTATGTAAGGTAGCTCTACATCATTTCTACCAGAATAGAGAAGACAAGTAACATCTTGCTATTTTAATTTATTTGAGCCTACAATATTTGGAATTGTAGGGTGTATTTAACGTTTTGCAAGATCTGTCCAGGCGATTTAGCACAAAAGGATAAGAATTCAAGTTTAATTTGAGTGCTGATAAAACTATTTATACTTATGATCAAGTAGAGTGCACATAATAAACTTAGAAATTCATCATTTGGGTAGTACAGTCTAATTGCAGAAGAGTCCAATGGGAAATACATAGAAAATACATAAGATATAATGAGTTAATATGTTTGTTTGCTTTATTTTACATGTGCCCTCACTTCCTCTTGTCTTCAGTTGCTGAGATTTCTTCATTATTCACCTTTTTTTCTCATATCATTATGACCTTGCCCTTCTATGTTCTCTAATGAGGTCTCGTTTCTTCTCTTTCCCTTAGACTATTTATTTTTAGGCTTCCTAACTGGAAGCCATATAGTCTCAGTTTCTTAATGTTAGAATTATTTTCTTTCTCTTATATGTATTATGGTATTCCCCTTCCCTGCCCCTTTCAGAACAACATGAAACACATTTCCCTGGAACTAACGACATATGATTGAACATATATAAGAAAATAAATATGTCTACTTTCCTGTGGACAGTTGCCAAAAAGGTTCTGGGAGGATGAGTTACTTGCCTGGCCCAGGTATATACAAATACATCAGAGGGTGGCCTTTGTATTCTTTCTCTGCAACTCTTTTCATTTTTTATTTTTATTTTACATTTATTTATTTTTGAGAGACAGAGAGAGACAGAGCACAAGTGGGGCAGGGTCAGAGAGAGAGAAGGAGACACAGAATCCGAAGCAGGCTCCAGGCTCCAAGCTGTCAGCACAGAGCCTGATGTGGGGCTCCAACCCACAAACCATGGGATCATGACCCAAGCCGAAGTCGGACAATCAACCTACTGAGCCACCCACGTGCCCCATCTCTGCAGCTCTTACATAGGAATCTACTTTTAGTTTCCTTGGCTGACAATTAGCCTAAAGTTGTCTTTATCATTTTTCACAAGCTCTATCATTTGCTTATCCAAGTAGATAGTCACAGGAAAATTCCAAGACAGGGGAATAAATCAGAAATTCCCTTGTGGGAATGCAGATTAGTTCCATATCCCCAGTTTCTAGACACTTCTTTCAGGAACCTTCACTTCATTTCTTTGAGCACTAATATCTGCTTCCTAATGAATGTGTTTCCACCTGTTGGCCCTTCCTCTACTTACAAAGCCAATAAAGAATAAGGCTACTTTTCTTCTTCATGAAAACCTTATAATTATTTGAGAATGTCTGTAATATCTCCACTTATCTTTGCTACACCTGACTGAATATGGTGCCCTGATCATCTCGTCACTCTTCTGTTTGTCAGAAGAGTGTGTGTGTGTGTGTGTGTGTAAGTAAAACAAATTATATATAATATTATTATATTTTATATATTATAAATATAATAATTATATATATATATATATATATATATATATATATATATATATATATCTCCACGAAATCAACAGTCACACACTCCACTAACTGAGCCAGCTAGGCTCCCCTCAATGTATTTTTTTTAAATGAGTCACCCAGTGTGTCAGACTGTATCCCCATATGTCCATATATATCTTAGGTAAAGTTCAGATAAATGAACTGCCTGCTTCATTTTAGTTCATGCAAGTATCTTTTTAGCAGTTGTATCAAACTGTTGTCTATTACTACATTTTGTTCAGTGAAAAATCCCCTACTTCTTTTTTTACCCTAACAACTATATACCCAACAACTATATAATCAGTTTTCCCTCAACCTGTGCTTAACACTATTTATTTTCTCAAATATGTACATGCAGGATTTCACATTTAGGCTTGTTAATTTTTCCTGCTCTGAAGTATACGAGAGTCTGATGAACAGGTGCCCTGCCAGTTACAAATGTGTTGTATGAACTCTACAATAATTTAAACAAGTTCCATTCCTCTGTGGGCCCTCTGGAATCTTCCTAGAAAATTTTTATTTGCATTTGCATGAACATGTGTGCAGAAGAAAAAAACTAAGTCCAGCATTAAATTCTTATCTGTACTTTTGAGGGCTGTTGGAAGCAGTGACAAAGACATTCTTTGGTAGGTAATGTAACTATCGATCCTATGCCATAGTGGTTTTCCGGCTGCCCTAGGCAACAACTTGTTGCTTATACGCATTTAATCATGGTGTGGTGCCCAAGAGTTAGGGTAATTGAAACTCTTTAAACAGACAGGTAATTGCATGTGTACATCAAAGTTAATAGTGGCCTTGAAGAATGACAGAATATTAAATGCAAGGGAATTGTTTGGATCAATATTTGTTTCTTAAAAACTTCATAAACAGCGTTTGCCAAATAGGTGGTAAGCATCTGGTCAATAAGCATGTCTGACTTGTGTGCATTGCTGTTTTGAAACTCTCTGAGTATGAAACCATATTAGCTAAGGTAAGAACCCTCCTTCAGTTCCAATTTGATTCCATCTACAGGGAAAGTTCTGTAAGTTACAACATACATATCCTTTCACGGTCTCCAAGAGTACATTGGGATTAGCCCAGCTCATGATAAGGAGGCCATAAGTTCAAAGACTCATTTCCTCAACTAGAACCAAGCCCCTAATTGCTTCTTTCATGATGAGCTCAGGGTCTGGTACAGATACTGGTATAGAATAGGTGCTTCGTAGGGGTGCCTGGGTGGCTTAGTCAGTTAAGCACAATCTTGATTTCTGCTCAATGATCTCTCAGTTCTTGAGATTGAGCCCTGCATCAGGATGCTCAATGACAGCAAGGAGCCTGCTTAGGATTCTCTCTCTCTCTCTCTCTCTCTCTCTCTCTCTCTCTCTCCCTCTCTCTCTCTCTCTCTCTCTCCTTCTCCCTCTCTCTGCCCCTACAACCCCTCTTTCTTTCAACATATAAACATTAAAAAAATAGGTACTTGATAAATATGTTGGATAAGTAAATTATTAGATACATTGATGAACAAATGGACAAATAAATGTATGCCAGCCTACTCACATTTAGATCCATTCCCTGGGAAGATGAGTTTATTACTGATAAACCTAACCCACTTCAGAGACACCCTGATTACGAGTATGTCTTCTGCAGACTCTAATTCCCTATCTCTAAGAAATGGAATATTCTCTCTCTCTCTTTTTCTGGCATGCTGAAGGAGGGGGAAGAAAAGCATTTCCCTTCAGATTCATAACATTCTTTACTCAATGGTATTTTCTTCTTGTTTAAGGGCTTTGGACATCCTTAATTTCCAACTATTATCTTTAATGGGTCCCTGTCTTAAAACAACTACCTTGACTTTCTACAACGCATGTGGTTCTGGAGGAACCCAAAGCATATTCTGACTCTCTAAAATCAGTTCTGGGACAAAATGTTACCTACTTTCCTTAAGGATAAATGGCTCTTCTAAAGCCCAGGAGGGCTGGCTGACTTACTTATATAAGTAATCATCCTTCAAAGAAATTAGTTATATGTTAGGTATGAATATAGCCTCTAAAAACTGATAACCTGATTTACGTCAGATCAAATAGAAGATAGTTTATTTTTCAAATCTAGTAAAAAGAAGAATTAGGTGATACAGGGCTAGTGGAACTCCTGGAGAAAAACATCAAGTATTTTGTCTCCTTCTGTCTTCTTGTTTCTCTATCCTCAGAGTGTCATTTTGACTTCATGGTCTCAGAATGGGTATCTTCCATAGACATTGAATCTGTATCTGGGGCAGGAAGAATAAGGTTTTGTGACAAAAAGCCTAAACAAGAACATGCTATCTAAGTCTGCCTTAAAAAAAACAAAAAACCAAAAAAATCCAAAAAAACCAAAAAACCCACAAAACATTCCCAATGACCTGTGTACATTTCCTGAAGATTAATTGGGTCACAAGGGTACTCTGACCATATGGGGTTTGGGAAAGCAAGTAGTTTTAGTGGGGCATATTGTCATCCTGTATCCTCTATTCCTCTCTCTTCTCCGAAGACAATTGGTTCAATTTGCCAGGGAAAAGGCAAAATAGATATTGAGTACAAAACTAGAAGTATCTGTTACAGCTACTTGTCTAGATTGATAACTTGATCTGTAAGCCAAGGACTGGGCTGCTCCCCAAAAAACTACAATTGAGCAGTCACTGATTTTTAAAATGACATTCCTATATAGATACCGCCTAGTGAGTCATGGGAAACCATAGAATTCTTTCATGCTAGATTTGAATCTTACTACAAATCATATTTTTATGCTTTTTTATCTGGGATATTACAATATATTTTCCATTCTGTGATCTCCCAGCAATCCAAGTCTTGCTTTTATTTTGTTTTGTTTTTCTTGTTTTGTTTTGTTTTACTTCCCAGTCCTGGAAGCCCAGTGGATTTAAACTTCATTTGCCTAACTAACCAGTTTTTATCATTTTATTACTGGATTGAGGAATATACATTGAGTGAAAATATCATTCATCCCTCCAAATCCTACTTATCTCAGCCATATTAAACTACTTCAACCTTTCCCTAAGGTTATTTGATTGTAACAGTCAAATTTTAATCTGCTGGGTTATAGCCCTGTGATCTTCTAATTTGGGTTCTATGGATTAGTTTTTAATCCCTTTAATTTTCATAAATAATTTCCTAGTTTATGCAATATATTATCACACCAAATTTAGAAAATATTTCTCATTTTATATAAAATAGAAAATATCTACCATGTTAACATACTTGTTCTCTTGCTCTTAATGTCTCTGTAGGATGTTGAGTTTAAAAACATATGTATTTTGACAAATTGGAAAAAGAAAAAAAGAGAGGATGGGCATTTAAAATAAAAGCTAGAGCTTTGTCCACTGATCAGCCACTGTAGCTCAGGTATCTGTTAACAGTGTGAAGGGTAGAATTCTAGGCAGATAAAATTGGACAACTAAGGAATAGGTTGAAATAAATTGTAAGGTTTTATCACAACCCTTATTATTATTTAGTTATTTAGTTATGGGACTTTTTGTTCTTAATTATGTGACATGACAGTTTTTAGCATAGGAAATGTGCAGCTTCTTTAAACATGACTCATATAAGCAATAAACCTTAAATAAAGGGGCGGGGCAGGATCTGTGAAAACAGGCTCATGAGTTTCCTTCCTCACGTTTTATACATGGGACTATTATTTGCTCTTATTATTTAAGAGTGTGTGTTACTGCTCCTGGAATGTAAATGCATTTTAAATTAAGATTTTCACATAATATTCCAGGGTACGGTTTTATACTACAGATTTCTGCAAATCACAATGTAATACTGACTGATAGCAGTGGTTAATATTCTTGTGAACCTAAAAGGTAAAGCAAACATTTGCTGAAATTTACATAGTTTTCAATTTTCAAATGCTAGCAAATGGGAGCTGCTTGAAAATGGAAATCACCTATATTTTTCCCAAGGAAAGAAAAGAAAAAGGCCTCATGTATTAGTTCAGATTCCTCCTTGTCAAGCCGAATATCTTTAGCTTGTGTAGCAGTTTTGATTTTTGTTTGTTTCTTTCTTTTTCTTTCCCTTTTCCCCCATGCTGTGTAAAGGCTTGCTCAAAGCAGTAAGGCATAAAGGAAGGCTTTTTTCCCCCTTCTCTCTCTTCTACTGATTGGCTGAAAGGGTATGTGTTTGGGGGTCTCTTGCAGTTTCTCTAGAGACCATTCATGTAAATTGAAAAAAAAATCAGTATTACTTGAAAACATAACTAAAACTTTGATTTAACAGTACAAAAAAGGGTGCTGTCTAATCCCTCAAGTAGGAAATTGCTTTTCTTCATGATCCATTGCTTTCATACTGTTTCTGGCTGCTACTGTGGAAGGAGAAAAGACCCACCTTTACTCTTCTTTTACCATGTCTGTATTTTTTTTCTTTTACCTCTTACTGCTTGGCAGTAAATAATAGTTGAAATAAGTAAATTTAAATAGTTAACAGTAAAATGCATGACTGATAAGAGCTTCAGGTCTCAGTTGGACAACTGTGATTATACCCAAGCAGGAGGTAATTTACATGGGAACCTGAAATGAGAAATTAAGACTTTGGCATAATATAACAATGAGGATATCACACATGTGTGGCTCCTCTGTATGATACTACAGATAATAGATGGAACAGCACATGCTCCAAAACTGAGGATTTTTTTTTTTGACATAGATGGTTTATCTTTTTTTTTCCTTGACAAATGACAATCAAAGTATTGCCAATATGAAAGCATACTGATTGTGTTGGCAGTTGATCTTCCATTGGCCATTAAAGTATACAAATTTCACCACAATTGAAGCTGGCATTTGCTGTGCTAGTAGGTAGCATTATTTTAAAGCAAAACATTGTGAATTGGACCAAAGTAGTTTCATTCTTAATATGTCCCTCCTAAATTGTATTAGTGAGTGAAACTTTACACTGCACAGAAAATTGAAAGCTTTCTCCACTCTTAAAAATTACAACACGGGAGCCTTTAGGTGGCTCAGTCAGTTAAACATCTGAGTCTTGGTTTTGGCTCAGGTCATGATCTCATGGCTTTGTAGGTTCGTGTCCCACATCAGTCTCTGCACTGGCAGCACATAGCCGGCTTGGGATTCTCTCTCTCTCTCTCTCTCTCTCTCTCTCTCTCTCTCACCCCCTCCCCCACCTGTGCTATCTCTGTCTCTCTCAAATAAATGTAAAAAAAAAAGTAGGATACCAAATCTAGTTTTAATTATTTAAGGGTAAAGGTAGATGAGACATTTACTTCTTTTCTTCATTTGGATATAAAATACTTGAAATGTTTCTTGTAGCTCTTTGATTAAGCACCTAAAGTAAAATGAGGGTAAACTTGTTCACTGGAAAATAATATATGAGGCAATCATCAGGTATGCATTTTAAAAATCATCAGATATTCTTTGTATTCATACTATCATGTGTTAAATATTGAAGACCATGCCATATGCCTAATGAAAGCTTCATTAGAAAGACATTAGTAGATTAATTTCACTCTCTGTGTGGTTTATTTTATTTAGAATGCAGTAAGGTAAGTTCATTAGTTTGCAGATGTAATGTTTTCTACTGTACCTCAATGCAACTAAGAACAATTCCACAGAGGTCCACAGATCTACTAACACCTGTCAAGATAAACACAAAGTTCTCTTGGGGAATCATCTCAGCAATAGAACAGAGAAAATCTGAGGAAAGTAATTCTTTCATCAAAGAAAAAGAAGACAAAAAAAAAAAAAAAGCACCAGTGATTAATGATTTTTTGAAATGCCTCAGAGGTCATATTTTTCTTTTACAAGTATAAAAAATATAATATATCTTTTAAGAATAAATGTTTGGGAGCATATAACACTCATTTTGAAATAAATATTCCAAGAGATTTCAACTCCGGAATGATCATGCGGTTTGAATGGAGCCACTGAAAGTTTTTCTGACACCTATAACTTAATCTCTCATCCATCCCAGAACAAGTATATTAGATTATAAGTTCTGCTATAGTGATGTTATTTGAATGGTTATAGTTAAAATGGTGCCAGTATTTCCATTATAAAATCCTATTTTCAAGGATTTATAAGTTGCCTACAAATGTTTGCTCTGCAATTCAGCCTGGCAGCCAGAATCTTGGCTTGGTGGTATTTTTTTTTTCTTTTTCCTTTTACATAGTGTAAGAAAGAAAGACATCTGTTTATAGCATGAGTAGGAAAATATGACAACGAATTCCCTTATTCTTCAAAGCCAATTTATTTAGCATTCAAACCAGAGTTCAACCTAAATTTCTTATATATCTTAGGCAATAAAAGAACTAACCAAAAGCCTGTAAGGATAAATTGAAAATGATTTGTTTCCTTTGTCTGTTGATATTTGGTTAAACTCCTAAACATGGGGATAGACTTAACCAGTTACTCTGATACTTTATTCGTTCAGCACAGTAATAATGTGGATATACTATGTTATATATCCTAGGTATTTTTTAAAGGTATTTGTGATAGTCTATACTTGAGAAAGTAGCAAATATCACAAAGTTCAGAGAAAGTTCCAACAGAGATATATGTATTAAAAATTAGTAGAAGAATGAATGAGATTTGGAGAGAAGAAGGAGAAAAGATTTTTTTTTTAACCGAGGAAAAAGCATGGGCAGTGGCAAAGAAGTGAAAAAGTTGGGGCGCCTGGGTGGCTCAGTCGGTTAGACGTCCGACTTCGGCTCAGGTCATGATCCCGCACTCCCTGAGTTCCAGCCCTGCATTGGGCTCTGTGCTTACAGCTCAGAGCCTGGAGCCTGTTTCAGATTCTGTGTCTCCCTCTCTCTGACCCTCCCCCATTCATGCTCTGTGTCTCTCTGTCTCAAAAATAAATAAACGTTAAAAAAAATTAAAAAAAAAAAAGAAGTGAAAAAGTGTGCAGTGTGCTTAGAGAAGAGAGAAGTTTGTGTGGTTGGAGGCAAGGCTGTTTGTGGGGGAAGGGACAGAAGCTGTGATAAATATAAGACAATAGAGGTAGTATGGAGGCAGATTTTGAGGGGCTTAATATGCCATGCTAAAGAACTTTGACTTTACCTGGAAAACAGGTATTTGTAGCAAGATAGTCATAATAACTATAATACTGACATCAAAAAATCACTCTTGACAAAATGTGTAATCTAATATATTTTTCGTGAATTGAAAAGGGATTAGATTATAGATCCCAGAAAAACCTATTTAGAGATTCAATTCAGATTTCATGATTAAATACCTTTCTGTACACCCAAATGGCAATATATGTTCCAGAACATATATTCATAAAGATAGGTCAAATCAGTTTATGTTCTAAGTGCTTGGACATTCAGAAAATCGAATTTATGGTATGTGTATGATGTCCAGTTCCAGATTTGAATATCTATATTTACTAAGGAACTTGCAAATTATGTGTCAGCTTCTTTTTTTTTAAGTTTATTTTTATTTATTTTGAGAGAGAGAGATGGAGAGCAAGCGGGGGAGGGAGACAGAATCCTAAGCAGGCTCTGGACAGCACAGAGCCAGATGCATGGCTTGAACCCATGAACCATGAGATCATGACCTGAGCCGAAATCAAGAGTCGGACACTTAACTGACTGAGCCACCCAGGTGCCCTTATATTTCAGTTTTTATGTCATCCTAACTTGCCTTGTAGTTGTCCTGCCAAGTTTAGCTCCATTCTCAACAATCCTATGCTTCTATCTCCTGCAGTGATGGATCTGCAGGAGAGACTGCTGGTGAGTGCGGGCAGACAGCTCGCAGGTTGTCACTTTGGATCATTGATCTTTCCTGTAGCTGATGCTGCTCAGAGTGGAGGCCTGATAAGACAGGACCTGAAACGGACTTGTATTTTTGTTGTGTTTTTGTTTGTTTTATGGTACAGACTCTTGGATGGCCAGTGTTAGGTTTTATATGGAAACGTTCTCATAAATTTTCATTTATTTCCCCATGTCATGAAAGAGGTGGAAAGAATAACCCTTTCAATAAATTAAGTAGGGAAGTAAATAAAACTGAAAAATAAGTAAATGCTGATACATATATACTATGTGCCAGACACTATCCTAAGTACTTTACATCTGTCAATTCATTTAATTTTCACAACAACTCAACAATTTTCCAGCTCTTTTAAAAACATGAAAACTGAGTTTAAATAACCTGTATAAGGCTGCATGGCTAATAAGTTGATAGAGTCAGAACTGAACCCTAGTGCAGTGTCTGAGTTCCTGCTTCTAGCCACTGGGAAGGCTAACTGAAGAAGGGTTCAAGTACAAGAGATGGGAAGGAAAAGAACTTTTAAATTCATTTTTATTTTTTTATTTTCTGAGCAGGGTAAAGGAAAGGTGTGAGATGGTGACATGTGGGGTTATATAGCAAACACCTTGAAGTCTTTAAAGAATCCTTTAAAGAAGAGATCTGGGAACAGCCCTATTGTCTGTGCTGAGTACACTGCTAAAATGTGAGGTTGTTGTAAGGAGCTTAATTAGAAAGCTTGCCCTGTGTTGGTTAATAAAATCTCTGGCAGAGACTTTGACATTTAGATGGAGCAGTGGTTCTGAAAATCTGGTTCCCCTGGGCCTGCAATGTGAGCATTACCTAGAAACTTGTTAAAAATGCAAATTTTCAGAACCTCTATATATCAAGGGAATCAGAAGCAAAGCAATCTATGATGTAACAAGTCCTCCTAGTATTTTCCATACTCTAAAGTTTGAGCACCACAGAGAAATAGAGACCAAACTAAGAAATTACTGGGGAGGTGGCCAAACTGGACTGTAGACTGAATAGGGAAGAGTTTAAAATAGGGCTAAATTAAAAATCACTTACAGCTCATTATCATTATGTTTGTAGCACCTATCTAAAACCTGTACATATGAATAAATGACAGTAACTTTCATTTAGTGCTTAATATATTTTAGAAACTGTTCCAATTCCATTACACACAGTGTTATAATCATTTTACAGATGAGGAAACTGGGGCAAGGGTCCATTAAACCCACTGTCACATGAATAATAACAATGGATTCAGACTCAGTCTGGCATTCAAGCCACGTGGTCTACTGCATTACGAATATATTCAAACCACATAGTATAAACCTTTGGAAGAGTGTGTCAGCAACACAAGTTGGTTGAAATAACTGTATAAACAATTATGATGACAATCATTGAAAGATGACATATGATTGGTTTATGCTTAAGCAATACCCACAACACTTAAGTACGCTATTGCAGTGAGACTTCTATAACCCCACCTGGGTGCTTAGGCAATAAATTTTAGGTAGGATGTTGTAAGTGAAATTTTTATTAAATAGAGCAAGAGAAAAGATACAGATGGTAAAATACTTCAGTCCTAAATACAACTAACCTTGATTGAATAAATCTAATCATGCTTCACAAAACAAACTGCACATCTAGGCTTTAATTCAATTTGAGTGAAGGAAGTATTGTGTTGGAACCCAACTTCCAATATGGAAGTTCTATGTAATAGCTACACTGACTGAATTTGCCAATCTAGATCTATATGTGGTGGGAGATGAAAGTATGCTTCCAGATAAGAAAACACTTCCTAAATAAACCTGACTTTTCAGTAAGATTATTATATCTGTGGGCCTCAAGTTTATCATCTGAATAAAGAAGAGATTGCCCTACAATATCTCCAGGAATGCTTTCAGCCCCAGCATTTTTTTTTAATGGTTTCATTGTTTGGTTAGTTAGTTGGTTGATTTGGTTTTACTTTACTCTCAATGCTCCTGCTCTCTTATTCAGATCCTTTCTCAGAATGCCCATAAGGGACCTGCACTAACCCAGAAAGGTAACGGGGTCAGAGACTTGTCTCTGTAGCTTCACAGAGGACACCGTCTTTTGAATTTTTACCTCTTTCTGCACTCTGGGTCCCAACTCAGAAATGCCTGCAGATGGTTGTGGGGTCTGCTTGTCTTTTGATTGTGCTGGCATTAGTAGAAATGCAAAATGCACGACTGACACCCTCTTCATTTTTAATTTTTAAAAGATTGGTGCTGCCTTTGGGTTTTAATATACTTCTACTCTGCTGCTTTTAGTGTCTACTTTTCTGTTTAAATAGCTTAATACTGAGCTGTAGGAATTTCCAATTAAGTTTAAGGAAAACACGAAAAGGTTGAAAGTGTCTGCCTGACAACCATCCTGTTCCTTGAGACAGAAGGGTTGATTTTTGGAAAATGAAAAAATAATTTGAAATGACCTGTCCTTTTCCATTTCTCTGCACACTCCGCTTTCCACTCATTCTCCTCTTTCCCTCCATTTCCTTTGTTTCCACCTCCTCAGTTTTCAAACCCATCTCCCATTTCTTTCTTTTTTTTAAAGATATTCTACTTTTTACATTATTTATTTATTTTTGAGAGAGAGAGAGAGAGAGAGAGAGAGAGAGAGAGCACGCTCACAAGTGAGTCAGGGGCAGAGAGACAGGGAGAGACAGAGAATCCCATGCAGTCTCTGCACTGTCACCATCAGTGGAGAGCCCAGAGTAGGGCTTGAGCTCCTGCCCAAGTGGGGATAGAACTCACCTGAAGCAGGGCTCAAACTCCCGAGAACTGAGAACCATGAGATCATGACCTGAGGCCAAGTTGGATGCTTAACCAACTCAGTCACCCAGGCACCCCCCCCCCCATCTCCCATTTCTTAACACCGTTGTCCAAGTTAGGCTACCTGATTTCTTGTTCATTATACATTATTACCTGTGAATGGGTCTAGGACAATCTTCCATGCATAGCTATTAGGTTCTTTTCGTAAATCCCAGTAACCACCGTTGTTAGAGGCAGGGTAGGGTTAACCACTCTTTCAAGAGTTCCCAAAAGTGCAGGCCATAGTGAATGCAAATGCAAACCCACTTCTGCTACAAAAGCAGACATTTATTAATAAGTAGACACAAAATCTTATAGCCTGTTCTGGAAGCTTGATGAAGTTCCAGCTCTTGGTTCTGTTCGGTACATGAAAAATGTCTTGCAAAAAAAAGTTGTGCAAATATGGCAGTATTTTGCTAATATGGCAGGAACCAGCTCATCATCTGTCAGAATTAGGTGACTAAGGTCTGTTAAGGATCAAAAATAGCACCCACTTCATATGGGTTTGTGATGATTAAATGAACAAATACATTTACATCTCTAAGACTTGTGCCAGTTACAAATGTGTTAGTTCTTAGTACTATTATTATGGCACCATTCCTTATGGTAAAGGACGAAAGGCCTCTTAGATTCACATACTCTGTTCAAGTGGAAGCAAAGCATGTCTATAAAATATTTTGGCCAATCCACTGATCTTGACTGTTAATAACTTTACCAAAGAGAACCCATTTCTAACCTCCATTATGCCAGTTGACAAGTCATTTATTTTGCAAATTATAACCTTTTTTTCAACATACATTGTAATTAATGAGCAATGCCATATCATGCTTGGAGATGATGATAGCCAAGGCTTCTAGAAGCCACCTCTGGCTTCTATAATTCTGGTTGAGACATTGGAGCATAAATTCCCGATGAAGGCAGCTGACTCTCCTGGGACACAGAACACTAACACACATTTATATTACACTGTTTATGCTGAAATATTTAAGAGTAAATTATAAGCAGCCAAGCACCATGTCTCCTCCAACCAATTCTAAACTCACCTGACAACAATTTGTTAGAGGCTGCCTCAGTTTCCTTTAAATAATGCAGTTCCAACCACAAGGACTGACCAGCTGGAGACAGAATGAATAAGCACCAGTCAGATTGGGCAAAAGTTTGTTCACAAGACTTTCCACCATTCTCTGGGCAGAGAATGGCCCCTTATTCCGCCAAATTATGACCATTTGTAAGGAGTACTGCAGCATCAGTATCACAGCATCCACCCCAATCCTCCCAGGTATCACGAAGGTGCCCTAGACATCTGCCTGAAAACTGCAGCTACAGTTTCTTCTTTCAAGGCAGCTGTAAATATTTCCTCTTTAGCTCTTGAGACTCCCGTAAAACTGAGATTTCTGGCTTATCCTTTCCCTAACCCTACCTTTATCTCCCTAGGCTGGAGACAATGTGAGACAGGAAGGAGACCCTCTTCTTCATGGAATGCTCTTGGGAAGGTTCATCAGAATTCTTTACTTACTCTACTCCTATGGCTTTAATTTATATAAATCACTGTCCAAAGTCCCAGCTCCATCCTTCTCTATTTTTTAAGAGAATAACAAACTCAGTAAATCCTCATTAATCTCAGATATGAATTCACATCTTCACTAAAATTTGTAACCCCCGAATCAATAATAGTGGCACTATGGTGGTCATTAACAGACATGCACCGGGTGGCAAAAAATTTGAGTCCCTAACACCCAGCTTCCAGCTGAGGTCAAACAAGGCAACACTCTGCCTTCTCGTTTTAGCTCTTATACTATAAACGAGTGCTCTTTCTGTGTTCTATTTAGTGCCATGTTTTTCACATTTTTGTGTTTTTTTGTTTGTTTTGGTTTTGGTGATTTTGCTGTTCAAAATGGCCCTTGAACATAGTGCTGAAGTGCTATCTAATGTTCCTAAGCTTAAGAAGGCTGTCATATTCCTTTCAAAGAAAGTAGGTACGTTAGATAAACTTTATTCAGGTTTGAATTCTAGTGATGTTGACGCTGAGTTCAGTGTTAATGAGACACCAAATATATTAAATAAGATGTCTTTAAACAGAAAAAAAAAAACCACATAAAATGAGGTTATGTATTGATTGGTTGATGAAAATGCTGTGACCGAGGCTTGTAGGAACCTAAGCCCTAGGAGCAACGGTTCAGTATTCCCTAATTCAGTGTCTGTAGTGACTTTATAGACCATAAGTACGATGTATAATAAGAATTGACTGTATGCACCAAGAGGCTAATTTATATTTCACATATGCTCAGCACTCACGGGAGTACAGATGAAGACTTGACTCCTCTCCCCTTCAGGAATCTCCCATCTGGATGGAGAGGGAAGGACAGATCTACACCACATATGAGCATATGAGCACACAGTACTCTATGTTTCCAATAGAGGAAGGGAAATGAATGAACTATGCAGACTAATCAGCTCAAATATGTTAGACCTATATGGGAGGAGAGACATAACGCCTTAATTGTGGGGAGCATATGATATATTTTAAAGTACTCTCACATTAAATATTGCGTTATAGCCTTCCTGCCCTGTGGGATTGTTAGGAAAGATAGGAACATGACTATTTTATAAAGGAAGCTATGGAGCCTCAGGGAGAGGCCAAGTGACTAATGTGACATAACCGGTAAATGGCAGGGCCAAGAATGCAGCACAGGTTTCCTACGTCCTAATCCAGTACTCTGTCCATACTGACGCTGTGAGATGTCTCCATCAAAGTATTACCAGGAGTCTTAACTCCATACTGTCAGGATGGTTTTCCTCTTCTTTTCCTTTTGAAGCTTACTTGATGTATTAAAAATGAATATTCACAACCCTTGGCTAATGAATTAAAATACACATGCTGAAAAATAACAAAATGAAGAGGAAATGGCCTGGGGGCACGGGTGGGAACAGAACACAGTGGAAGGTGCTGAATTTGGGTTCTGTTGCTCTTTGAGCAGCTGTGGGAAGTTGGGAGACATGGTGTATTTAAGAAGATAAAAGCATATTCTCTAGCATGGCTAAGCCGTTTCAGTTAGTGAACTACTGAAGAATCATTATTATTATTTTTAGTTAGAATCACATAAACTTGACAGGAATGTGAGATGCTGGATTGCTACAGATTTGATTTGTTGGCCCCTGGACCGTGGTTACACAGTGACCCAGGGGTGGACCCTAGGAACTAGGATGCAATATACAAGTCTAAATGGCCACTTCTGTGAATGGCTGATTTGAATCAAATCCTCCTAGCATTTTTTTTTTTATCTTCCTGATACATGACTTTGTATTTGTTGATTTAAGGGATTACATAGACAGTGAGGAGCCAGTGAGAAGTAGTGCTTTTTCAGAGTTGTTTTCCTTTGTTTTTAAGTAGGAATAAAGACAAAATGTTCAGCCACTAGACATGTCATGGTTTTTGTCATCTTTTGGAAACCAGGGGAGTATTTTAGTCATAGTCCTAAATCCTGTCTGCTAGCCTCCACTGACTGTGGTCCTCCTTGCCAACTCCACTTGCTGTCCTAGATTTTTACTTTTAGGTGCATGTTGGCTTTGCTGGTCTCCCATCCAGGACATTGCAGCTTTCAGTTAAAGATGCTGCATTTCACCAAGAGGGTATAAACATCTTATCTTCCTTGGAGGCACTAGATTTAGGAGTTTTTATTTCCTAGTGCTATTTTCCTTATGAGAAAGCATGAGAGAAAGGCGGAACTCCACCCTTACAAAAGATCATCACAGCTAGGCTTCTGTAGGGGGTCTTGGAGTACAAGCAATCTCATTCACACTATTTCTCTCCTCTGCTTTCCTCCTCTTTACCACCTGTCTCCTTCTTCCTCTCTTTCATTCTTTCTTTTTCTGTCTCTCCCTTGGCTGCCGGAGTCACTTTTTTTTTTTTTTTCCTTCCTCTTCCTGTGTTTTGGTTCCCTGCATTTCCACTGCCTTATATGAGATATGGTATTGTAGTGGGATCGAGGACTCTTTGTTATGAGTGATATGTGTAATTAACAGACGACCAAAACTGATGCTTGAATAGATGGTGTCAAGCCATATTTAGAAGATTGGGTTTGAACACCTGGCAGAACAAGTTTGGTCCAATAAAAAGAGCCGAATTCTTTCCCTTTTAAGAGCTCTCAAGACACTGGTTACATCTAAACCATAGGGGTAGGGGAAGGGTGCCATTTGCCGTTGTAATTCAGACGGAGGGATCACCTGGCAGAGGAGGGAGAGTTGCTTTTTAGGTGTTCCCCGCATCGCAGTACACGTGTCCCTTTGATGTGTGGAGAATGCACGAGAGAGGCAAAGCAGGGCGATTTTTGTGGGAAGCTAGACCAGCCTCCCTCGTTACATAGGCTCGTCCTCTGCATTGCATCCGAGCTTCAGTGATTTGCTGTTTGGAGACTGCAGATTTGCATAGAGCCCCTCGCTTCGCCAGCGTGTGTGGTTTTTCTTTTCTTTTCTTTTTTCTTTTTTCTTTTTCTTTTCTTCTTCCCCCCCCCCCCCCCACCCCCGCCCCACTCCTTCGTCTGCTTCCTCTTTTGCTCAGCTCCCTTTCCCCCGTTCGATCCCCCGCTTCCTCCATAAGGTGCACTCTTGCCTCTGAACCCCTCGCCGGGCGTAAGTGTCAGGAGGCGGCGGACGCGGGGATTGCCTCGGGAGCAGGCGATGCGCGCCGCTGCTCCGCGCGCTGCCCGGGGGAGGCTGGCGCGATCGGGCGAGCCGGCCGGGGCTGGATGGAGGGAAGGGGCGCCTCGTTTCCATGGGGTCTGCTTCTCCCTTGAAAGGAGGTCGGGCCGGCGAAGTAGCCTCCCCAGTCCCCACACACGATGCTAAATGGATTTACCTAGTGGAATCGCGGTGGATGGCTGTCATGTAGAAGTGAGGACCCTCCGGGAGGAGCTTTAAACAATTTCCCCGCTCCCCACCCCCCGGCACGCACTCTCGCCCGAAACTCTTTGGGAGTATCTCTCGAGAACCTGGAGCCCTGGAAATCTGGGAGCAGCCGCTCGCTCCGCGCTCGCTGCTCCCCGGGGCCGCCTTCCCGGACAAGCCCCCCCATCAGCTGCATTCGCCTCGGCTATGTTTCGGATTCTTTGGGGCGCACGGCACGGCGGACTCCAGGACCCCGAGAAGACTGTCCGAAGGAGGGAGAGGATGGGTGCCCTGGCGCGGTGAGGCGGCCGGCCCCTCAGCCCACCCGGAGCCGCCCGCTCTCCGGCGCCCTCGCCCCTCCCCGCGCCCCAAACTTTGCCTCCCGCGGCGGTTGCCCCTCGGCGGGCGCCCCGCCATGTACCAGAGGATGCTCCGGTGCGGCGCCGAGCTGGGCTCGCCCGGGGGCGGAGGCGGCGGCGGCGGCGCAGGGGGGCGCCTGGCCCTGCTCTGGATAGTCCCGCTCACCCTCAGCGGCCTCCTAGGAGTGGCATGGGGGGCGTCCAGTTTGGGAGCGCACCACATCCACCATTTCCATGGCAGCAGCAAGCATCATTCAGTGCCTATTGCAATCTACAGGTCACCGGCATCCTTGCGAGGCGGACACGGTGGGTCTGAGGTGCCAAGTTCTCGCGGGTTACTCCCTGTCTCCTCCCTTCCAGCCCTGCGCTCGCTTCTTGGCCCCTAAGGCTCAGAGAAATGGGAGCGCGAGAAAGGGAGGTGCATTTGGGTGTGTTTGGTGGGAGCCACTTATCTCTTTGAAGACAATAGAAAGGGGCTGGGGGAAGGCGTCGCGGGTGTTTGTGGTGAGGGGTGGGAGGGGCGCTTCTTGTCGGGGTGCCGGGAGGAGAGATGTGGGCGCCTATTAACGACCGTCCCTGGCCGGGCGCCTGGGCCCCGCGGGAAGGGGGCGTTGCTACCCAGAAGGTCACTCGGTGTGGCCGGATGGGGCGTCGCGCTCAGCCGAGGGACCTGAGCGCCACAGAGAGGAGGGCTCTGCAGAACCTTTTGTCTGTGCTGTGTGTGCTGCCCCACCTCCTGCCCATTTTCCCAGGCCTGGGGGAGGGAGAGGTTCCAGCTCGCACATTCCTTCAAAGTGTGCCCAGACTGCAGTGACAGTGAAGCGGTTGTGGTCCCAGGACTCGCTCAGCAGGATGCAATTGCTTTAGCATCCACCTCTTCCCTTAACTGGAGAAGGTACGATGGTCACCGAGGCACCCTCCCCGCTGCCGGCCAGCCCCCTGCCAGGCTCGGAGACGACCTCTGAATACCATCCCCTTTGCTCCATCCCCACACATACACACTTCTCTTTCTCGGTGATTGGACTGAGTTGTTGTTTGTTTGTTTGTTTTGTTTTTAAACAGGGCAGGGAGAGGTTTGGCTACCCAAAGCCATCTCCCTGGGGATCCTCTTTGAAGGCTGTTGGGATGAAGGAGGGCCTGCTGCCTTCTTCCTCAGAGTTGAGTGCTTCCCAGAGAGGGCTGGTGGGTCAAGGCTGGCTGGTCTAAGCCAGGAGGTCTGCCTGGAGGAGAAGTTAGAGTAGAGTGAAGTTATTCTCCTGACCTCAGCTTCCTTTGTAAAGAGCAGAGTGTGGAGAAAAGCCTTGGTTGGTAGGTTTCTTCTCCAGAGTGGCGGAGAACGTAAGGCCAGATTCCTCTCATCTTCAGAGAAGTGCCTATTTCAGATTCCCTGAACTGCCAATAAATAAAGCATCAAACTGTTTTGGGGAGGCTTTCCCACTACCAGTGTTTATTCTCCCTCAGTGTAAGTAAAGTCTTCCACTTGAAAAGACAGGGTAAAAGTTGTGGACACTTCTATTCCTTCCCCTGCCCCCTTTTCCTTGCAGGGCCCCTTCCTCTTTCAGACTTCATTCAGCTTTAGATCCTTTGCCCCTCTCCCCAGGGAATTCTTCTCCCCTGAACAGCTGTTGCTTATACCTGGATGGCCCTCCTCCCCAGGGATAGGCTTCCTGTCTGAGGACAATTCTGGTTAGCTTGTAGCTTAACCTCACTGAAGAGAGAACAAATCCTCTTGACAACTCCTCTTTAGGAGTGGCTTAGAGACCTACCTCACTGTAGGTCCTAGGAATCTCTTCCCTTCCTTCCCCTGGTTCCTCTCAAGAATTTTCTCCAGTTAAGAGTGGCTAGGATGAAAAGAGGATGATGCCCCACACCTGGGCTTCTGAGCTGAGAGACTAGCCAAGGGGCTAGATCCCTGTGAAACAGTAAGGAGTTTCTGTTGCTCTCACCACTTGCTCACAGTATTCCCGGACCTTGTTGCTCCTTTTACCTAGTGCAGTTCTCACCCACTGCCCTGCCTTTGTGCACGACTGGGTGAGTCCCATGGGAGGGAGACCAGTGGGGGTGTGGGAGGGGCAGACAGAGCATGGGTAGGTGAAGTGAGCCAGATGGGGGTATTCGAGGGGATGGGGTGCCTAATTGTACCAGTGGGAAGTACTTGGCTAAAAATCTCCTGTGCATATTAACTTCTCCTTTACTGTGGCTCTGCCTCTCCCGAGGGCTGAGGCAGCTGAACGGGGAGCGCCCTGGGGAAATGGGGAGATGAGAACGTCTAGGGGCCCTGCCGCAGAGCGGGGCGCTCCTCTCCCAGACCACTGCAGCTGCTACCCCAGTCAGGCGCCGTCTGCTGGTCTTTACAAACATTTTTTTTTCTTTCTTTTTCTTTCTTTTTCCCTCCAGAATACATTGCTTGTCTCTGTATGTGAATGAAAACCTAGGAGCATGTATCATTGAAAAAGAGACAGGATAGAAGGCAGTGGGGGGCAGTGGTTGGTATTATTCTTTTGGGTCAGAGAACTTTCTCTTTCCTTTGAAGGTTATATTGTATGGTCATATTTGTTTGTTTTTGAAACTCTCTCCACCCTTTTTACACATACTTTTGGATGAAGCTCTCTGATTTCTTCTTCTTCTTCTTTTTTTTTTTTTTAAATCAGAGTAACAAACTTACCTGTCAGCAGCCATTCTCCACCAAATAAAAGCTGGTGTGAATCTTTCATACTTTATCCCTTTCCTTACTTGAAGAGAGGGAATTAACTCTAGCTAGAGAACAATCAAGGAACGTTAAAGATGAAATAAGCCTCTCAGGGGTGGGGGATGGAGAGGGGCTGAGAGCTGGGCAGGCAGGGTGGTGGCTTAAAAGAAACCTATAAGAAAGAGGTGATGTTGAATTTGCTGGGTCAATAAACTGTCCGAATATTCAGCTAATTAGACTAAGGGCCCACAAGGAAATAATCTTTGAGCCTAATAGATGAGGGTGAAGGGGAACAGCAAAGGTGACTGACGATAGGGTAAATTCCTAGCTAAAAATCAAGGCAGGTGTAAATGAGGTTTAGTTCAAAACTTGAGACTATTGAAAACATACATATGTTGATGAACAAATGAGCCAGCCTGTTTTTTGTATTAGAATTTCTTGGAATCATAAGCATTTTTTTTTCTTAATAGGGAAAGCACCGTATATGCTTGAATGTGTAAAAGAAAAATCATGTGTGGTGTATTTTAGGGAATAAAATTGAATCTAACCTCTCTATGTTTTGAAAACTGCTGGGTCGACTATCCAGGTTCATTCTTCTTCATTTTCTCATCTTGCCATGCTTCATTTGCACTATTATGAGGTGTCACTTACAAGGATTGCAGGGTGCTGAAAGCGCTTATGGCTACCCTGAGCATCTTTGTGCAAGCTGACCCAGTTGCAGAGATTATGATGAGGTTTTCTTTTCTTTTCTTTTTTTTTTAATGCATATAAGAAGCAGGTTTTGAGATCACCACAGAATCCCATTTTTATTTTGCATATACTTAAAAATATAAATGATGAAAAACACCTCCATAAAAAATTATATTTCTATTTTAAAAAACAGAGAGCTGTGTGACTATATATGATTAAAAAAACAAGCCTGCTTATAATTAAGGATGCTACTTAAAGCAGGCTAGAGTTCAGAATAGACCAGTGTGTTCAGTTAGTATTTCTTTAGCAATGTGCCATTTGTGCCAAACATAGAATGATGTCAGCGCAGTGCTCAGGTTCCCATATCCACTCTTGGCTTTCCTAGGAACCTCTGCGTACTTTCAAAAATTAGCTTAGAGCCTCTCAGTAGTTTTCGGAGATAAAGGAAGGAGAAAGCCATCATAAAATTGAACCTACCAGTGCCAGCCGTTCTCCTCCCACAAATATGAGCTCCGGAAATTATACTGTCATGATTAGCTTATAATGTTAAAGGGCAAAAGGGCTTCCCCAGAAGGGAATGTTAACAGATTTTAAAAGGATGGTTTATAATTGAAGTAGCCCAGTGCTGTTATATAAGAATAATAATTATATCTTGAATTTATAACATTTCTCTTTCTGAGGCACTTCTGTACATACACTAACTTCTCTGAGGACCAGTCAGTTTTGGAGGGAGTTTAACATTTTCCTTATAAGGATACTGAAGCACACCATAGGTACCCTGGAAAATGGAGCCAAATCTCTGATCAAAGTCAAGGAGGAATTAGAATCAAGGCTTCGTGACCCATAGCCCAGAGCAACTGAGAGGGTCCACCATGTGCTTTAATGGTTGATCTCTTGGAGATGGAATCATTGCAAGGACCAGAGCATAGCATTTTGCTTCCAACATGTAGTAACAACAATGAATGCTGTAAGGGAGGCTGATGACACCTCACTGATGCCCCACTGGTCACTTCATTGATTCTGCTGAGGAGGGTTTTGTTTTTCTTTTGTTTTTCTCAGGGACGAAAGTTGCAGTGATACACCGATCCCTTTGCTCCTTTGTCTAGCAACCAAGAAAGTTAGCAAAACCTTTTGCAATATACTTCACTTAGCATTGAAGAAAAATTTAGCTTTTCTGGTAATTAATTCATACGTGTGACCCAAAACATTTTTGGCTATGAATATTGTGCTGAAGGAGACATTTCGACCTTACACCTCTTTCTTACTTTGACTTTTTGGACAAAAACATACATCACTGCAATGCTATTTTAGATAAGACGGTCAGGTAATATTTCTAGAAGAAGTTTTTAATAAATCATGGTCCAAGTAATCCAAGACTCGAGGGTAACTTTTGGTTGCCCTCCACTTTAATATATTTATTTATTTTTGTTGATTGTCCATCCATTGCTTCAGAAAATATATAGTATGTGCATGTTTTTGTATTTGTGCACCAGGTACCATGGAAGGCCGGATAGTAATTGGGATAATGGGAATAGAGGTAAGGGAGGAGGAGCAAGATACCCAAGGCAGGACCATCAGAAAATTTACAGTTTAGTTCCAAAAATCCAAGCTACTGTTAGAAACAGTTAATCTTTAAGCAGACAAACAAAACTTGTTCTTTACAAACAAATAGCCTCTGAGCATAAAGGCAAAAAACATAAAGTTTATGTGTGTGTAGCAATCATCTGATGCTCAACATGAAATGATCTTATAAAAACATCAACACAGTGGGTTTTATCTACATTGTGTTACCTTGTCCTTTAATATTAATGATGTATAAAGGGCTCCTTGCATAATTGCCTTTCACTAAGTTGCTATGTATATTTCTTCTAACAAAATATAAAGTCTTTTATTTTTCAAAAAGAGATAAGGCAAATGTATTTAAGACAGCAGCTTCACTGACTTAGATTCATACCGCTGTAAAAATAATTGAGGCAGCCTGATCTGGTGAAGATAATTCACAGAAGCATATCTATGTGAAAATCTGGCCGCTGCCACTTTCTAGCATCGTATAAATTTACTAAACTATTTGTCCTCACTAAGATTGTTTTCTCAGTCTGTAAAATGAAAATATCAGTTATATCTCAGTGGAGAATAAATGAGACCATGGGTTTGATAAGTGCCCAGACTATAATAGGCCCCAAATAAATGTTTGTTTTAAAAAAAATTAGACATTTAGGTTGTTTACACATCTTGGCTGTTTTGAAGACTGCTCTAATGAACATGGGAGTGCGAATATCTCTTCCAAATCCTGATTTTAGATTTTTCAGATAAATACAAAAAAGTGGCATTGCTGGATCATGTGATAGTTTTGTTGTTGTTGTTGTTGCTTTGTTGTGTGTGTGTATGTGTGTGTGTGTTTCTTTTAAAGAACTTCCATCTATTTTTCACAATGCCTGCACCATTTTGGATTCCTCCCAGTGGTGTACAAGGATTTCATTTTCCCTACATCCTTGGCAAGATTTGTTGTCTTTTCGATAATAGCCATTCTAATAGGTGTAAGGTGATATCTCAGTGTGATTTTCATTGAATGGATAAAGAAAATATACTACATGCATATAAGGGAATATTATTCAACCTCAACAAAGAAGAACATACTTCTTTGGTATGTTATATCATGGGTGAACCTTGAGGACATTATGCTGAGTTAAATAAGCCAGTCACAGGACGACAAATACTCCACTTATATGAAGTATCTAAAATAGTCAACTTCATAGAATCGGGAAGGGTATGGTGGTTGCCAGAGGCTGGGCAAAAGAGGGACTGGGGAGTTGCTAATCAGTGGGCATAAAGTTGAGTTGTACAAGATGAATAGGTGCTACAGCTGTAGCACATTGTGCTTATAGTAACAATACTGTATTGCACACTTAAAAATTTGTTAAGGGGTGCCTGGGTGGCTCATTCAGTTAAGTGTCTGACTTTAACCCGGGTCATGATCTCATGGCCAGTGGGCTCGAGCCCTGCATCTGGCTCTGTGTTGACAGCTCAGAGCCTGGAGCCTGCTTCGGATTCTGGGCTTCCTCTCTTTCTGCCCCTCCCCTGCTCATGCTCTGTCTCTCAAAAATGAGTAAATGTTAAAAAAAAAATTCGTTAAGCAGGTAGATCTCATGTTAAGTGTTCTTACCATGATAAAATAAAATTTTAAAAAATTAGAAGAGATTTCAGGGAGAAGACAACATGAAGTGGAAAAAACAGACTTGAACCCAGGAGACATGAGTTCCAGTTCTGATTCATCCAGTGATGGTGTTTATCCTCATAGACAGCTGTCAGAGCCTCATTTACACAACATTGTGTGCCTCATTCTTAGTAAAAGACACAATTGGTTATTTTATGTGCTATGATCTTAACAATAATGTTGAGCATGGCTTTTTATATTGTTTTTTGTCATTCATATTTTTAATTGGACTAAGATCATTTCCAACTTTGAGTTCTAAGATTCCTTAGATTAAAAGAATCTCAAAATCCTCATACTCCTGTTGTCTTTTTCCAGAGGCTTATTGATCCTAAACATACCATAACTGGAGATATTTTTGCAAAGATTGTCTTCAGGTCCCTTAAGCCATTGTGTTGTCCTCTTCATGAGTTAGAATGGCTTACTTAGGTGCACAGGAACCATGTGGGGGGCCAGGATCAGGACACTTGCCTTTCAGCTGAGGTTCTGAGGAATCTCTCTTAGAAAAGACACCTGTTTCCTTTACCTGGTCTTCTTCGCCAGTTTTTGTTTGTTTCTTATTTTTTTGTTTTTTTGTTTTTGTTTTTGTTTTTGGTCTGTATGGGGTGTCAAATATCTCTCTGCGCAGAAATTGGTGATAGCCTTTTAAATATTCCTTTCTCTCACAAAATGCAAGATCTTTTCTCCATGTGGATCATCTAAGAATGAATTCCCTCAAGCTTTAGACAGAAACTTAGTAAAAACAGCTATATTTTAAGTATACATTTCCACAGAGCCCTCATGTAAAGTGTCTCATTTAATCAACATCATAACCCTGGCAGGGCTCATGATAACCATTTTGCTGACAGGGAAGCAGATTTAGAGAGGCAATGGTTCTGCCAGGGTCACTTAATTAATAAGTATCTGCAGTACTGTTGCTTTTCCACTATAGTATGTTAAGAGGCAAGGTTTTTAAAAAAATACTGCATTTAAATTTAGAAGATCTGAATTTTGTCCTAGTGTCATCATTTTCCAATTTACTTTCTGAAGAAAAAAAAAAAGTTTCTTCATTAAGAAGAAAATTGGCCAAGAATTGGGAGCTAACTGATATAGTTATTAAGAATTTCAAGTGACTACATATATGAATTTTGTATCTCCATTCTGGCAGAAGAAACTATAGTTAATACTACATTCTGATACTTGGCTGAGAGTGGGTGGTAAGATGGGTATGGATTCATAAATGAGGGGCATTTTCAAATTCAACTTAAAGTATTATACTCCATGACAAATAATATTATTAATCAATAGTAGCAATTATAATAAAAACATTTTATCACTAAAAGATGATGGTTACTAAGCAAATTTTCTGTTAATCACTAAGTATACAGGCAGATAAGAATAAACTGCTGTCTGTCATTTTTGTGAACTTGATATCTATGGGATTTGTGGATTGGAACTGAAGTAGTGTAGAAAGTTTATTTCTCCAATGTACTTCCAAGATATGTGGTTATGTCCATATTGTTTTACATGAAGCTTGTATGAATCTGGTAGCCATTTGTGTGTGTGTGTGTGTGTGTGTGTGAGAGAGAGAGATAGAGAGAGAGAGAGACAGAGAGAGACAGAGAGAGACAGAGAGACAGAGACAGAGAGAGAGAAAGTAAAAATACTAGACCCCTTTTAGTTATGGGATCTCTAGGTCAAATGTATTATATAATGTGACCCCATTATGGACTTTGCTATATAGTCATGTACATATTTGGTGTGTGTTTTTTTTCATATAACTATATTGGTGCAAAAAGTATTATGAAATATGTCTGGGAATTAGTAACTAGAAATAAAACTTTTAAGTAAATGTTAAAGAAGTGATTTTTACTGTGTGGTAAAATATACGGCAGTGACATTTACTGACTTGGACATCAGTTCTGCACAGTTGTTTTGATTATATGAGTTGCCATTGGACTAACATTGGTACATGTAATTATTTATGTGGTTCAGCCTGTCTTGGCTATTAGTTACCATCTGGTCATCATAGCATATTTTTCTAGATGACTACAGGATGCAGGGCTGCTAAACAGAAGTGGTATTTCTGATGCTTCTTAAAACTGAGATGATTTAGGGTTCTGAAATCTCTAATTTTACTTTAAGATCGGATTATCTAAAGTATGGATAGTTACACAGAATAAAGCACATCACTCTGGTTGCAGTCCTGTTCTAAAAAATATATTCAGAGCAAATATGGAAGTTCAATGTCATAGTACTCTGAGAGTATCCAGTTAGCACTTTCATTTGGGTATGCAGCAGGGTGTTTTAAAGAAGTATGCAGTTTTCCTGATGAGTTTTCCTTTTATTTTTTTTTCAAGATTTTGCATTTCTTAATCTGATAAATTCTCTAGTTTATATCCATGCCAATGTATATGTCATTACCTTTTCATTATCAAGTATGTTACAATCTTATAGAGAAATAGGACTGGATCATGACGAGTTTAAATATCTCAGAATTTTTGCCTAGAAGGTGTATTACAGAAATTGAGCTTTCTCTTTTTCTTGAAGGGTATTATTTGCTAGTCTATTTATTTTGTATTTCACATAGACTTCTGAAAATCTTGCCATTTTGGATTATTTATGCCTAACATACTCATTGAAAATTGATCATTTTCTACATTACACCTTTCCAGAGTTGAAGTAATGAAACTTTTCTAACACTCTAGACTAAATTTCCTTGAAGTGTACCTTTAACATTTTCAGAATGGCAATACTCTGTATCAGTCATTTTCCACAGCTACTGTCAGAGTAATAGCATATGGCGGAATAAGATGAACATTAAATTAATCTTTCAGCATAGTGGTTAATTGGACATGCTGTTATATATGCAAATAATATATTTGGTTTCCCCATTCATTCTTCTCTTTGGGACTTGTCCTAAATGAGATAATAGAGGTTTGATTCTACAATGGACAACTTATCATACCATAATCAAAAGTAGAATACTGCCAATGAATCTCTGACAAACATCTTTATACAATAGCCTATGTTTTTGTATACACACGAGGTATTGATTGGGTACCTTTGTGATGATTGAAATATATACCAATAGTCTACTTGAACTTGCCAGTTATAAAACCTTTGTGTTAGTAATCTTATTTTTAAACATAAGATGTTGCTCTTATTTTTAAATAAAATTAAAATTTTAACTATCTTTACACAAAAAATCAATTCAGCTCTTGGCTTATAGTAATGGAGTGACTTAGATGCCGTTGAGGTATTTCACTATTTCTTATTCTATCCCAGTGAAAAGGCTGTGCAGAGAAGAACCAGGGCTTTCAAAGTGGTGGTAAATGGCCAATTACATCATTTATTTATTTATTAATCAATTAGTCCTAATTATACATTAGGAACTGTTCTAATCCCTTAACCAAATATCAACTCATTTAATCCTCAACACTCTATGAAGTACTCATATCAATCTTCATTCTACACACAAGGATATTAAGGCACACTGGGGTTAAGAAATGACAAGATTATAAAAACTAAAGTTCTGGGACCTGGATTTAAACCCAAGCAGGCTCACTTGGAAGCCCATGTTTGTAACCCCTACATTATGCTACCAACAAGCCTCATTTATCCTGACTGAGCATTTTATTTTCTCCTCCAGCTCTTATCACCAGCAGTACATAGGGGGGCAACCAAGGATGACTATCTGGATTTACTTTAATTTCCAGCAAGTCATTCGCTGAAGGTTTAGTACCTTATCCTTATCTGCCAATTTGTGTTTATGCATTGTGCTCCTTAACTACACAGGGCATCAGGAGGCTTCCTGTGCCTCCCTTCCTCATCACTTTATTTGTTTTGAATGACTTATTTTTATTTATTTATTATTAGTTTAATGTTTGTTTGTTATTGAGAGAGAGAGAGAGAGAGAGAAAGAGAAAGTGTGAGCGGGGGGAGGGGCAGAGAGAGAGGGGCAGAGACAGAGGGAGACACAGAACCTGAAGCAGGCCCCAGGCTCCGATCTGTTGGCATAGAGCTTGACTCCAGGCTCGAACTCACATACCATGAGATCGCGTGGGGCTCAAACTCACATACCGTGAGATCATGACCTGAGCCGAAGTCCGACCCTTAACCGACTGAGCCACCCAGGCGCCCTTGAATGACTTATTAATCTCAATATCTACCACCACACCAAGAGTAAAGGAGTGATTGATTAAAGAGGCTTATTAATGTTTATTAACTTCTTTCATTCTAGTTGGCAAATACATTCCCCACCAAACTGGTAGATCTGCTGTGATAATAGACTAATTTGCAAGTGCAGCCATGATTTACAATTAAAAAAGAACAGTTGCATTTTATCTGATTATGATTATAGTCTTATGAGATGACAAGAATCCTTCTATAAATGGTTAAATAAAATTGTATATTTTTAAGGGTGCCTGGGTGGCTCATTCGGTTGAGCATCCAACTTTGGCTCAGGTCATGATCTCATGGTTCACGAGTTCAAGAGCCCAGCATCCGGCTCTGTGCTGACAGCTCAGAGCCTGGAGCCTGCTTCAGATTCTGTGTCTCCCTCTCTCTTAGGCATGGTATTATATGACTACAGAAAAAATTTAAGGATTTCTGCCAGTCATTTGTTTTATTTTTATTTTTTTTAAATGTTTATTCTTGAGAGAGAGAGAAAGAGAAGACAAGCCAAGGCAGAGAGAGAGACACACACACAGAATCCAAAGTAGGTTCCAGGCTCTGAGCCCTCAGCTCTACACCCAACACGGGGCTCAAACTCACTAGCAGTGAGATCAGGACCTGTGCTGAAGTCAGATGCTTAACTGATTGAGCCACCCAGGTGCCCATCTGCCAGTCATTTCTAATTAGACTATAAGTTGGGAAATCATTCAGAATAGGTGGTAAATGCTTTGAAGTTTGAGCTACATTTTTCTTAGAGATTTTTTGTTTGTTTCTCCAATTTAATACCACTTATATTAACACTGCTGAAATTCTAGGACTTCCATAATGAGATAAAGGATTGGGGGTTTTTTTGTTGTTGTTTGTTTTTTTAGGTCTTGTATCTATATCTAACTGACCTTGGGCAAGTTTCTAAACCTTTCTGTGCCTCAAGAGTAAGATTTTCCTCCTTGAGAGTAAAGTAGGGCCTATAATATCTACTCTGTAGGGTTGTCATGAAGACTACTTTATATAATCATCTGACACAGGACCTGATAAATGGTGGCTACTTTTCCAGTAATAGATTAACCTCTTTCCAACATTGGGTCTTCTCTCCCCTAGACTCCATTAAGGAAAAAAAACCAAAGACTGAAGTTAGTTATAAACACTATTATCCTTGGAGTCTTTTAAAATAGATTGTCTTCTCATCATGCTAGATCAACTTGGTGGATAAAGACAAGGGGTTGAAATCGAGATCCTTTCCTGGCATTTGATTCATCCGAAAAAGGATGGTGCAGATATTAATTAGAAGATATGCATAAAACCAGCAGTTTTTATGCCCTCTCTTCCTTTGGGAGTTAAACCAGGAACACTGCATCAGGGCTGAACTATAAAAGCTATTGATGCATCATAGTGTTGGACTTTGTTTTCTTTAGAAATTTTTTTTGAATTTAGATGAGGATTCCTTAAGATAGGGTGGGGGAGGAGAGAGCATTGATGATGATGAGAGACTTAGGAAAATGAGCATACACTTTTTTTTTGCCCAATCAGCCTCTGAAAATGTCAGCAAACACAAAGCCAACTTTACCTGGCTATATTACAGCTGAAAGAGATTTCCGTAAGAGAAACAGTATTTCCTGGCCCAGAATCGCTATGTCACTTCTTTTACAATGGCCACTTTGCTTATGTCGTAGCCAAATGCTAAGAGTCTAGCATTTAAACAGAACATAAGCATTTGAGAATACTAAATCAAATGAAAATGCCCAGCAACTGTAATTTAATCACCTACTTTTAAAAGGTAGCTAGCGAATTTCCTAAAATAAATGAATGTTTTAACAGGAACTTAATATCCATGCTTGATTTTTTTTATCCTTTCTAAAAAGAGGCTGTCTTAGGGACTGTGTGATAGGCAAAATTTCATGATGGTCAGAAGCACATTTATTTCAAGTATGTGATCATCTGGGATGATGTAGCCTTTGAGATAGAGTAACTTTATGGAGTGACCCATTACTTTCATACCCCAAAGCGTGAAGAAATGCTTTGAAGTGAGTATTTCAGACAAAGCAAGACATGTTTAAGATAAGCAGCTGATAAAGTTACTGTCTTTATTGCGCTTCCCCCAAGGTTTTCTTATTGTGGTATATGAGTGCCACCAACAAGTTTAACTTATGAAACCAGGCAGCTTGAATTTTCCCCTAAATGAAGATGACTTTCTAGATAACAGATAATGAAGAATGTTCCTGGAGAAAGCATTGCCTGGCTCCTCTGGGGCTTATGACATATGAGTCTAAGTCCTACCTTATGCATTCATGCATTCCATAGTATTTTGGAGAGTCTGGAGACTCTTCATATGGAGTGCCTGCCATTCATAAAACAGGGCCCAGTGAACATGCCTTGGCAGTCTGCACTATAGCACTGTAGGTGTTTAGAAGTCAGAGATACAATTTTCAGCAGAGACATAATTTCTACAGAGAACTCATTCTTAGTTTAGCTGTAAAACACGATGTTGTGCTTACTGGATGCTGGCTTTAAGGTACTACAGAGGAACACACTCCTGAGTGATGGACAAACACACAGAGACAAAAAACCTTCAAAGAGCAGGGCAGTGCTCTGTCCTTCCCTTGCCTTTAGGAAGCCCTGATATCCTCACTGTTAAATGTCCTTTATCTGCAGAGAGAAAATGATAAAGGAGGGACATGTAGGGAACTGACTTTCTGTTTTCACATAATTTCTTTCATTCAGCCTCCTCATTCACAATATGCAGATATTTAGGTTATTACCAAATGTGGGTGTTTGTACATTCTATGCTGGCAAATCACTGTCCTAAGAGTGCCAAGAATGCAGAGACCAATCATTAGTCAACAATGCTTATCAAGTGCCTGCTACTTGTGGTGGGACATTGTCTTACTGACTCCCACAGGACACAGGGCCTGAAAGAGACAGTCAAATCCATTCTGTTGCCTTGGGCTTTAAAATTCAAACTGCCTGCATCCTGTTCTTTCAGGCCTCTGGGAGGCCTTCCCAATGTCCTAGAGCAGCAGCAATGAGATGTCAAATACATCTCCTTTTCACCCTACCACTGCTTTACAGACATACCAGAGGCTTCATTTACACCATCAAATGGAGTAGACAGACACAGACCTTCCTTCTCTACACATTTCTGTAGAAAACTGGCCAGTGTCCTGTTGGTGGTTGGGGAGATGTTTGATTGCATTTGTGTTTTCACATTTGTAGTGCTCTTAATTGTTAAAAATGGTTTCTCATGTTTTTTTTTTTTCTTACATGATACATACAATAAACCTGTGGCAGGTTTTGCCCCACTTTGCAGTTGGGGAAACAATGTGGCTCGTTCACATTAAGTGGCCTGACTTGATCACATGTTTATAAATGGGAGACCTGGGACTTAAAACACTGTATGCTAGCTCCCAAAGGCCAGTGCTGCTTCTGCCATGCAAGTAGGTGAACACAGAGTATTTGTGTACTGTCCATAGAAACCCTAGGAGACGAGTATACCTAATGATTCAGTAGGGATTCTGGGAAGGAACCACTGAAAGAACTGAGTCTTACAGATCTGCTGGGCTACAGGGAAAAGGTATTTATTTTTTAAAATAAAATTAAAAAAACTGCGTATTTGGTGATGAAGGGAAGGAAAATTTTTCCTCTACTTTTCAAGGTCTTCCAGCTGGACAAATAATGACATTTACATGAAACTGATTAACAATAGAAAAAGACCAAAGTTTTATTATGTGTGCATGAAGGCCCAGTAATGAAATTGAAGCCAAATAATGAATAAAGAAATGACAAAGGCAGGCAGTTTTTGTTTTATTTTTTAAGTTTATTTAGGGCCTGGGTAACTCAGTCAGTTAAGCATCCAACTTCTGATCAGGTCATGATCTTGCAGCTTGTGAGTTCAAGCCCTGCCTTGGTCTCTGTGCTGACAGTTTGGAGTCTGGAGCTTGCTTCAGTTTCTGTCTCCCTCTATCTCCGCCCTTCTCCTTGCCCTCTCTCTCTTTCTCTCAAATATAAATGAACATTAAAAAATTTTTTTTAAGTTATTTATATTTGAGAGAGAGAAAGCATGAGAAGGGGAGGGGCAGAGAGAGGGAGGGAGGGAGAGAAAGAGAGAGAGAGAGAGAGAGAGAGAGAGAGAGAGAGAGAGAGAGAGAGAGAGAATTCCAAGCAGGCTCCATACAGTGAGCACAGAGCCTGATGTGGGTCTCAGACTCATGAACCACGATATCATGACCTAAGCCATAGTCAGATACTTAACTGACTGAGCCACCCAGGTGCCCCAAGGCAGCTAATTTTTATACTTTTTAGATGAAGAGACAATAAATCTGTGAAGAATTGGCAGGACAAAGAAAACTTAACTTTAGGAGCTTCAATTAGTAAAAATTCTAAACAGAATCTGGGCTGGGGTAGTAAATAAGTGAAAAGTAACAAGGATTATTTATATAACCTTTCTGGCCCTGAATTTCCTATCTCTGGTGATAAGGATATCTCTTTACCTCCTGTCTTGAGAGGGTACCTTTTACATGGGAGATTTATTTCCTGTTTTCAGTGTAATAGCGGGGGTCTGAGTGTCCTTTTGGCTATCTCTTAAGTAACTTTTATTTAAAATAATTAATATCCAAAAGTGACACATTAGGGCAGCCTGTCCTTGGCCCCTACGGTGAGATGGTCAATATTAGAGATCGGCTTTTAATATATTTTACCAGTGTGATGGTTTAATTTTCTTGTTGCTTATTAGGGTTTGTCTTTTGGAAAAGAAATGAGAATTCCAGCTTGAAGAATGAACTTTTATTGACTTTTTATCATTGTTGAAATAACTCAAAAAAGTATACATAACTCTGGGAAAACACTCTAGCTTGACATATCTTTATTTAACTAATGCTGTAATGTTTTTTAGATGAGCAGTGAGAAGAAGCCACATATAATTAAAATATCCAAATTACTTGTATGGAATTATTTAAGAGCACTTGAAAAACTGAGATATTCTGTCCAAACTGAATAATTGGGGCACCTGAGTGGCTCAGTTGGTTAAGCATCCAACTTTGTGTCAGGTCATGATATCACGGTTTGTGGGTTCAAGCCCTGTATTGGGCTCTCTGCTGTCAGCGATGATCCTCTGTCCTTTTTCTCTGCCCCTCCCCACCCCCCCCTCTCTAAAATAAATAAACATTAAAAAAAAACTTAATAATTAAAGCATTTCATTCTTCAAAAAGATGGCAAAGAAATTTACAAAAAGAGTATCACTTTGGGAATGTATTTTGCTTTTAGTAGTATGAAAAATGATGCCCAGCTGGCAAGATGGTTAGCATTCCTATGAAGCAGAGAGCTCTCCAACTAGGTAAAAGTGAATGCTTCCAGGTGTTACCATTTAGTTCAGAGATCATGCTGAGATACATTCAAAATATGTGTTTGTAGAATCACTCCCTACATTTTCAAAACAGCCCTCTAATTCCCCTAGATTAAATTTCCTGAGGACAGGAAGTATGGTGTTTGTTATAGCTATACCACCTAATATAATGTCCAACAGTAAATACTCAAAGGTACAGAAATGTTTATAGAATGATTACTACAAAGCCTCCTTACTGATAAACAATGATATGTTCATACTGTTACTTGGAACTGTTACTGTTACTAAAGATACAGTCAACACTATTATTTTTGAGCTATATAAATAGCCTGAAACATCTAAATATTTCTCCCATTGACTGTGATTCTACCATTCTTTAGTGTCTTGATAGTTTTCATTAAAATTTGCTGTGTGTTAAAAGAGCATGAAATTTGGTGTCTACCAGTTGCTAGCTGGATGACCTCTCTAAAATGGGATAAAAGTGACAATCCTTGTCCTTATTGAACCATGTTATGTGAGGAATAAATGGCATATGTTTGTAAAGTGCTATGTAAATTATATTTAGGCAGAATAAAAACATTTTAATAATATATGTGATCCAGAGACTTAAGAAATCATAATGCTTTAAGCTGATGTAAGCCAATGATTCTTAGCATTTAAACTGTATCAGAATCACTGAGGGAACTTATTGAAATTGCAGATGCCTGGGCTGCACCTCTAGAAATTCTATTCAGTAAATTTGGAGTGGGACTCAAGAATTTGCATTTCTAAGATTCCAATGTAAATTGTTCCTGGACAGCTCTTGGGGGAATGACTTCATACTATTATCAAAGTATTATCTTCACCAGCTGGCCTTTACCTAGCTCTTTGTAAAATTCCAATACATATTGTCTAATGAACAATTAGGAAGTGATTGCTTTATATCAGAGGACACAAGAATGTCATTTGGATGCAGGGAGAATGGTGTGGGAAAGTATCTCAAACCTAATATCACATTAGTGATCAATTGCTCTTAAACAATATTAACAAGGATACTAACACATTATCGTCTTTTAAGTCTTTCTGCTAGGCGACTGTTATACATAAAAAGTATTCATACAAAAAAAAAGGGCACAAGTAGATCCCATTTATTTATTTATTTATAATTATTTTCGAGAGAGAGAGAGTGTGCAAGAGCACGAGCGTTTGAGGGGCAGAGGGAGGGAGACACAGAATCTGAAGCAGGCTCTAGGCTCCAAGCTGTCAGCACACAACCCCCCATGGGACTTAAACTCATGAGCCGTGAGATCATGACCTGAGCAGAAGTTGGACACTTAACTGACGGAGCCACCCAGGTGCCCAAGCAGATTTCCTTTAAAGGCTCACTGTTCTTGTTTTCTTGGAATAGGGTGTCCCTGCATTCAGCCAACTCTGCTCCATAGGTATACTTTTGAGGGTCATCCGCATGTGTATGTAAGTGTATAGATGCACACAGATAATTAAAAAAATTTTAGTCTGCAATCTCCTTTTCCACCTTTTGCTTTTCTGTTTATGCGTTCTTTGGTTTATATTTCTAATATTCTTAGAAAGTGGGTTTTTTTGTTTGTTTTTTTTGTTTTAGTTAATAATGCAAACTAAGGTGTCCTTTCTCCTTTTTTCCCCCCAAGTAAAAAAGTCTTTTAATGGTTAGGCTTTTTCCTTTGACCATGAAAGCTTTGAGGCAGGTATTGTTTCAGCATACATTTCATCATAGTCTATTTATGTTTTAGATTTTGTAATGTCTTTTCCAAGTTTCATCTCCTTTAATGTTTGTGATTTTTTTAATGTTAAATCTTTTATGAACTTCCTCTTTCTTCTTCGTAAATCATCTATACCTTTCTAAAAAATGACAGTATTATTGGGTTATCATTCTTCATTCTTTTTGGCTTTGTACAGATGACGAATATATCTCTAGAATCAGACATTTGGGAGTAAGAAGAGGGAATTTAAAGAGTAGTTCTCACCCCTAATTTTACAAACAAGGACTCTGAGACCCAGGAAGGTTAAATATTCAGTTCCAGGTTTCTTCCCCAGCTCAGTACTCTTTTCCTCTCAGCTTTTTTTTCATGAATTACCCAAAGAGTAATCCAACCATATCCATGCCATTCCTTGTGAAGAATTTTAAACCAAGTGACTCCACTGGAAATAAACAAGGTCTGAGAAACTGAACAAGTTGTCTACTTATAATTTGAGAATATCATTTACTTATTGAGCTACTTTGTTTATTAAAATTTATTTGAACTGAGAGCAACCGTAACTCCTATGTGCACAATTAAGCTGACAGTTTTAAATGCTTCCTTGCTTAATTTATATTACTACAGAGATTTTTTTTTTAATGTAGAGAAAATAGTGTTGGGGTTGGGGGAGGTGGGGAAAAGGTATTGGGAGGAAAGATTTTCAAATGTGAATATCCTTGGGGATGCAAGATTAAAACATGAGGACATGGCCTTGTTTTAATATTCTGCCTTTTTTAATGAAAGAAGGAAGAGGAGAGACTTCGTATGTCTTTGAATTCTGTCACACTCTTAAGATATTTAGAGGTAACTGAATTTTTAAATGAAATATGTTGTTCCTATACAAGATTTGGAAAACACAGAAGTCTGAGAAAAAAAAATCCATAATCATAAGCACTATTAAAATTTTGGCATTTTTAGTAGTTTTTATTTATAGTTTTAAACATTAAAAATTATTATTTTACTGTCTGCCATTTTGCATCCCTTTTTCAAGTTAAGAACATGTTAAATATCTTTCTCTGATATTAATTTCTTTTTGAACTCTAACTTTTTAATGACTTCATGGCATTCCACCTAGATTGTATGTATTTCACCAGGACTTCTGTTGTTGGATGTTTAGACTATTTCCATTTAAAAATTTTATAAACACTGCTGTTATGAATGATACTTAAATACAAATATCTGTGTTGTTCAAGTGGAAATTCTAAATTAGGAGGTATAGTTATTTTTAGATTTTTGGTACTCATAGCCAAACTGAATTCCACCCCCACTCCTCCAGGGTATTGTTTTACATTATCTCCTGTGCTGTGTATTTCCTGGCACACTGGCCATCGGAGGTTATAATTACCATTTCCAGTCTTTGTCATTTTGTAGGCCAAAAACAAAAAACAAAACCCGAGATATTTCATTATTTTAATTATTTTACACTCTTTGGGCTTTTACTCTGTTTGAACATCATCATATGTGGATTTGCCAATTTTACTTCACCAAATTGCCTATTCACCATGGTTTCCAGTCTGTAGTGGAGTATTCCTTTTGTTTGTGTAGATTTATAAAAATTGTGTATAAATGTTGTTAACCCTTTACTGAATTTATTGTATATGTAAGTAACATTTTTTCTCAGTTAATCACTTTCCTTTTAATTTTGTTCACAGTACTATTAATATATAAGAATTTAATATTTTCCTGTAGTCAAATCTATTGACATTTTTCTCTATTGTTAATTACATTTTTTGTCTCTTTTTACCCTCCATCCCATGGAGATGACTTTACATGTCAGGGATTTTTTTTTTTTTTTTTTGTATTTCCACAGGCAGGAGATATTGAACCAGCATTTAGTCAGATAACTTTGATAGAAATGACAAGAGACAAGGTGTGTCAGAAGGTTGACCAAGCAAGCAGTTGTGGAGTCACAAGTGAAGTATAGGAAGCTATTAACAGCACAGTGAGATAGATCTTGGAGTTTGAGAGTGCTATGGGGGTAACAGAATTAGTAGAAAATGAGTACAGGGTTTCCAGTTTTTTTTTTTTTTTTTTCTTAATGGAATAATTTCTTCACCATTTTTTTTTAATTTTTCTAACGTTTATTTATTTTTGAGACAGAGAGAGACAGAGCATGAATGGGGGAGGGTCAGAGAGAGGGAGACACAGAATCCAAAACAGACTCCAGGCTCCGAGCTGTCAGCACAGAGCCCGACGCGGGGCTCGAACTCACAAACCATGAGGTAGTGACCTGAGCCAAAGTCTGCCACTTAACTGACTGAGCCACCCAGGCTCCCCCAGGGTTTCCAGTTCTTAAGAATATCTCAATGTAGAGAAAGAGAGTGAGGTAACTAAATGTTAAATATTTCCTTTCCTCTGTTGTTAGCCATGGTGCTGAGATGTTTTCATCTGCTATAGCATGGCCTCCCCTTCAAGATGCTCTGTTGTATGAATCTTGTTGATCGCTTCACTTTAATAAGCAAGGACGCTAAAAGGAAAATATGAACACATATGTACTAACTTTAGCCTATAATATTGTGAAGTATACTGAAGATCTTTGTTTTCCTTTTTGTTATCAATTTTTCCTTTAAGAATTGAAGTCTAATTTAAATATGATAAAATGTACAAATTTAAAGGGCAGAATTTGATGGGAGAATTTTTACCTATTTCTTTCCCCCCATGTAATAACCACCTGGGTAAAGGCATAGAACAATTTTGTCATTGTAGAGAGTGACTCTCACTGGAGAGCTCACCCCCCCATCCCACCTGCTGTTCTGACTTCTGATTTTGATGGTTCTGGACTTCATATAAATGGTATCATAAAGAGTAATCTCTTTTCTGTCTAGTATCTTTCTCTCAGCATAATATTTTTGAAATTTATCCATGTTGTTATATGTATCATTAGTTAATTCTCTTTTATTTCTGAGTGGTATTCCAGTGTGTGGATATGCCACAATGTGTTTATTGATTCTCACATGAATGGACATTATGGTTTATGCCCAGTTTGGGACTACTCTGACCATGAGCATTCTTAAATGAGTTGTGGGTGTAGTCATTCACTTCATGAGTAGGCATTTACTTAGCTTTGTAGACAGTGTCCCATAGTTTTCTAAGATGGCTATATGATTTTACAGTCCCACCAACAATATATAAGAGTACCAGTTTTTCTACATCCTCATGACACTTAGTATTGTCAGTATTTTAAATTTTAGCCATGTTGTTAGGTGTTTTCAAAATTGTATTGTGGCTATTCTGGCTGAACCAAGCAGAATGAAAAACAGTATAAATATTTACAGGCTGAAGTTCCTTAGCAAAGAGAAGACTAAGAATTATAGAATATATGTTTTAAAGCACTTTTTAGTGTAGTATCAATTCTATATAATTCAGGACGGTAATGAACTAAAAAGTAAATGGACATGGAAACAACTGTATGTAAGTAATTCTAAATAGTGTTTGAATATAAAGTTTCACGTGTAAACTTCAATTATAGTAAAGTCTCAGGTCCTTCCTTATAACCACCTGGTTTCCTTTGTATTCTCTTCTTTTTCTTTCATTATAAGCCTGACATTGCAGCTGCCAGCCTGCAATTTGATTTAGTAGCAAACTGTTATTTTAAGAAGTTAAAATACTTATAAAGTACTTTCTAATTTTACATGTGCTAAAGCTCTTGCTGTCTTTAGATACAGCAAGTACAAAATATAATCTCAGTAAACATGTAAGGAAGAAAATTATTTTTAAATTAGAGAAAAATTCATTGTTTAAGGCAATTGCTGCTAAAATTGTTTTATAGTTTTAGTTGAAATTGCTTGTTAATAATTGCTGGCATTAATTAAACACATCTTTCAACACTGTTCATAATACATTAATTAATGTGTTAAATATTAATATTGGACTGTGAACATACATATTTTAAAAATATGAAAAGTCAGTGCCTGAAATGAAAAATAAAACAATGCAGCTTCTTTTCTGTTTTGATGAAAACTAATAAACATTATATGAATGCAATGAGAAGATCAAAATGCTTACTTTGAATTTTTCAAAATATATTCAAATAACATCTTACCTGGAAATTTTCTCTGCTCAATGTATCTCTTCCAGTATTTTGCCCATTTTCTTTTGAAAAGCTAATCATTTTTATTTATTAGAACCAACAGATTAGAATACTGTGAAAGAAAAGCAATATATTGAATTCTTAGCTTTTTAAACATGTTTACAAATTTTATTAGACTGATTTAAAAATAAAGCATAATAAACATAGAACATTAGTGTAATGACAGTATGCTTTTCTTCTAAATTTTATTTTAAATTTTACTTTAGTTAACATGTTGTATTAGTTTCAGGTATGCAGTGTAGTGATTCAGCAATTCCATACATCACCCGGTGCTCATCACAAGTGTACCCCTTAATCCCCATCACCTATTTAATCCATCCCCCAACATAACTCCCCTCTGGGGAGTTTCTTGATTTGCGTCTTTCTGTCTTTTTATTTTTTTTTTCTTTGCCTTGTTGTTGGTGGTGTTGTTGTTAAAATTCCACATGAGTGAATCTCATATTTGTCTCTCTGACTGACTTATTTCACTTAGCAATATACTCTGTAGCTCCACCCATGTCATCGTAAATGGCAATATTTCAGTCTTTTTATGGCCAAATAATATTCCATTGTGTATACATACCACTTTCTTTATCCATTTATCTACTGATGGACACTTGGGCTGCTTCCATAATTTGGCTGTTGTAAACAATGCTACTATAAATATAGGGGTGGATGTATCCCTTAGAGTTAATGTTTATGTATTCTTTGGGTAAATACCCACTAGTGTGATTACTGAGCCATAGGTTAGTTCTGTTTTTAACTTTTTGAGGAGGTTCCACACTCCATACTCTTTAACTCCATATTCTTTTCCACAGTGGCTGCCCCAGTTTGCATTCCTACCAACAATATGAGGGTTCCTTTTTCTCAACATCCTCACCAATACCTGTTGTTTCTTGTGTTTTTTGTTTTAGTCATTCTGACAGGTGTGAGGTGATATCTCTTTGTAGTTTTGATTGGCATTTCCCTGATGATGAGTGATTTTGAGCATCTTTGCATGTGTCTGTTAGCTATCTGGATGCCTTCTTTGGAGAAATGTCTGTTCTTGTGTTCTGCCCATTTTAAAATTGGATTATTTGGTTTTGGGGTGTCAAGTTGTATAAGTTTTTAATATATTTTGGATGCTAACCCTTTGATAGATAGGTCATTTGCAAATATCTTCTCCCATGATTGTATACTTTTCTAATGCTACTTTGTATTAGCATTTATCTCTGAATTGAAGTGGAATCTCAAAAATATCCCTAAAATTAGAATCAAGCTTTTTCTGATTCTAAATTCCAGATAATTATTTGAATAACACTATTCATAGTATTGAGGGCAGATAGATGCAGATAGATTATAGTTAAGATGTGCTGTGAGAATAAGGCCATGGACTTGGAGTTAGGCAAATCGAAAATTTGAATTCCAGCCCTGCTTGGTGTGTGACTTTGGACAAGTTTCCTCATATTTTGAGTTTCCTCAAAATGAGAATTGTGTTAACTCACTTTATGATATCTAAATGGATATACAAAGTGCTTGTCGCTGGAACAGGAGCATATTTTAGTTCCACTCCCCTTTAATGACATTAGGAAAACTATTCTTTATTTTACCTCCTGGTGAAGGTCATTGCATATTTCTTTCCCATCTGTTTGCATCCACCTTTCCAGTGATGATCAGTCTATAGGACCTGTCCTTTAAAACTACAGGTGTAATAGCTTCATATAAGCACCATCTTTTCTGGTCTTAGCACAGGGGGAACAGTCTATGTTCTTTGTAATGATTCATTCTTCCCTTGACATCTATTTCACTGAACTGCACCATTTTTCTATTCTGATTGTCCCCTTCTCTCCCCCTCTCCTAATTCCTTCCTTTCTTTGTCACCCAGGTGCAGAGATTCTATCTTCCCTCTCGCTGCCTTCTCCTTTTCAGTGATTTCATTAGCCATTCTCATTTATTTCCCCGCTCTCAACTGTTCTGTTGGATGTTTAAACCCATGCTGGACTTTTTCCACCTGAATTTCTGGGCAGTACATCAAAGTCCAAGAATAAAAGTGAGCACATATTTCCCACAAGTAGAAACTTTTCCTAGAAAAACTAGGGTAGAGTTTTTTTGGTGGGGACTAAAGTTAATATAATTCAATGAATGTCAGTTAAGGAAAAGAATGTTACTTATTAAATAAAAATGACCACAACCTCTCCAGTGCCACCTGGTGTGAGTGGAAGTATGACCAAGGAAAAGTTGGAGTGGAAAGAGATAGAAGGTTAAGCAGTAGAGATAGAAATGACTTATAAATTTTACAAAAATACAGGGTTGTGTGAACACACTGCTGGGGCTTCCCCTATCTTCCCCTTCTTTGAAAGAAGTCCCTAGGTGAGTGATCCTGAAGTTTTAAGTTCAAGAGCTTCAAGTAAATTGACTTTATCTTTTTATTCTTCCTGCCTCTTAAATGGAGCCCCCATTATTTTGGTCACTAAGGCTCAGCTTTATTTATTCATTCATTCATTCATTCATTCATTATTTTTTTGAGAGAGAGTGAGCAGGGGAGTGGTAGAGAGAGAGAGAGAGAGAGAGAGAGAGAGAGAGGATCCAAAGTGTGGTCCATGGTGTGGTCTCTCTCAGCAGAGAGCCTGACTTGGGGCTCAAACTCAGGAACTGTAAGATCATGACCTGAGCTGAAGGCAGATGCTTAACCAACTGAGCCATCCAAGTGCCCCAAGGCTCAGCATCTTTACTTTAAACCAATTTCTCCTTTCTTGGGGCTCTGCACCCAATCACTGGCTTATTTGCTGATTGTGCTTTCTTAGTATTCCACTGCTACTGCTACCCCTAGTTAGATCCCATTACCTCTTATGGAGACCATTTCAATAATTTTTTCTCACCAGTCTTCCTGCCTCTAGAGTTCTTCTACACCAGCCTACAGCCCCTGAAGTTTAGTCTCCCTAAAGAATTGCTATACTCCTGCCAAAATAAGTTCAAATAGTTTAAATTCTCAAATCTTACATTCAAAACCTTCCCTTCCTTGACCTGAACCTCCTATGTTTCCATGATTTTCCAGCTGTTTCCAGAACTACTTATGCGATAAGCACCTCATAATCCACCCTGAATCACTTTGAGTTTTAGAACATTTTTGTTGTTGTTGTTTTAGGCAATTGATACTCCCCATACCTGGAATTGTATGATATTATTTGTTGGATCCCTTTTTATTAACAGAAGAAATGTTTTCTTCCATTTCCATGTTAGGTATATTCCATGTTTTCTAGTTCATTGACTTAACTAAAGTGTATGTTTACTAAACACTCACTTAATGAACAAGTACATACATGCATATTTTGGAAAAAGACTTAGAGGGAGCTAGATCAAATATTGCTTTCAAACACTTTGTATTTTTCTTTAAACGGTGATGCTTTCTACCAAACCATTCATAAGGTCAGAATATTGACTACCCAGTGGTGTAGTTTCATTTACTGAAACTCAGGTTGTTCAGCCTTCCCATCTTCCATTTGATTCTCCCTTAAACATCAAAGGGACCTATTTGCATTGCCTTATTTAGAAATGCACATGGAATGCCTAGTGTTGGTGTCAGACACTATGACTAGTGGCTCTAGTCTCATACTGGGAGGCACACTTTGAAATTCAAACACTAAAGGCAATAGTTTTCAAAGTGTGGTCCCCAGACCAGCAGCCTCAGCATCACTGGAAGATTTGTTAGATACAAATTTTTGTGCCCCCGTCATAATAGGGGAACTCTGAGGGTGGGTCCCAGAAATTTATAGTTTAACTAGCATTCCAGGAGAATCTGCTGCCTGATAAAGTTGGAGAACTGTTATAACATAGCACTTGAGCCAAGCCATAGCAAGCATTGGACACCTGTAGAGGGTACAGTGACTCTGCAGGGGTTTGTTAATTAGGTGGAAGAAGGTTTCTGATGAAGTTTTATGGAGGATATGGCATATGGGCTGAGTCTTGTTTAATAGTTTTCTATGCTTACATTTTACTAAATTCTAATATAGCTTATCATATAACTAAATCATTTCAACTTTTTAGAATCACAGTGATACTGGAATGAATTTATGAGAAATCGTCATTGTAGAATATGCTTTAACATGTTATTGGGTTGATAAATAAAGAATGACTTACAGACCAAACACTGATATCAAGGAATAGACTGTCCTCAGGGCTAACAGTATCCTTTAACATTTAACTCTATAAGGTTAATTTTTTAAATTATAGTTTTAGAATTTATTTTTTTCAAGTAAATTCTATAATTTGGGGAGAATGACTTGAAATATCACAAATGGGAAAAATAAAATAGCATTGACTTATAAGTAAATCTTTGGTGAAGGCAAGGAATGAATCTACATTTAAATTCATATTCTGTCTCTACTCATCCTTATTAGTTGTCAGATTTAATGATAGATAAGAGAGCTTTGCCTAGTTACAGGATAGCATAATTCTCAAAGAGTTATCATCTGAAAAATTCCTAGTTTAAGAAATCACTGTTGTCAATTCCTTATTTAAAATGTGTATGCATACTAGAGAAGGTATTGTCTGGTGATCAAGTACATTAGAACCCTTAACTATAGGGGCGTCTGGGTGGCTCAGTCGGTTAAGCATTGGACTCAATTTCAGCTCAGGTCATGATCTCACAGTTTCTCAGTTTGAGGCCTGCATCCAGCTCTGGCTGACAGCATGGAGCCTGCTTGGGATTCTGTCTCCCTCTCTCTCTGCCCCTCTCTTGCTTGCTCATCACTCTCTCTCAAGATAAATAAGCATTAAAAAATGAATTAAACAATATTAATATTTATTTATTTTTGAGACAGACAGGGAGAGAGGGGAAAGGAGGGGAGAGGGACAGAGAGACAGAGAGACAGGGAGACACAGAATCCCAAGCAGGCTCCAGGCTCTGAGCTGTCAGCACAGAGCCTGATGCCAGGCTTGAACCCACAAACTATGAGATTATGACCTGAGCCAAAGTCAGACATTCAACTGACTGAGCCACTCAGGTGCCCCAACTTAATATAATTGAACAGGATAGTTCTTGATGAGCCAGTTTATAAAATCCATCTCCTCTCTCTCTATCCTATGCTAAAACATCACTCATTAAGGTGTATTTGGAGCACTTTTTTTCTTTTTAAATGTTTGTTTTGAGGCTGTTCCTATTCTGTTATAAAGCTGAGGTGGCGGGGCGCCTAGGTGGCTCAGTCGGTTAAGCATCCGACTTCAGCTCAGGTCACGATCACGTGGTCTGCGAGTTTGAGCCCCGCGTTGGGCTCTGGACTGATGGCTCAGAGCCTGGAGCCTGCTTCCGATTCTGTGTCTCCCTCTCTCTCTGCCCCTCCCCCGTTCATGCTCTGTCTCTCTTTGTCTCAAAAATAAATAAACGTTAAAAAAAAAATTAAAAAAGCTGAGGTGGCAAAAGGGAAGTGGCTTTGAGTGGTTCTTGGAGTAACCTTCTGGTTAACTGGGGCTCCAGGTAATGCTCCTTGATGTTATATCTGGGCAAGAAGTTATTGCTAAGCCTCTATATTAAGCCCAATTCTGCCTTGAAGAACACATCAATTAATTAACAAGTATGCAGAAAAATAAATATAGCATGTGATTTAATACATGCCTTAGACTTGACTTTGTTTTTTAAATTTTTTAAATGTTTATTCATTTTTGAGAGACAGAGCACAAGCAGGGGAGGGGCAGGGAGAGAGAGAGAGAGAGAGAGAGAGAGAGAGAGAGAGAGAGAGAGAATCCAAAGCAGGCTCCAGGCTTCAAGCTGTCAGCACAGAGCCCGATGCAGGGCTGGAGCCAACAAACTGTAAGATCATGACCTGAGCCAAAGTTGGACACTCAACCGACTGAGCCACCCAGGTGTCCCTAGACTTGACTGTTTTTTGACTTTATCATTTTTTAACTCTATGATCATGGGTGGGTCACTTTACTAAACTGAGCTTTAGTTGTGACTTACCTGATTCTCATCCATAAAATGGAGATGATAATAATTATGTAGTATAGTAGATATAAGTTTAAGTGAGATAATATCTTTAAATTATTTGATACAACATCTGACATGTAAGTTTTTTTATAAATGTTAGCTACTTTTAGTTACTTTATTATTTATTATTTTGTTATGGAATGAAATATAGTAATATTGTGGAATGGAATTCAGTAATAGAGGTCCTGGTTAGAGGTAAGGTTAATTAGTGCTGATTTCTCTTATTTTTTTCCAACTTAAAATAAAACCAAACAAGTAGCACCATGCCTCTCCCAAAAGCTATCTTTTGAAAGGCAGCCCAAATTCAATCCCTCCCATTTCTTGGTAAGTACCATCCGTTAAAAAACAAAAGAGTGTTTATTTTGTAACACAGTCTCCCTTTTCTCCAGATTTGCAAATCTTTGCACTGTGTAAGCCATTTAAAGTTCAAAGGTGTAGAATGTGTCACATGTCACAGGATGGAAAATGTGAATCTTCCTACATCTTAGATGTGAACTTCAGTTTATTTCTCTCATTGAACAAATCTCAGTTCACCACTTATCTTAATGGGATATGCTGACTTCAGTAACAGAATCCCTGTTAGATCTGTTTTTTTAGATTTAGGAGTGCAGACAGGAAGCCAATATGTATTGGACTTATGACAGTGCCATTTTGGATGTCACCTCCTGTGTGTTTCTTTGGTGTGGAGACATGCATTCCAGCGACCCATTTTCTTTTATGTCCTGGTTTGCCTACATACTATGCTCTCTCTCTGAATTGTGCATGGCTGGAGGCCAAAGAATGCTTTTGTTCCAGTGAGGCTGCCTAATGTTCATGTTTACATGGTTGCTGGCTTTGGGACTTTGGCTTTAGAGGGTGATGATTTTCTCCTTGCTTCCCTGGCTTTCTACTTGTTAATAATCAGTCCTGAATGCCTGAATTCTTTCAGGATGGCAAGGACTTAATTTGCCACCACAGATTTTCCTACACAGCTTCAGGACTGCAGTAATTTGGCATGACAGAACGTGTGTGCTGCCAGCAAATTATCAGAGGATAGAAGAGTACAAATCATTGCTCTTTGAATCAGATGGCATTCTTTGCACATTGCATTAGTTCAGTGATCAAACAGCCAGATTTCTGGGTGTTTGTGGCCCTTCTCTTCATATTCTCATCAGAGTAGCTGATGGGATCGGCCATTAAACTCCCCGTCATATCTCACAGCAATAGCCCCTCGTTTTCTTCACATTCTTGAGCTTAATTTCGTATTCTATTTCTACAGCCAGGAATGCTCTCCTCTCTCCTCTCTGACTTTTTAGACCCTGTCCATTCTCAGCTCTCTTCTTACTTCTTCTTAAAAGTCTTCCCTTGACACTTCTGATCACATTGATTTGCCTCATTTGAACTTTTTTTTTAATCATGTAATGCCATTGCCAAATCACTTGGCACCTTTTTGTACTGTTTTCCATATTCTGCCTAATTCTCTCCACGTGTAGATCCTCTCAAGTGTAACATCCTAATTGTAAGGTGCTGTTTCTTTTCTATTCCTTTACCACACAAACCCATCCCTACCTCCTAACTTAGTGCTAATCACATGCTCCAAATAAGACTCAGATATGAGACTCAATGAATACTGAAATCATTGATTTTTTTTCTCTAAGTAAGAATAAATTATTTCAAATGTCCTAATTCAAGACCCTTGTGATTAGCTTTGTTAGTCACTTGAACTGGTGATTTTAGAATGCTACGGAAGCTTTTGTTTATAAATGGTTAAGTCACCCATCAGTTTAGAATGGTCCTCATTATGGGAAAAGCTTCCTGAGGAGGGATTAGGGTAGGAATAGTGTGTACATGTTTAGAAAGCTGAGCCTTTCCCAGGAAAATGGTAGGTTTTGATTATACTATTACTCAAATACCTCCTGTTATATAGTGCTTTGCCCTCTGGATAGGAGAGGAGCTGGGTCTTGCCGAAATGACTGCGTTGTACTTCTGACAAGAAAGATTGCAACTTCTGTTAGAACTGAAGGAGACAAGAATGGAAAAGTGACTGTGTAGTGAAGTTAGGGCTT